>NW_024070195.1:18529863-18936427 GCF_014754425.2 Oryx dammah
TTTTCAAGTGATCTCTGTACAATTTTTTTAAGTGTGCCAAAATAAATCGAGAGCCAGAAATTGGTTGGTTTTTCCAGCACTAATAACAGTATATGTAGCTAACATCTACAGAGTGCCTACATGTGCCAGATACTCTTTCCAGTGGCTCCTGTATATTAACACACTTAACTCAGGCCAGCAATATCTGTTCTTGTTTCAACCAGATTCTGGCACAGGGTTGATTATTAAGACAAGTAGGTGAAAGAGTCCCTCCTCTGGTCTTTGGCCTTTAAAGGACTTTACTCTAAAAAAAAAAAAAAAGGACTTTACTCTGCCCTTTTCCCAGCAGTGCCCCTCACCATTTAGGCCACACAGTCCAAAGAGACAAGATAAGCTCCCACCTGGAGCCCACATTCCCCCTCTAGACTCTCAGTAGACAGCATGAAACCTGTTTCCCAGACCTGAGCTTCTTCTCTGGGAACTGATCATAGTTGAATGGATGTGAAATTAATGATTTAATTGATCAATTAACACACACAAATCTTGATGTCTAACTTTGGGGGATCTCTTCTGATTGTCAAGAGAATTTTTTAACCCCCTGATTCCATATTTGTTTCCTGGAAAGGAGAAACTATCAAATTCCAATTCTGTAAAGTATCTGATAAATTACACTGCAGAAAATAGCATTCAGTGAACACACATGTGTGACCATGGCACTTTCCGAGACAAAGAAAAAAAGGATTCTAAATTCTTAAATGCTTGGCTTCTTTCAGAAAAAAAGACCCTCTTCTGATAACATTTAATTTTGCTTTTCAAAAACTACACCCAGCGTTTTCAGGTGGCAGAATACTTAACCATATCTCCAAATAGTTTTCTGTTCCTTGGCCTTCTGTCACAGATGAAGTATTTCATCTCTTAGTTATTCGGGCCAGGGTCCTTTCTGATTGTTTTATGACTTAATTATGATGATTACATTATGCTTCTAGACTATACTGGCCCAGCAGAGTGGGCCAGCACCCTGAATATACGAACAGTCGATGCGTATGCTTGTTGGATACAAAACCAGCTAATGGGCCACAACTGTGAAGCCGGATGCTTTTCCAAGAAAACATATAGCATCGTTAGTAGAGAAGACTGTATCTCATATAGCATGACTGGGTGTCTGCTTTTCAATCCATAGACTTTAAATAGACCCAACAGTTTCCTTAGTCTTCAACTAAGAAAAGCTCACAGCACAGAGACCAGCGTTCCTTGTTTGTTCTATCACCGTGAGAGGCAGCAGCAATCCTGTGGGGGGAAATGCCAGGAGACTCTCATGTAACTAGCTGTACTAAAATACAAAAAGGGATTTTTTTTTTCTTTCTTGAATTTGCTTCAAACCTTGGAAGTTTATATAAGCACCAGCATAGGCCAGATTCAAGTACAAGCCCCATCTTGAGTTGTGGGGTGACTATCCAAGCACATTTGAGAGCAGAGTGTCTCAACTGGGTAATTCTACACTCCAGCAGACATCTGGTAATGTCTGGAGACATTTTTTGCTAGTCACAACTCAGGGAAGGAGGGGAAGGTGATCCTGGGATCTAATAAACATGCGCAGTAAATCTAGTAAACAATGCATAGGACAGCTTCTCACAGAAAAGAATTATTCACACCCAAATGCCAACAGAGCCAAAACTAGAAACCCTACTTTACTGGATCAAGGCCATGAGAAACATGGTATCTCGTGCTCCTCACTTTGAAATGTAAACGGCTTCCTCTCTCAGGTGTTTATTACCTACACACACCGAGAAGCACTTAGCTTGCGTATGGAGTCAGGCTGGGACCACACAAATTGAACTTGTGGGTGGCACAGAATCAAATACAATGCTGTGCTGCTGTATAACACCTTTCCCTATGGAGATCAAAATGGTTTTCAGAAAGAGTTATTCCATCGGGAAAGGGAACTGGGAGTAGGAGCGAGCCTCATTTCACAGATGAAAAAACAGGAGGCTAGGAGGGGCTGTCATTTGCTCAAGGTTATTCAATGAATCAGGTTCAGAGCTCAGGAAACAGAGACCTGACATTGCAGAGAATTCCAAAAGAATGTAAAAGGACAGAAAAGTGCTCTCTGCTAGAGGCCATCTTGGAGGCACGAATTTTTTCCACATCCTGAGCCTCTGGTGATGAGAAAAGCAGGGTCTCCTGTGATGAATGGCAGTGGTTCTCCCCAGAATCAGCAGCCCCAGAAGAGTCTCACAACCCCTCCCTGCTAGCTGAAGAGCCCTCACCTGACAAACCCAATTCCCAGGGCTATTCTCCACATGTTTACACTGTCAAATGATTTAATGGACTGCAGAAATGAGTTGGTCTGTTCGTTAAAATGGTCATCATCATGAAAAAGATGGATGGCTTCTGCCCTTATCCTCTGTCAGTCTGTCACATCTATGCACCTCTTTCCTATCAATCACTGTAGTATACATTATGTAAATACCAAAGATGAAATGTCAGCCTATGTATCTAATTGTTCTTGTGTGCCATATGGGAAAATGACTGGGGGGCCCTGCTGTTCCCCTTTACAACCAGCATTA
Source organism: Oryx dammah (assembly GCF_014754425.2). Taxonomy (NCBI): domain Eukaryota; kingdom Metazoa; phylum Chordata; class Mammalia; order Artiodactyla; family Bovidae; genus Oryx; species Oryx dammah. The sequence goes on from NW_024070195.1 coordinate 18,532,410, forward strand.
ATTGGCATCTTTGTTATCTAGTTATGGAGATCCTGACTGGAATGGCTTTAAGGCTCCAGTAACCCTTTCAACAGGAAGCGTGATTCAGGCTGATTCTTACTGAATGGGAAAAAAAAGATACAGATAAATCTCAGAAACTTTATGATCCTAGTAACATTTGATCAAGAACTTTCATGAAACAGAGTCATTTATTATATTTGTTGATAAGATCAGAGAGGGATCCAAAAGGCTTGGAAATGAATTTCTCCACCCCTCCCCCTAAACAGAGGAGCCTATAGAAAGAGATAAAGCATATTCCCAGGTAACTGTGGAAAAACAAAGTTCAGGGGTCATTTCCTCTCACTAACTTTTGGACTACTTAGGGGAATATATATTAAGTCCCAAATTCAAGGACAGGATCATGAAGTGTCAGCATAAAAATGGATTTTAGAAGTCATCAAATTGAGCATTCTACTGGGGCATGAACCCTGCTTAAGATATCTCCAACAGCAAGTTTAATGTCTCTGCTTTGATGTTTTCTATAAATAGGCATCCACTGCCTTACAAGGTTCCATTTAGATGAGACTAACTTAAAAAGCAGAGACATTACTTTGCCAACAAAGGTCCATCTAGTCAAGCCTATGGTTTTTCCAGTGGTCATGTATGGATGTGAGAGTTGGACTATGAAGAAAGCTGAGCGCCAAAGAATTGATGCTTTTGAACTGTGGTGTTGGAGAAGATTCTTGAGAGTCCCTTGGACTGCAAAGAGATCCAACTAGTCCATCCTAAAGGAGATCAGTCCTGAGTGTTCATTGGAAGGACTGATGCTGAAGCTGAAACTCCAATACTTTGGCCACCTCATGAGAAGAGTTGACTCATTGGAAAAGACCCTGATGCTGGGAGGAATCGGGGGCAGGAGGAGAAGGGGATGACAGAGGATGAGATGGCTGAATGGCATTACCGACTCGATGGACATGTGTTTGGGTAAACTCCGGGAGCTGGTGATGGACAGGGAGGCCTGGCGTGCTGTGATTCATGGGGTCACAAAGAGTCGGACACGACTGAGCGACTGAAATGAATTGAACTGAATTTAGAAGCATGCAAACTCTGAAGTGCCCCAGTGAACTCACCATAGTAGAGGCAGTAGTATCAAAAACTCCCTATTCCTAAATACAAACTCTCTGTCCAAACTTCTTAAAGTGAAAATGATATTAAAGCTATCTTAAAGTTCCTCACAAAGCTAGGTGATGGAACTTCAGTTGAATTATATCAAATCCTAAAAGATGATGCTACTGAAGTGCTGCACTCAATATGCCAGAAAATCTGGAAAACTCAGCAGTGGCCACAGGACTGGAGAAGGTCAGTTTTCATTCCAATCTCAAAGAAAGGCAATGCCAAAGAAGGTTCAAACTACCGCACAATTGCACTCATCTCACATGCTAGCAAAGGAATGCTCAAAATTCTCCAACCCAGGTTTCAACAGTATGTGAACTGTGAACTTTCAGATGTTCAAGCTGGATTTAGAAAAGGCAGAGGAACCAGAGGTCAAATTGCCAACATCCACTGGATCATGGAAAAAGCAAGAGAGTTCCAGAAAAATATCTACTTCTGCTTTATTGACTACGCCAAAGCCTTTGACTGTGTGGATCACAACAAACTGTGGAAAATTCTGAAAGAGATGGGAGTACCAGACAACCTGACCTGCCTCCTGAGAAATCTGTATGGAAGTCAGAAAGCAATAGTTAGAACTGGATATGGAACAGAATATGGTTCCAAATTGGGAAAGGAGTACATCAAGGCTGTATATTGTCACCCTGTTTATTTAACTTATATGCAGAGTACATCATGAGAAATGCTGGGCTAGATGAAGCACAAGCTGGAATCAAGATTGCCAGGAGAAATATCAATAACCTCAGATATGCAGATGACACCATCGTTATGGCAGAAAGTGAAGAACTAAAAAGCCTCTTGATGAAAGTGAAAGAGGAGAGTGGAAAAGTTGGCATAAAGCTCAACATTCAGAAAAAAAAGATCATGGCATCCAGTCCCATCACTTCATGGGAAATAGATGGGGAAACAGTGGAAATGGTGTCAGACTTTATTTCGGGGGGCTCCAAAATCACTGCAGATGGTGACTGCAGCCATGAAATTAAAAGACGCTTACTCCTTGGAAGAAAAGTTATGACCACCCTAGATAGCATATTCAAAAGCAGAGCTATTACTCTGCCAACAAAGGTCCGTCTAGTCAAAGCTATAGATTTTCCAGTGGTCATGTAGGGATGTGAGAGCTGGAATATAAAGAAAGCTGAGCACCAAAGAATTGATGCTTTTGAACTGTGGAGTTGGAAAAGACTCCTGAGAGTCCCTTGTACTGCAAGAAGATCCAACCAGTCCATCCTAAAGGATATCAGTCCTGAATATTCGTTGGAAGGACTGATGCTAAAGCTGAAACTCCAATACTTTGGCCACCTCATGCAAAGAACTGACTCATTGGAAAAGACCCTGATGCTGGGAAAGACTGAAAGCAGGAGGAGAAGGGGACAACAGAAGATGAGATGGTTGAAGGCAGGAGGAGAAGGGGACAACAGAAGATGAGATGGTTGGATGGCATCACCGACTCAGTGGACATGAGTTTGAGTAAACTCCAGGAGTTGGTGATGGACAGGGAGGCCTGGTGTGCTGCAGTCCATGGGGTCACAAAGAGTTGGACGTGACTGAGCAACTGAACTGAACTGAACAACTTCCTATAGAAGTAATCAATCTTCTTGTCTCATTTGCAAATATACATAGTATATAAATCAACTTCCTTTCATCCCAGAGGACAAGGATTTTAACATATCCTGTACTAGCAGAATAGTTCTCTCCTACCTCAAATTATGTTCCATCCTATCCTACATACAAAAAGCTGTGAGTGCAATGGTAAGTGCAAAGCCAAATACCAACGTAAAACTCAGTCCTGAAATTTTTCAAAGTTCTAGCTGAGTTCATGTTCAAAATGACTCATGTAAAGTTACTGGGGGGAAATGGCTACATAAAGTCACCACAAGTAATGAAGCAAGATTAACAGCAAACAAGACTACTGATGACGTTTAAGTAAAAGTTGATTTTCTCATGCAGGATAAACTAGAATTATTGTATGTAAAGCTGGAGGATCTTGTGCTCCATTTAAACATGACTCCAGACAGGAAAAGATTTGTCTCTCTCCATTCTATATTTACTCTAAAGATGAATAATAAGAAGTTACCATATTGCCCCGAGGTTTTCCCTCCTTGTTTATTTTTAAAAGTGCAAGCAATCTATTAAGGTTAAAGAGATAACATTAAGGAATGCAGCTGTAATGGTTATACAGTAGATGACTCTGGTTTGTACTTAATCTAGGGCCCTGTTTAAAAGAGCTTTTCAATTTTAATTAAAATAAAATGGGCCCTGGAAGAAAATGCATCTCCTCCAGCGAGGATTGTATTCAGCTTGTTCTCGGTAATTTTGCCCAACACACTGCTGGCTGTTGCTTTTTCCACAGCTCTTAAATGGTGTCTAAATTGACCAGCTCTGTTGCCAAGGAAACGGACAGGACAATGCTAATAGAAGCTACTTAGGACACACTGTGAAAAGCTTAGAAATAAAATTGTTTGACATGAAAGGCACCATGTCAGCAGCCAGGCAACTCTGTTAAAGGCTGCATAAGCAGAAGATGGCTACATGTCTCCCCCTACTCTTTTCCCTCAAAACCTCTACTAGAAAATTGATTCTGTCCTGGGAGCTTGGACAGCTTTTTCTATCAGAATCACTTTGTCTTTCTAACTCAAAGTGGAGAAAAATCTTCATGTTGTGGTTTCGAAGCACCCAGAATAGACTTCAATTTGTACCCATGGAAATGAGCTGCATTTTTTTTTTTCTCTTCCTTCTAGCAACCAAGTCCTCTCCCCTCATGAATAAATTGCAAATATTCTTCTGAATTTTCTAAGATTGTTAATTAAAATCCACTTGATTTAAGCTGCTTCTCCCATTTTGCACTCACAAACCATAAATTATGGAGGAGGTCAAAGAATGAATGGCAATTTGACATGAAGAGGTTGATTTATTGCTTCAGAAGGAGTTTTTTACCAGATGTGGCAGGAGTCATAAATTAAATGCTAAATGTTATGTATTATTATGCTTTCAGGAATATAAATGTGTCTAAAATGCTATGCAGGTGGAATGATAAAAATATGAATCTACTCTCCTGGCAATTTTTAAAGGCCCTTTAAAGCTGTCAAAAAGAAAATAAGCTGAAAAACTATCTAGATGAGGCCCTCAAATGCCTTTGACAGTACACCTCTGGTTTATAAAAGTAACCCTTTCCTGCAATATACTGGACATTGACTTGTGGTGGTTTGGGTAGAAAAAGAGATAATTCTTTCATCTGGGGAAAAGAGAGAGAGAGGAAAGAAAGAAGATCCAGAGAGCTCTGTGCTGCTGTGACATTATGACATGAATCTAAATCCTTATTTCTCATCCACTCCTCTATAGATTATCATAATTTAATTTATCAAACCTCATTTGAAAGCTAATCTAGACACAATGAAATTTGTCTAACTTCACCTAGCAGCTGTAGTGGCTATAGTTTTTGAGCTTAAAATATTAATATAAAAACAGGGGAAGATTCAGATATTTGAAAGCTTGGAGCTAGAAAGAATAGCACGAGAAAATTTCACTAGGGGGCAGAAGTCGTAAAGGTAGAAAGAGTTAACTTTGGGTAGCAGTTCTTTCTGACTTGGAGCTGAACAATAGAACTAAAAGGGCCTCCTAGGTGGCTCAGTGGGAAAGAACCACCTGCCAATACTGGGTCCGGAAGATCCCTTGGAAGAGGAAATGGCAACCCATTCCACTCTTCTTGCCTGGAGAATCCTATGAACAGAGGAGCCTGATGGGCTACAGCCCATAGGGTCACAAAAGAGTCAGACACGACTGAGCATGCACGCACAGTAGTACTAAGAGCAGTGGCTCATCATCAGTTAAGCCTGGGCTCACAGGCCCTCTGAACACAACTGGGGAAAAGGCAGCTGGTCTGACTCCTGCTTTCCTTGTCCCAGCACTCAATCAGTTCAGTTCAGTTCAGTCTCTCAGTCGTGTCTGACTCTTTGCGACCCCATGAATCGCAGCATGCCAGGCCTCCCTGTCCATCACCAACTTCCAGAGTTCACTCAGATTCATGTCCATCGAGTCAGTGATGCCATCCAGCCATCTCATCCTCTGTCATCCCCTTATCCTTCTGCCCCCAATCCCTCCCAGCATCAGAGTTTTTTCCAATGAGTCAACTCTTTGCATGAGGTGGCCAAAGTACTGGAGTTTCAGCTTTAGCGTCATTCCTTCCAAAGAAATCCCAGGGTTATTCTCCTTCAGAATGGATCTGTTGGATCTCCTTGCAGTCCAAGGGACTCTCAAGAGTCTTCTCCAACACCACAGTTCAAAAGCATCAATTCTTCGGCACTCAGCTTTCTTCACAGTCCAATTCTCACATCCATACATGACCACTGGAAAAACCATAGCCTTGACTAGACGGACCTTTGTTGGCAAAGTAATGTCTCTGCTTTTCAATATGCTATCTAGGTTGGTCATAACTTTTCTTCCAAGGAGTAAGCGTCTTTTAATTTCATGGCTGCAGTCACCATCTGCAGTGATTTTGGAGCCCCCCAAAAATAAAGTCTGACACCATTTCCACTGTTTCCCCATCTATTTCCCATGAAGTGATGGGACCAGATGCCATGATCTTCGTTTTCTGAATGTTGAGCTTTAAGCCACCTTTTTCACTCTCCTCTTTCACTTTCATCAAGAGGCTTTTTAGTTCCTCTTCACTTTCTGCCATAAGGGTGGTGTCATCTGCATATCTGAGATTATTGATATTTCTCCCAGCAATCTTGATTCCAGCTGGTGCTTCTTCCAGTCCAGCATTTCTCATGATGTACTCTGCAGATAAATTAAATAAGCAGAGTGACCATATACAGCCTTGACGTCTTCCTTTTCCTATTTGGAACCAGTCTGTTGTTCCATCTCCAGTTCTAACTGTTGCTTCCTGACCTGCATATAGGTTTCTCAAGCGGCAGGTCAGGTGGTCTGGTATTCCCATTTCTTTCAGGATTTTCCAGTTTATTGTATCCCCTCCTCCCAATTCCCCAACCATCCAAGAACCAGACAATCAAATTCTCCATTCATTCAGGACTTCAGCAGGACTTCACCTGAGACATTCCATTCAGGCATGCTTTTCCCAGGTTTGAAACTCACCTCCCTGTCTAGTATGCATTCCAGCCCCACAGAGATTATACAGGCAATTGCATCCTTGACTTGCCAAAGTTATCCACCATGGTTCTTCATTAATGACACTCGCCGCCTATATCCTGCAGGGCGCTGACATCATGACAGACAGGCTGCTGCTGCAGCTGCTGCTGCTAAGTCACTTCAATCGTGTCCGACTCTGTGTGACCCCATAGACAGCAGCCCACCAGGCTCTGCCGTCCCTGGGATCCTCCAGGCAAGAACACTGGAGTGGGTTGCCATTTCCTTCTCCAATGCATGAGAGTAAAAAGCGAAAGTGAAGTCGTTCAGTGGTGTCCAACTCTTTGCAACCCCATGGACTGCAGCCTACCAGGCTCCTCTGTCCATGGGATTTTCCAGGCAAGAGTACTGGAGTGGGTTGCCATTGCCTTCTCCGTGAGAGACAGGAACCAGTTGCAAAATACATGCGGAACAAAGTCACACAGACAGGCAGTGTATCTGCTGAACAACACTCTGAAGAAAAGGAAGGATCTTATAAGTATTTGGTGCTCTGAGGAAGGTTGCCAGATTAGCAAATAAACATACAGAATACATAGTTAAATGTAAATTTCAGGCAAACAGTGAAGAACTTTTTAGAGTAAGTGTGTCTCTTGCAATACTTGGGACACATTTATACTAAGAGAGATGGTATGGGGAGGGAGGTGGGGAGGGGGTTCAGGATTGGGAACTCATGTACACCCGTGGTAGATTCATGTTGATGTATGGCAAAACAAATACAGTATTGTAAAGTAAAATAAAGTAAAAAAATAAAAAATGTATTCATTATTTATCCAAATATAAATATTAAAAAATCCTGTATTTTATCTGGCAACTCTGGTTCTAAGGTAATACCAATTAAGGTGATTACTAAATTATATCAGCCATAGTTGGCAGTATCTTGATAAAGTCTCTATTCCATGACTATCATGCAGTCATCACACTTCTGTTCCAAAGTGAATAGTAATTACAGTATTCTCACCATCAAATCAACAGAATCATGGCTCAGGAATATTATGGGGTAAACTGAATCAGAAAATTAAGATGATGCTCAAAGAATACAGGAATTTTTTTAAAAAAGAAAAGCTATGCACACCAGGATTTCCAGATGGGCAGCATATCCTTCTGCTCCTAAACAACACAGAAGTAAATGACCAGGCATGAAAGGCAAGTACCAGATGGAACCAGGAAACACAATGGCAGCTCCTCTGAGCCTGTGCTCAGGTATCCTTTCTCACCATCTTAAGTAAAGGTCATTGTGAAAGATCCTGATCAACTAAGACCTTCTTGTTGATTCCAGTTATAGTCTATACAAATAATGTCATTTCATAAAAACCCAACAATAGCCATGTGTTCAAAAAGAAAGTTCTTGAAAGCCAAGGATTGCCTGCCAAGATAACTTTGCAAAATCTCACCCTTTTAGTGTCCCAGTTAAAAAAAAAAAAAAAGATAAACTTCACTCTTAACAGCTCTTCTGTTTCTCAAAACATAGAACTTCCAGATGACCCAGCCATTTCATTCCCATGTTTATATTCAAAAAATCTGAAAACAGGAACTCAAATATTTGTACCCCAATGTTTATTTGTTATTCAGTCAGTCAGTCATGTCCAACTCTTTGAGATCCCATAGACTGCAACATGCCAGGCTTCCCTGCCCTTCACTATCTCCCAGAGTTTGCTCAAATTCATGTCCATTGAGTCAGTGATGCCATCCAACCATCTCATCCTCTGTCACCCACTTTTCCTTCTGCTCTCAGTCTTTCCCAGCATCAGGCAAGGTTTATAGCAGCATTCTTAACAGTCAAGAGGTGAAAACAACCCAGGAATGGATAAACAAAATGTGGTATATCTATACAATGGAGTAGTACTCATCCATAAAAAAAGGAAAGAAGTTCTGATATATGTTACAACATGGATAAACCTTGAAAACGTTATGCTAAGTGGAAGAAGCCAGACACAAAAGGACAAATATTGTATGACTCTACTTACATAACATATCTAGAACAGACAAATTCATGGAGACAGAAAGTAGAACAGAAGTTCCCAGAGACTGGGGAGAAGGACAATATGCAGCTCAAATTTTTTTAAGTGCAACAATAAAATAAAGACATTTTCAGACATGCAAAATATAAATTAACTCATCCTTCACACAGTTTTCCACTTTTCTCAGGAAACTACTGGAGGATATACCCAGGCAAAATGACAGAATAAATCAATAAAGCCAAAGATCTTAGATCCAGGAAACAGGGGGTTCAATACATGAGAGAGTCAAAGGTGAAAACAAAGGAGGTGAAATAAAATCTCTGGATGATGTTAGTAATTAATCTCTGGATGACGATACTAATTAATACTATTAAGATGAGAATGTGCCAGTAGGCTCCAGAAGATGTTTCTTCCAGAAGGAAAATTGAAAAATGTCAGATTTTAAAGAACATATACACCACAGATTTACATACTGAAGTGCAGAGTTTGGGATAGAATTAGTACTAAGTTCAAAGAAAACAGTCAAATGTATTTTTAAATATTATGCAGGATAGCAAAAATAACCAAAGTATATTACATGGCTTAGGCATGAATAGCTTTAATATAGTTGTGATAATGTACATGTAGAATATCAATCTATCCAAAATTATGATTAAACTATACTGAGAGGATGGAAAGTAGAAAGGGTCCATGTACAGAGTGGGACTGGTATTTGTATAAAAGAAAACCAAATTCTCATCTTCCAGAATCCAAAGTTAATAGATCATTTTTAAAGCTAAAAGTCAAGAAGTAGTAATAGTATCATGTTAAATAGAATTATGGATGTAAATGTAAAACGTGATTTCCTCTAGGAAGGTAAGAAACATAAGGTGTGCCACAGATATGCTGGTTTTACTAACAGGCAATGTGGAAATACCTGATTCTTTTAACTATATACCTGTATATCACTGTTTAAAAAAATTTAAATTATTTTAAAAGAATAATACAAACCTATTATTAGAGATATGGTGGTAAGTATGAAAATAATCAACTGAAAGAGTTGAAAGTGATTATCTCAGGGGAATAAGACATGTGAAAGTCTAGTTTGATTTTTTTAATTAAAATTTAATAATAAAAATACTAATGAGTCCTTTTGGAGACACTTTGGTCTGATGAAGTAAAAATGGATCTTATCAGGAGAGATAGGGTTTTATCCTCTTTCAATGTAACAGCACAAGTTAATTATTCCTACAACCAAAGTAATGTTTCCCCTTCAGGGAGAGCCTTGTTATTTCAATTAGACATATATTCACTAACAGGCCCATAAATATTTCTAATTAGCCTGTTTGCTTCCATTTTATGAGACTGCTTTCAAATTAGCATCCAAATTCTATAGAAATGGAAGGAGAGTCTTAGAAGATTGTAATTTCCCTCTCAAGGAAGGAAGAAGGACAACAGATTGCATGTCCAAACAGAACTGCTTATTAGATTCAAGCCATTTATAGTGCATGTTATTTGGAGGAACATACTTGTCAAACTTGGATAGAAGGCTAAAAGTGAGTAGCAGCTTCAACCAATTATTTTCAGGCCTTCAAGCAAACATGATGGAAGGGTATAAGCAAAGCAGTAGGAGAGAAATAGCATGGTGTTTCCAGCCCTGCTTCTTCAGGCAGCGATCTCATTTGGCCTTCCCTATTGATGAAAAATCACAGGGAGCTCTGCCATGACTAAAGAATGGCCCCGGAAATCAAGGATTTGAAAGTGCACCAGAGCCCCAAAAGTCAGATGACATTAGCATTAACCATATAAGATCACACAGGAGATATACTTCATCTAGAGAAGCCTATAAAAATTGTTCAGTAAGTTAGTATTATCATCATCATCATATTTTGATCAAAAAATTAAAACCGCATTTTTTCATTAAGTGCTAACTATAGACTGTGCTTGACATTTTACACATATTATCTTTTAATAACTACAACAATTCTGAAGAGCTGGTATTATTAGCTCCAAAGAGGATCTGAGGCTCAAAGAGAAGCAATAAATTCTGCAAGGTAATTGTGGATGCTCAGTAATGTCCTTTCTGTCTGAGTGCAAAGCCCTATCACCATGGGCAATACTGGACAAATTGTTTTCCCCATGAACTTTTATGAATATCATTGTATTATATTCACATAGCCCTCATTACATAGAAAGAATCTATCACTCTCAATTTTCAAGGAAAGAAATCTTGACTTGGGAGAAAATGGACAATTAGCCCAAAGCCACACGGAGAACAAGGGCAGAGCCAGGATTCCACTCCAGATGGTAAAGTTCTCAACCTATCACACCATCGACAAAAGATTATGACTATGCCTATCCCTTTGTGGAAGTTCTAAAATGAACTTCTGAGTTCTCTGAGCTCGCAGTTCCTCTCTCTTCTCCTGGGAGGATTCTTGGCTTTTTCCCCCATCATGGCCCCCAAACATCAGTCTTCTCTTCCACCCCAAGTGAAGAAACTGAAGAAAGCCAGGCCGACTCCTGCCTCCAGGCCAGACGAGGCATCTGCTTCTTCAAACTTGCCGAAGGAAGAAAAAGAACAGCAAGAAGCAATTGAACATATTGATAAAGTACAAAATGAAACAGACAGACTTAATGAACAAGCCAGTGAGGAGATTTTGAAAGTAGAACAGAACTATAACAAACTCCGCCAACCATTTTTTCAGAAGAGGTCAGAATTGATCGCCAAAATCCCAAATTTTGGGGTAACAACATTTGTTAACCATCCACAAGTGTCTGCACTGCTTGGGGAGGAGGATGAAGAGGCGCTGCATTATTTGACAAGAGTTGAAGTGACAGAATTTGAAGACATTAAATCAGGTTACAGAATAGATTTTTATTTTGATGAAAACCCTTACTTCGAAAATAAAATTCTCTCCAAAGAATTTCATCTGAATGAGAGTGGTGATCCATCTTCAAAGTCCACTGAAATCAAATGGAAATCTGGAAAGGATCTGACGAAACGGTCAAGTCAAACACAGAATAAAGCCAGCAGGAAGAGACAGCATGAGGAACCAGAAAGCTTCTTCACCTGGTTTACTGATCATTCTGATGCAGGGGCAGATGAGTTAGGAGAGGTCATCAAAGATGATATTTGGCCAAATCCATTACAGTTCTACTTGGTTCCTGACATGGATGATGAGGAAGGGGAAGGAGAAGAGGATGACGACGACGACGAAGAGGAAGAAGGATTGGAAGACATTGATGAAGAAGGGGATGAGGATGAAGGTGAAGAAGATGAAGATGATGATGAGGGGGAGGAAGGAGAGGAAGACGAAGAAGATGACTAATGGAACACTGATGGATTCCAACCACTTTTAATTTTCTCCAGTCCCTGGGAGCAAGTTGCAGTCTTTATTTTTTTTTTTTTTCCTCCTCTTGTGCTCAGTCGCCCTGTTTTTGAGGTCTCTTTTCTCCTTTATATCATGGTTCACAACTTATTTGCGGGGGGGGGGGAATACCTTGAGCAGAATTCAGTGGGACAAGAATCTCTTCCCCTTTCTGTTCCAAATTCATTTTTATCCCTTCCTGTCTCAACAAAAACTATGGAATCAACACCACCATGCTCTGTGGGAAAAAAAAGAAAAACCTTCTGCTCCCTTAGCTCTGCTGGAAGCTGGAGGGTGCTAGGCCCCTGTGTAGTAGTGCATAGAATTCTAGCTTTTTTCCTCCTTTCTCTGTATATTGGGCTCAGAGATTACACTGTGTCTCTATGTGAATATGGACAGTTAGCATTTACCAACATGTATCTGTCTACTTTCTCTTGTTTAAAAAAAGAAAAAAAAAAACTTAAAAAAAATGGGGTTATAGAAGGTCAGCAAAGGGTGGGTTTGAGATGTTTGGGTGGGTTAAGTGGGCATTTTGACAACATGGCTTCTCCTTTGGCATGTTTAATTGTGATGTTTAACGGACATCCTTGCAGTTTAAGATGACACTTTTAAAATAAAATTCTCTCCTAATGATGACTTGAGTCCTGCCACTCGATGGGAGAATCAGCAGAACCTGTAGGATCTTATTTGCAATTGACATTCTCTATTGTAATTTTGTTCCTGTTTATTTTTAAATTTTTCTTTTTGTTTCACTGGAAAGGAAAGATGATGCTCAGTTTTAAATGTTAAAAGTGTACAAGTTGCTTTGTTACAATAAAACTAAATGTGTACACACACAAAAATAAATAAATAAATAAAATAAAATGAACTTCTTCTTAGGGTCAAAATAAGGTCACCATACATAACTTACCCAACAGGGCAACTTGTAAAGGTGAAAGGGGTACTATTAGTTATAATGCTGAGCAACAGATATAAAGCAGCCTATCCCAGGCAAGCCAGGGACCAATGTTCACTCTTGCAGGAGAAAGCCCTAGCTCTTATTCCTGTGGAATCATTTCTCCTTGACAGAGTGGGGGAAATAATTGATATGTGGTTCAATTTAATCATTGTATTTGACATCAGGTGAGGAAGACCTTTTGGAAGAAGCAATGCATGTCTCATGTTTTAATTGCCTTTAAAAGTTTAGTCTTTCACAGTTTTCTAGAATAGGGGTCAACAAAGAGCAGCTCATTGGCCATACTCTGCTCACTTGCCATTGTTTTTCTAAATAAAATTTTATTGAAACACAGTCTCACACATGTGTTTATGTATTGTCTGTGGCTGCTTTTGTGCTACCACAGTAAAGCTCAGTACTAGCAACAAAGACCATATGGCCCACAAAGCCAAAAGCCTTTACTAACCAACTGTTCACAAAAAGCACGTCTGTCCCTGTCCCTGTAAAATCTAAACTCCTCAGCACCTCATAGGAGGTGCTCCATGATCCCGCCCTGCTTCTGTTTCAGCCTTATCCTCCACTCTGACTATTATCCTCATTCCCAGCACCTGCCTATTTGTTTAAAAACTTTTCACAGCCTTCTCCCTGTGCTTGAAGTGCCCCTATCCCCACTTACATCTTCTGATGAACACTGTTCCAGGTTGTGGTAAGGATTAAGGCTCAGAAGAACATCAAACACACAGGAAGCATTCAGTTAACATACTGTTCTTACTGCTGTTATTTTTATTGTCTTACTCTTATTTTTGCAACATGGTTTTAAATGCCATCTAATTTCTCTCATTTTTAATTTTGCCATCCATTAAATAAATAAATAAATCTACTACTGTGTCCTATGGAAAGACTAGCACTCAAAAGTGTTAGTAAACTGGAAAGTGCTGAACATACAGAAGGTTTTAATATTAAAAGATTTAGCTGTTTAGGATTTCCCTTCATTGTTTGTTCACCCAACTCAAACCATGACTACTCATGCTGCTGCTGAGTCACTTCAGTCGTGTCTGACTCTGTGCAACCCCACAGACGGCAGCCCACCAGGCTCCCCCATCCCTGGGATTCTCCAGGCAAGAACACTGGAGTGGGTTGCCATTTCCTTCTCCAATGCATGAACGTGAAAAGTGAAAGTGAAGTCGCTCAGTGGTGTCTGACTCTTAGGGACCCCACGGACTGCAGCGTGCCAGTCTCCTCCATCCATGGGATTTTCCAGGCAACAGTACTGGAGTGGGGTGCCATTGCCTTCTCCACATACATATATTGACATATGACTACACATACATATATTTTAAAAAAAGAAGAAGAAGAAGATAAATCAGAAAGCTAAGACCAGAGTCTGAAGAGCTATGTAGGATTACTTTTGACACAGTCTCAAACAAAGCATCAGTAAGCCCAGTAGTAGCTCAAAAGATGGTACCTAGAAACATCAGAGTAATCTTTACAAACTGTTTCAGCAGCATCATTATTTATAGAATCTCTGTATTTATGAATGGTTTTTACCATCTTGTTTTACACTAATTCCAACTTTTCTTTCTATATTTGTGCAGTTGGATACACTCTTAGTCATCAAGTTTACTGATAACAAGGGGGAAAGAACTATGTGTTAAAAACACACACCACACACACCCAATGGATCTTTAATTTTAGGCTGCCATTCCTTTCATTGAGCTTTTCTCAGGGTTTCCTGCAGTATGAATAATAACAGAGTGTCTGGCTTACTTTTTTCTTACAGATGCATGAACTGGCACTGGAAGCACTCATCAGAAGGAAAGTTTCTCTCAAAAGAGCTCATTGAAAAAAGGGCTATGGAGGTGTGCACAGGAAGCCATATCATGCAAACATTGAAGCCAAACTGGTCTTAGGCATGAAGCACCTAATATTTAATTTTGCAGTTAATGATACTGAAACCTAAAACTGTATAGCAATGTGTTCAAAACCAGAATCCAATTTTATGCTGAGTTTAATTGTCTAACTGCAAACCCATGTTGTGACCATGAGATTAAAATGGTTATAGGCAGAAGCAGTGCCTAAAATTTTCTTTTTATAGATACCCAAATTCATCAACATTGAGTAATTTATTCAAAACTACAAAGTCAGCCAGTTTTTAAACCCAGGTCTTTTGTAAAAGAGATGCATTCTAGGATGTTAGCAGGGGCCCGCTCTGAGGTATAAGACCACCTTGAGAACCCAAAGCAGCCAACTCTTAACTCTCTTGACTTCAAAAATATAACATAAGCTTGTCATTTATCACTTTAAAATTTTTCTTGCACCAACATGATTGATTTTTGACCAAATGAACATAAAGCCAAATTAAAAACAAAAGAGGTTACATTCCATGTCTAAAGGTCACACAATTCGATTTTCCAACTCAAAGCCCCGTATTCTGCTCAGAACACACACAACCCATATTCTAAAGATTTCCTATTGTTTCTGACATTCAGAGACAGAGCTAGGTAACTGTCTCATTTGTTTAAGTGTCCTGGGTTCCTCTTTTGTTTTGTTTTCCAGCTAAGTATTTTACAAATAAATTTCTCTCAAGAATTAGAGTCACTAAAATTATATAAATCTTACCAGTGAAAGCAGGGTCATCTGGATGATTCTTAGTTATGAAGTTATGATCCACCTCTCCTTTTTTCATAATGTGACTTCTGATCTTTCAGAAAAGCCACAGCTTGAATCACATTTATAAAAAAATCACTGAATTACACCCTTATGGCAAGAAAATTGGTTTAGTAACTTATGATCTCAGTCTCTCCATCTTTTCAGTGCCCATTAATTCTATAACTTTATCATTTTTTTTTTTCCTGCATTGAGAGAGGTAAAGAAAAGAAAAGAGAGAGAACAGAAACCATACCATGATTTTCTGAGTAGACTGAATAAAAGCAATGTCACGAAACTGGGTTACATCTCACTACAAGAGGCTGTCCAGAGCAATAATGCAGCCTCTGAGGAAGCTAAAAAGCTCCTCCTCGGTGGTCAAAGGGGAAAGCAGGTATTGAACCCAATGGGATTTTATCTCTGAAGTGGAGGCACAGTTACAAACAGCCTAAGTGTCAGACACTGTTAAGTACCAAATCTGCAGTACAGGCAGCGTAAGACAAGCTTTCATTTCCTGGGTGACAACCATTACCCTGACAGTCCAGAAATAGATGTCTTGCCTCTTTCTCTCTCCCTCCCTCTCTTTTTCTCTCTCCCTCTTTCACATACATGCATACACACAAATGGTCGGCTGCATCGCCCACAACCAGAGTCATTTGGTGACCATCTTGTTGATTGCTTCATAATATTTTCAATTGTGTAAAATTCATCTGGAATATTGTTTTTTTTTTCCCGTGCTTTATGAATAACTGAAAAAGGGAATTCGGAAGGAAACCACACAACCCCTATACCTTTTTCGTGTCCTAGGTTTCCCTCATCCCCCAAATCAACTTCCTTTAGTCAAGAACTGAAGCGACAACGTATACTCACCATCTGATCATAAGTAGTAAAGAAAACAGTGAATTTGTTCTAAACATCACCAGGCTATATCCTACTTCTCCCTTAGGAAGAGAGATGAGGGCCGGGGTGGATAGGAAAGGGATAGACAGAGGAGTTATGGGCCGCTTGCCATCAACAACTAAAGGCAGTATATATATTGAGCTTTTTTCTCACCCGGCAATGGTGCTTTTCTAGTACTAAGAAAGTAGCTGGCCATGAACTATCACCACTACCAATTCCCTCCATGATTTACTCACAGGTATTCTGATGTTCAGGCCACAGTTCTGAGTTCTGTGTTTATCCGCTAAGGGTAACACCCCTTCACAGAGCTACTCTGCTTCCAGACACACACAGTTAACTAGACAAAATTCCATATGGTCCAATATTTAAAAATCAGATTATCAGCCTACTTTGGAATGACTGAACTCTGTATTTTGAGGAATAGCCTTAACATCTAAAAACTGAAACAAGAGTATTTGTATGGACTAAGTATGGAAAAACACGTCAAACACAAAGTTAAGTACTGCCTTCTTCACTGTAGGCTCTGATGTGTTCAATTTCAAATAAAAACCCCAAGTTTCATGTTTATGGGTAGCTAGTGAGTATCAAAACAATTTATTAACCCTCTTTGAATAAAGTCATCATTTAACTCTGGTTAAACTTTGCTTTATTTCTAACTTTGTCCCCAGAGTGTTCTCTGGAAAGAATTGAGGACAGGACTTTTATATTTTTATTGTTTTTGAGATTATTTCAGAGCTTGAATAAGAGGCATTATTTTAACCGTGCCCCAGATGGAAAAAATGCTAAAAAAAAAAACAAAGAGATGTCTGTCCTTGGATCCTTTCAGCCTCTCTCACCAGTGCCCTTGTGAAATGAAATGCCCTATCCTTGAGTCAGAGGATCTGAAGGTAACTTTCAGCACCTATCTCCAGCCCCATTTTGTTATTATCTACTAATTATCTATATATTTCATTGGTTGATAAGGTTTAACAGCTCTCAGGTGTGTTTACATTTTAGTTAAAAGTGGAGGCTTCTCAGGAGGCTCAGAGGTAAAGCAGCCTCCCGCCAGTGCAGGAGATGCAGGTTATATCCCTGGGTCAGGAAGAGCCCCTGGAGGAGGAAATGACAATCCATGCCAGTATTCTTGCCTGGGAAATCCCATGGACAGAGGAGCCTGGCAGGCCACAGTCCATGAGGCCCACAAAGAGCTGGACACAGCTGAGTGACTGAGCACGTGGCTTACATGCACATGGAGTGGAGGGCTGTTGCCTGACCGAAATAAACTACCTATTTCTTAAGCATGAACACACTGGAAGGATCTTAAGCAAGATTGTCATGTGACAACCATGGGCTGAACAATCAACTTATCTGGCTCTACCAAGAGAAGTTCTTCCTTCTTTCCTTTCTTTCTCTCTTTTTTCTCCCTTTTTTTCAACATGTATTTATTATTTATTATTCTTTTAGTGTCTACATCAAGCTGGGCATTGAAACAAAACTGAAGATGTCAGCACTGGAGAACATGTATAACCATTCAGTGGAGGATTCTTGATTAAGTGAGAAAACTCCTCTAAGCACGTGTCTGGTCATTCTGATATCCTTAAACCAATATTTTAAATAAACTCTTCTACTTTATCAACCAGCTTTTGAAAACAATGAACTAATAGCCACTGGTGAGGCTATAGTTCTGAAAATAAACTTATCTGATATATTTTTGGTTTCCCCCTGAAAACAGTTTGTGTTACAAGTGACAAATGTATCTTCTCAACAATCGATCAGCTTCACCAGCAGGTGTTGAATTTTCTTTATTTTTCTTAGTAAAAGAGGCCACTCTTAATCATATTATTCTTTATGAATGAGTCACATGGCAAGCAAAGTCCTTCAAATTTGACTCCAGCCACTGTTCCACCCCATCACTCATCACTTCTTCCCCCTAGACTGACCCCTTGCCAACACACTCTCAAACATGTGTGTTAAAGCCACTTAAGATTACCTGTGCAAACAACTCAAACATTTAATACCTTCATGATTTTGATCAAGTAAAACTTCTGCTTTAAAGAGCTTTTCCTGTTCCTTTCCTATTTACTTTGAAAAAAAAAAAAAAACCCAGGTTACTTTTCTATGAGACTTTCACTAATCCCCCCACATTCTAGCCATCTGTCACACAGTCAGGTGAAGTTCATGATTCTGTACCACAGGGGCCCAGCATCAGCCTAAACTAGCATCCAGAAGTCTCTGGATATTTCTGAACTGGTAGGTGAGATTTGCATGTGGGTTCTGAACTGGAGAGATTTCTTTAATCGGTATCGTCTGCTTTCTTATGTGCTTGTGTATTTTGGTGTAGTGTTTTGTCCGAAGCTTACAAAGGAAGCAACTTTGCATGTATTCCTGAAAAGAGACAATGGGGAAAACAAATACACCCTCACACCTATGCAATTTCTCCAGTTTCATAGACAGAGCTCAAAATATTATATCAGAGCCCATCAAAAGAGACACTGTGAGCAAAATCTAAAGGGACAATGTTCATGAGGGACATAGTGGTTATGAGGGTTTCCCTGGTAGCTCAGTGATAAAGAATTCACCTGCCAATACAGGAGATGAGGGTTCGATCTCTGGGTGGGGAAGATCCCCTGGAGAAGAAAATGGCAACCCACTCCAGTATTCTTGCCTGGAGAATTCCATGGACAGAGGAGTCTAGTGTCCGTGGGTTTATAAAGAGTTGGACACAACTGAGCAACAACAGTGGTTATGAGTGCTGGTTCTGGAAAGTCAAAGTAATCACAGCTACCTAAATATGAATCCTACCACACATCCACCAGGAAACCTACAAAGATCAATAAGCACAAATATATCTGTACAATTATCACACTTCTAGCATACGCATAAGGTAAAAACCACTACAAATTGTCTGCATTTAGAAAAACAAATATCAAACTTGAGCGAAGTTTTCTCTAAATCTCCCATCTATTCAGAAAGTTGAAGGTGAGGGACAGCAGAAGGAGAGAAAGAAGAAAACCTAGAAAAAGTAGGCAGAACATAGAAGAGGGTATTAATTAAGCTAAAATCATCCTCGGTAATAAGATACTGATTAAAGACTACTGGAAGATCAGGGCACTAACTACAGGGAAGGAACTTGAAATTGAATGCAGTGTTTAAGGAGACAATCTTGAAACATTTTAGAAGAAAAAAGAGAAAGACACGTCCATTGGAGACTGGTGAGGGGAGATGGGTGGAGTCACTTTAGGATCTTTCCAGACAATATTAAAAAAAAAAAATCCTACACACAACACTACACCCTACTGTCCCTCCCAGCCATGCCCCCAAGCCACCTATAAACTGCAGTCTTCTACTCTGACAGAAGATGGCAAACTTGGACAAGAAATCTAGAGGAAAAACTATAATCAGCCAATTCAATCAAATATATAGATATGTGCCATTTTCTTCTAAACAAATCTACTATTAAAAAAAAACAGTTGATTAAAATTTTAAATGTCAAACTGATAAAATTCTCCCAAATAAATTATCATGAATTTGAAAAAAGTGTAACCCAACAAGCAAAATTGAATTATTTATCCTCAAACTATTGAAGATACAAAAAGACACATAAAATTAAAAACCCCAAATCTAAGAACCAAAATGGGGGCTAAAACAAGAAGAAGTGAAACAAGAGTTCATTGATTTCAGGAAACCAATAGAGGAAGGTAACAGCATATCACAAAGGAAGCTCAATTATATGGTGTCTATGTAAGACTCACAACGGATTTGAATGAAAATTTAATGAGGAGCATTAAAGTAAGAAAACAACAAAGAGAATTTGGAAGTTTTTTTTAAAAAAAGAAGTAAAAGGAGTCATAGAGAAATCAGCTGAAATTTAAAAACAGGCAATGAAAAGTCAACATAGGTATAAGTGGAGATCGTAAAGAAAAAAGATGATGCAGTAAAATAGAACTATTATTTTAGACTATAATTCAAGAAAATCTTCCAAAAATAAAAGAAGACCTGAGCTTAAATATTGAAAGAGCTAAATTCTGGGAAATTTGATCTAGAAAGTCCAATTCTAAAATTTATCTCAGTAAAACTTAGTAAATGCAAATTTAGAAATTTAAAAATCCTCAGGTCCTCCAGAAAAAAAAAAAAAAATTTACAAGGGCAAGAGGATTTAACTAGAATTATATTTCTCAAAATCAATATGCAAAGCAAGGACAGAATAAGGTAACATTATATGAAGAACAAGAAAGGAAAGTTTGAACTAATAATTTTATATTCATCCATGCTATCTTTTAAGTATTTAGGCCACAGAATTAGAATTAGAATTTGAATTTGAAAGAACTCAGAAAATGGAATATCCATGACCCTTTCTTACAGATGAGTTTCATCCAACTAAGAAATGCCTAAATAAACCTTGTCCAAAGTCTCCAAAATTTTAAAGAATGAGAATAATGAGTATAGTATATATCAGACTCTGACTACATTTAAAGCATTGATCAAAGGAAAATTCATAGCCTAAAACACTTCTATAAATAAAACAATGGATTACATTGGTTTAAAAAATATACCATGTAGGTTTAATAGTAGATCTAAAGACAGAAACAAAAGTGACAGAGTAATATTAATAATATGTGTTCTGACAAAATAGAATTTTATAATTGATATTTTTATAAAGAGTTAAATGAAGCAGGGACAAAGATATTTTTTTAATTTAGAAGTACAAATATAAAGATAACTAGAAATGCAAATTTTTCTAGATTTTAAATAAAACTAGAGTTAAATGTCCATTAAGTTCATCTGGCAAATGTGTAGTTTAAGTTCAATATTTCCTATGACTTTCTATCTGGATGATTTATCCATGATTCAGAGTGGAGTTTTGAAGTCACCTATTTTATGTTGCTGTCTATTTCTCCCTTCAGGTCTCTTCAGTTCTGTCCAGTCATGTCTGATTCCTGGCAACCCCATGGACTGCAGCACGCCAGGCCTCCCTGTCCATCACCAACTCCCAGAGTTTACTCAAACTCATGTCTGTTGAGTCAGTGATGCCATCCAACCATCTCATCCTCTGTCATCCCTTTCTCCTCCTGCCTTCAATCTTTCCCAGCATCAGGGTCTTTTATATATTTAGATGTGCCTATGTTGGGTACATAAACATTTACAAATGTCTTCTCTTGATGAACTGACCCCATTATCATACATTGACCTTCTTTACTTTTTTTTAGTCTTTGAGAAATGTCTGCTTTGTCTGACATAAGTATAGCTATACTTGCTTTCTTTTGTCTTTCATTTGCCTGGTATATCTTTTTCCATCCCTACATTTTCAGTCTATCCATTTACTTAAAGCTGAAGTTGAAGTGAGTCTCTTGTAAGCAGCATGCAGTAGGGTCTTGTTTTTTGTTTTTGCCACTTTGATGGAGAACTTCATCCATTTACATTCAAAGTAATTATCAGCTTATACAGACATATTAACCCCATAGTTTTCTGGCAGATATGTAATTTATTTTTTCCTTTCTTCCTCTCTTATTCTCTAACTTGGTGATTTGATGATTTTCTGTAATGGTATGTATAAATTTCTTTCTGCTTATCTTTTGTGTATCTACTATAGATTTGCTTTGTAGTTACCATGGGGCTTATGTTTTTGATGTCATAATTCATATCTTTTAGTCACTGTATCCATTAACAAATTAATGAAATTATTTTAAATATATATATATGTCTTAGAAATAGCTTAAAATAGTCTGATGAAATTGGTTAATATTCTTTTACAAAATGATTACAAATTATTTTTTCACAAGCTGGGAGAACTTTGAATGCTCACTAGTGATAGAGAGCTTCTAGTGAACTACTGAAGCAGTTGAGAACAGAATACTAAAACAGAATATCATCCAAAATGGTCTGGAAGCAAAGAATAAACTAATAGTATTTCAAATCAAAAATCTGAATTTTCAGATAAATTTAATCTACTTGACTTAAATTCTATCCATACCCCTAATGACTAATGATTTAAAATCGCCTAGACGAACCTTTGTTGGTAACGTAATGTCTCTGCTTTCTAATATGCTGTCTAGGTTGGTCATAGCTTTTCTTCTAAGGAGTAAACGTCTTTTAGTTTCATGGCTGCAGTCACCATCTGCAGTGATTTTGGAGCCCAGAAAAATAAAGTCTCTCACTGTTTCCATTGTTTCCCCATCTATTTGCCATGAAGTGATGGGACCGGATGCCATGATCTTAGTTTTCTGAATGCTGAGTTTTAAGCCAACTTCGTCACTCTCCTCTTTCTCTTTCATCAAGAGGCTCTTTACCTAACATAGGAATAGATAATTTGATCCTGACAAGCATCTGTTTTAGGTTTTATTAGTGCTGGGACGCTTTAGTTTCCCATTATTACTGGAGTGCAACACTGACTCCTAAAAATTTTGCTTTACTTTTGGACTGTGGCCAATACTTCTAGAGCTTCTGGAGTCCCAATATTAAGACCAGAGGATTTACCAAGGTGTTTACCCTGAGGGACACAAACTTGAACCCATTTTTTCCCAGTACTTAATTATTGCTGAAGTCTCAGGTCTTTTGACTCCTAGCTGTTATTTTCTGTGGGGTCTCTTTGAGATTCACCGTACAAGTGCAGCTTAAGAGTTGGTGGACTACTTAAGGGAAAGTTGCACACAGACTTGGGGTCTCCTTTTCTGTATTTCCCTCATTCACTGAGAGGCGGAAACCCCCTTTCTTGGATACTAATCAGCTGCTTTGTGGCCCTGAACTCTTACCTCTGTGCCAGCAGAGCAAAATTGCCACGTTCTGATTCAATTTCAAATAGAGGATTTGTAGATGTAATGTTTCCATCCCCCAATCTTACAGCCTTAATGAACCAATCTATTTATAAGTAACATAGCAACTCCTGTATTTTTGTTCTTTGAGTCTCTTTATTAACTGGAACACTGTCCTAGAGTTATGCAATGCTAAAACTAGAAAAGATCACATAGGTTTTTTTTTTTTCCACTCAACACCTTATTTTCAAATATGAGAAAAATAAGCTACCCAGAGATTAAATAATAGGTTCAAAATCTCTAATATCTTTTTAAACAAACAACCTCCTACTTCCAAGGATTTATAGAGACTATCTCACTGTGCTATATATCTTATCATTTTCTTCTCTCCTTCTCATTCTAACAAGGTTTTGTAAATTGCTCATGAAGTTTTCTAGTTACTACCACAAAGTGACAATTGTACATTCTCACTGTTCAATATGGGTATTCTTGAAAAACTTATCTCCCTAAGTACACTGGTTGCTTCAGCAAATTTTGATAATGTTATGCTCACTGCTCTCCCTATCCTTGAAGTGACAGTAATAAGGACTTCTTCTTCAGCTGAATCCAAGAAAATGTTTGCCTCATTAGCTCAGGAAACACTATCACAAGCTAATTCATTCAGTAGTAAAGGCAAGACAGTTACCATACGGTTTCACTCTGCAAATGTGCTCTCAGTACATTAAAAAAGAAATCAAAGCAACACATTTATCTATGTTTTTGCCACTGTGAAATTAATGTCCAACAAAAAAAATCTATACATGGTGACTGTCAAACAGAAGTAGCTTTCATTTCTTTCTGAAACAGACAACATGGCCCACACACTAATTCACCTGCTCATGAATACTCAGCTACTGTTGGAATTAGAACCAGAGTCTTATGGAAGAATTGATACAAATGTAGTCAGCTGGGTAAAGTTTCTATTTCTTTCAAGCATACAGGGACAGAATTTTTTCCCCTGATATGCACATGTAATATATCTAATAATAAAACTGCAAACAGACATCACAGTAAAATTTGCTTTGTGTGGATCAAAGCCCAATTTCTTTCCCTCCGAGCCAAAGAATTAGGCAAAATCTACCAAGCTCCCATATAACTAGCTATCATTGTGTTCTAGTCAACAGAATGTGGTCAATTCCAGGTCTGGCTTACAAAGACCTCCCATCTGTGACCTTACTCTCTCTTGTTCCCCATCTGTTATCCGCATGCAGAGGAATACAGGCCCTGTAAGGTGATAGATCCTAATGATGGAGAATGCCTGCAACCCAGAGTAATTTGTGGATAACAGTTCACCAACCTCTGTTACTATTGATCTACATTGGACTATGCTATTTTTAGAATTTAAGGTACTATTTGATTTCTTTGCAATAAAGTTTCCTTCCCATTTCTTACAACTTTAATTTTTTTTTTCATGATTTATAGCACTGGCTATGTTCTCCAATAAGATGTTGAATAGAGATGGTGATATGTGGGATATTCTTATGCTTAATATTTAAAGGAACATTTTCAATAGCTTGGTATTATGACATTTGCTGTAGGGCTTGGTAGGTGTGCTTATCAGATTAAAATGTTTCCCTTTATTGATACATTGCTAAAAGATTTATCATGAAAGGTATTGGATTTAGTTACATACTTCTCAGCATCTATTTAATAAACTGCAGGTTTATGTACCATTTAAGTTAGGAGATTTTCATATACTTGTCTTTATCATTTAAGCTGAGGACTGTGAAGAAAGCTGAACACTGAAGAATTGATGCTTTTGAACTGTGGTGCTGGAGAAGACTCTTGTGAGTCCCATGGACTACAAGGATATCCAACCAGTACATCCTAAAGGAGACCAGTCCTGGGTGCTCATTGGAAGGACTGATGCTAAAGCTGAAACTCCAATACTTTGGCCACCTCATGCGAAGAGCTGACTCATTGGTAAAGACTCTGATGCTGGGGGTATTGGGGGCAGAAGGAGAAGGGGATGACAGAGGATGAGATGGCTGGATGTCATCACCGACTCAATGCACATGAGTTTGGGTGAACTCCGGGAGTTGGTGATGGACAGGGAGGCCTGGCATGCTGCAATTCATGGGGTTGCAAAGAGTTGGACACGACTGAGCAACTGAACTGAACTGAACTGACTGATGGAGAACTTAGAATCATGTATGTTTTATCTGTTTGTGTAACTAGAACATATATCTCTTGCAAGCAACCTCTAGTTGATCTGACTACTCCCAGGAATAGAGACAAAGGGCTGCTTAGCAAGTGGCTTTAATCTACACTCATAATGTATATCTATCTTATTATCTTCAATCAAGAAATCTTAGTACATAAATAATGTAATTTTATGCAAATGAAACTTCAAAACAATACCTAGTCCTCAATTTCAACTACATTATTGTTCCAAATTTCTCTTAAAAGTGAAATTCCAGAGCCATGACTATTACCAGTTCTATGGAGGAACATTTTTGTTGTCCAAACAAACACAGTATATGTATGTCATGAAATTTACATCTGACTCAAGTAGAGCTATTGCCTTAAATGGCATACTCTTTATCATCTGAGCCATTAGAGAAGACCACTGCATTAATTAAAAAATAGTTACTGATCATTTACTATGGGTTTGGCATCTTCTAAATTCTAGAAAAGCTGTAGAAAATGGCATAGGCAAAGTTCCTGTGCTCATGAACTTTATATGATAGTGCAGAAGAAAAACAATAATCAAGTTAGAAAATACACCCATTTTGATAGAGATAAATGTTATGAGGAAAATAAAATGGGAAGCGAGAGCTAGTCAAGGTAAAGTAGTTAGGAAAGTAACACATCTTCTATTAACACCTCAGATGTCCAATTGGTTCTCATTTTCTCCCTCTTTGAAAAACCTCAGGTGAAAGTAACTAAAAAGACCTGAAAACGTCACCCCTGTCAGAGACCCTAATAAATCAAATTAAAAGATTAAATATATATATATATATATATACACATACATACATATATATATATAAAGGGGGAAATTACAAGAGTGAAATTACTCCAGGGGAAATATTGAAGAGGTAGTCAGCATCTCTCTGCCCCTAAGAAAAACAATCCTGTCATAGACTATTGCCCAGCCAGTTCTACTCATGTTTCCTTAAGATTCTCGGTGAAAGACTTACACTTTGGTACTAATTTTTTGTATCAGAAATAGGAACTGCAGAACTTGATAAGGCACAGTATCTGTTCCCAGCACAGTAAGTTCCCAATGCACCGATCTGCCACATTCCAATGCTTTGTGAGTTGAATTTTTGGAACTAAGACTACATTTCCCTGTAGTAGCAATGAAATTAATTGCAAATTAAACCCCTCAGCAAGTTTACAAAAGCCTGCCCAATTTAAAATGCTGCTGAGAGTCTGCAAACTAGCAGTGAAAAACAGAGCTCAGTCATACAACTAGGGAATAAGCTTTTTTAAATGCTGAGTGAGAGGCAATTTATCTTAAATGGCATTGCATGAAGGAATCAAGGTTTATGAAGGATTATTAAGGAGGATTCTGAAGAGGTTTTCTGGCAACTTTAAAAATTCTGGTGAATAATAGAATAGGTTAATTAGCTATTGTCTAATTTTAGTTTATAAATTTTGGCCCTCTTTATTCTTGGTATAGCTGCAATACTGTTGTTGGGGATGTTGTCTGGTTGGTTGGTTTGTTGTTTTTGTTCTTCTGATGCATAATTGCCCATGACTAGAGATGGTTGACTCAGGGCTCTTTTCAAGGTGGTGTTGGTGTTGGGAACTCATGCAAGGTACAGAGAGAGTTGGCGGGGGTGATGGGGGAGTAAGTGAAAAGAGAGAGTTCTAAATCAGTTTTCAAAATTTAGCATGCATCAGAATTCCTTGAAAATTCTAGAATTCTAGAAAACCTAGACAGCATATTAAAAAGCAGAGACATTATTTTGCCTGCAAATGTCTGTACAGTCAAAGCTCTGGTTTTTCCAGCAGTCATGTATGGATGTGAGAGCTGGACAATATAAAAGGGTGAGTGCTGAAGAACTGATGCCTTCGAACTGCAGTGCTGGAGAAGACTCTTGAGAGTCTCTTGGACTGCAAGGAGATCAAGCCAGTCAATCCTAAAGGAAATCAGTCCCGAATATTCATTGGAAGGATTGATGCTGAAGCTGAAGCTCCAATACTTTGGCCACCTGATGCGAAGGGCCAACTCACTGGAAAAGACCCTGATTCTAGAAAAGATTGAAGGCAGAAGGAGAAGGGGTTACAGAAGTTGAGATGGTTGGATGGCATCACTGACTCAATGAACATGAGTTTGAGCAAACTCCAGGAGATGGTGGACAGGGAAGCCTGGCATGCTGCAGTCCATGGGGTCGCAAAGTCAGACACAACTGAGCAACTGAACAACAAAAAAGAATTCCTTGGCTGACTTGACAAAACATAGATTTCTGATCCTCATGCCAGATCATGTGATCAATAGATCTGGGATTGGGCAGAGATTTGCATTTCTAACAAGCTCCAGGTAATGATGCTACCGATTTAGGAAGAACACCTTGAAAACAACTATTCAAAACACAAAAGGTTCAGGTTAGAAACAACACTAAAGTCTTGCAGCAGGCACAGCTGTCAGCCAGGCTACTGATACATTATCCTGATGCTTAAGGATGTCATGTTACTGACTCACTGCTAATGACATGAGTGATTGGGTCAGGAAGGACCACTATGTCAAGCCTTTTCCAGTGTTTTAAGGCGTCTGAAAGCAGGTAAAAGGATGACTAACATTCTTCCCAGATTTCCATGACTCTTCTTCCACTATAAAGAACAATTCCTGGGACTATCTGAGATAATTTTATTTTTTATTTTTTATTTTTTTTAATGCGTTCCCAAACATGAACCCCCCTTCCCACCCCCCTCCCCACAACATCTCTCTGGGTCATCCCCGCGCGTCAGCCCCAAACGTGTCATATCCTGCATCAGACAGACTGGCATTTCGATTCTTACATGATATTATACATGTTTCAATGCCATTCTCCCAAATCATCACACCTTCTCCCTCTCCCTCTGAGTCCAAAAGTCCGCTATACACATCTGTGTCTTTTTTGCTGTCCTGCATACAGGGTCATCATTGCCATCTTCCTAAATTCCATATATATGTGTTAGTATACTGTATTGGTGTTTTTCTTTCTGGCTCACTTCACTCTGTATAATCGGCTCCAGTTTCATCCATCTCATCAGAACTGATTCAAATGTATTCTTTTTAATGGCTGAGTAATACTCCATTGTGTATATGTACCACAGCTTTCTTATCCATTCATCTACTGATGGACATCTAGGTTGTTTCCATGTCCTGGCTATTATAAACAGTGCTGCAATGAACATTGGTGTACATGTGTCTCTTTCAATTCTGGTTTCCTCTGTGTGTATGCCCAACAGTGGGATTGCTGGGTCATAAGGCATTTCTATTTGCAATTTTTTAAGGAATCTCCACACTGTTCTCCATAGTGGCTGTACTAGTTTGCATTCCCACCAACAGTGTAGGAGGGTTCCCTTCTCTCCACATCTGAGATAATTTTAGAAGCTGATTTAATCCTTGTAGACCACAAATCCACTACTTGATAGGTGTCACTTTAGAGCTTACTCAGCAAATATGTATTAAGTGACTACTACTTGCAAGACACTGTGATAAACAGGAGGTGGGGTTGGTGGGGGGAGAAAATTATTTCATCCAAAGGCAGAGCAATCATGCATATGAAAAACTAAAGTCAAAGTATCTTAAACACATCCTCAGAATGATACAGGTAAAATGCAATGAGAGTCTAACAGTGGGAAGAATGTTTTCTACCTGGAGAAACAAATCAAGAAAAAGCAACATTTAGGCATAAACTTGACCAAGAGATAAGGTTATGGATTTAAGGAACTGGGAGTATAAAAGGGAAATGACAGACTAAAAATATGTGTTCAGGAAGAGATAGCCATGTGAAAAAGTTATGCAAGTCAGAGAGAGACATATATAGAAAAATGAAGAGCAGTTCCAGTTGGCTGGAGTTCAGGAAGATGGGAAAGGTAAACTAGCATTAGATCATGAGGCCCTTAAAAAGCAACAAATAAGTTTGGAAGTTACTAGGTAGCAGGAGAGCTATGAAAGTTTTTGCATATAGACGTGATCATTCAGAATGATATTTTAGGATAATTTATTGGGCAGCAGAAAGTTTGGAGGTGGTAAGAAAGCTACTACAGTAGCCCAAGACAGGGGAAAGAAACCAGGGAAGGGCAGTAAGAAGAGAGCAGTTGGGGTGGGGGGCAGGGGTCGTGCTGTGATGGATAATATAGGGGAGAATCATTATTACCCAGAACTGAGGTCAAGAATGTGAGAGAGACAGGGATGAGAAAAAAGAATGCTGACATTTTGAACCATAGTGACTCGTCAGACAGTAGCATTTTCAACAGGAATGTGGAAAGTTCTAACAAATATCCTGGGTATCATGGATTCTTGCACCATAAGGGAGATGAAAATTTTGTCATAAAATCCTAACTTTGTGTGGTTCCATTATTTAGCTCCATTTAACTTGGACTACAACCCTGAAGTCAATGCTTATCAATTTCTTTACCTCAATTCACATGTGAAAGTGTAAATATATAATTAAAGCAAAATGTCAAGGAGTACTTTACTTAACCTTCCCACATATAATGCACTCTGATATTTCCTATTCTGTTCCATTTCACTTTTTAAAATACTTGCAACCACCAAATTGCTCCCATGGCTCACTAACGGGTGGCATCACAAAGTCTAAAAATTACTGCCATGAGCAGGAAGATTCAGCAATTATGGACATGGTATGGAAAGGGGAGAGCATTTTTTTTTTACCATATGTAAGATGAAAACATATGTAGACAGAATGCATCCTTCTTACTCTCTAGAATATTTTACTTGTCCACAAATGTAAGACACATAAATATCAAGCCTTACTATAATGGAAAACTACCCCTACTAAAGAGAAGAAAAGTATATTGTGTGTCTATTTTAACAAGATGCTCAAAGTATTAGACACAGTTCATTTGTGTACCTTATGAAAACTTAGTACTGTATATGAAAACTCATATTTATAACCTAAAAAAAATTGAGATGGGGAAGCTGAGCATTCACATTTCAAAGGCAACCTTCATTTAATCAAAGAATTATTTCAATAAGTTTAAATAGAAATAATTCTCCTAATGCACTTAAGTCACTAATAAAATTAACTAATCACTTGACAGAACCGGCTAAAGGGAAACTAGGTTAAAAAATATCACTGTCAATTTCCTTTTTATCAGAGAAGAAAATAGAACATTGAAACAGGAAAGATGTTCCAAGGAAAGATGTCTCCATTTATAAAGCTGTTTTTTATAGTCAACTTTTTTAAAGTACCACGATAAGGCAGAGATGTTACAGTTGGTGATGATAGAATTTGCCTTGCTCCTCCTCAGTTAGGCCTGATGAGAGGGGCAAGAGTTGCCCATGAATAAGCTAAGGATATAATTTGTTCCAGCTTTCCTGGTGGCTCAGACAGTAAAGAATCTTCCCGCAATGCAGGAGACCTGGGTTCAATTCTTGGGTCAGGAAGATCCCCTGGAGAAGGGAATGGCTACTCACTCCTGTATTCTTGCCTGGAGAATTCCATGGACAGAGGAGCCTGGTGAGCTACAGTCCATAGCGTCACAAGGAGTCAGACACAACTGAGCGACTTACACACACACACACACACACACACACACAGAGTTTTTTCTCTCACTGGCTTTCATCAGCCATAATACATCACTTCAGTGAAACAGATGCCACATGTGCACTTCCCTGAAGGAAGACTGGGAAAAACAGAAAAGTAAATCGTCTGCTGCTGCTGCTGCTAAGTCGCGTCAGTCTTGTCCGACTCTGTGTGACCCCATAGACGGCAGCCCACCAGGCTCCCCCGTCCCCGGGATTCTCCAGGCAAGAACACTGGAGTGGGTTGCCATTTCCTCCTCCAATGCATGAAAGTGAAAAGTGAAAGTGAAGTCGCTCAGTCGTGTCCGACTCTTAGCGACCCCATGGACTGCAGCCTTCCAGGCTCCTCCATCCATGGGATTCTCCAGGCAAGAGCACTGGAGTGGGTTGCCATTGCCTTCTCTGAAGTAAATCATCTAGTCACAACCAATTCCTCCCCAATAAGGAACAGAATAAAAACTAACTTAAAGTGGACCTTACTATATGCTAGTACACACACATGGGATTCTCTTACACAAAGAGGTACGTATGTCACACCCACTTTACAGGCAGATAAACTAGAATTCTAAGAAGTTAAATAACTTGGCCCAAGCCACATAGCTGGAAAGTGCAGAGTTGATGTTGGAAGGTAAATTCCTTACTTCCTTACACTCCCCAATAAGAAATACAAGGAAGTTGCACAAGAGCAAGTCAACTGATTTCTAGTTGTAGTCATTTATGGAGCTTTATTCAAAAAGATAATTGGCTTCAGAGTATATGTTTGGATATACAGTGTATGCAGCAGGAAGGGCAATCAAGACTTTCAACAATAAATCTTCCCAGATGCTTGGCTGGTGAGATTGTTTTCCCCGTTTCTTCCACCCCGTGATCCGTCTACCTCCCTCCACCTTTGGGTTTTCATTTCTTTCATCAGTAGCCATGGTAACACCCAAAGATAAAACACAGGCAGGAGAGTCTCACAAGCATCTTGAAAGGCGGAAGCTTGCCAGCATTTTTCATCAGAGTAATACTGTGCACCACACAAACAAAGCAGCACCCTTCTCATTCTCCCCCATTCATTTTCCACCCACTTAGTGGCAGCCAAGGCCATTTCTGAAGCTTAGGAGATGACTGTCTGGTACATTTGTATTCAAAAACTTGCAGATCAGTCTTTCAGTGTTTCAAAAAATGCGTGAGCTGGAAACGGTTGAATTTATCTCATTCCTCCCTTATTAACCCTTTCCTAAGAACCAGAAATAAGCCAGAAATAAGCTTTTCTGGCAGATGATCTGTGCACTGTTTCCCATAATCAGAGGTGACTTTAAATCATAGCACTCCTTCTGGCTTCCCATATAAACTGAATATTCAATACTGTTTTACCACAAGGAGGCTCTTCTGAATTTCTCTGCTAGATTGTGAATATTGATAGATAGGAGAGCAGAATCTGAAAATAGCCTTGGTTCAATGTGTTTTATTTAAAAATAGCCTTGATTAGATTCATGACTATCTGGTTCACCCAGCCAGAATACCTAATTTTTGGCTGCATGGCTATAAATCAGAGATTACAAAGCAATGATCATCTTTCTGGAACATATTAAAACATGGAGGGTTTGCAGGCATGGATGCAATGTGGATGGGCACACTGTATGTATGTTTGACAATAGGCATAAAAAATAGTCCTTTTTAAAGCTTTATTATATCTCCAATTGCCTGATTTGGCACTGATGATTATTATTTAGAGTTCTTAATTATTTTAATGGGCTTTCTCTACAAAGTACTGATGACTTTCTAATGGACAAAGTCCTTAAACAAACACTTTTATCTCTTTACCATGCGGGACACACTGACCTCATGGTTTCTTGACAACCTCCATTCTAGCAATCAATATTTTATAGCCTATTTCCTGGTGGCTCAGTGATGAAGACCCTGCCTGCCAATGCAGGAGACCCAGGTTCCATCCTTGGGTCAGGAAGATCCCCTGGAGGAGGAAATGGCAACCCACTCCAATATTCTTGCCTGGAGAATTCCATGGATAGAGGAGCCTGGTAGGCTATCGTCCATGAGGTCGCAAAAGAGTTGCACACAACTTAGCAACTAAACAACATTAAGTCACAGCCACTGATATTTTATATACATAAAATATCCCACAGCCTTTTGTGGTATAGATTTTTCACCTTACTTATAATAGAGGAAATTGAGGCTCAGAGTGATTAAATAACTTCCCGGGTCACACAGCAAAGCAACAGCAAAGTGGGAATGAAATGAAAGTCCTATTACTGCCCACACTCTTTTCTTCCAAACTTTATGTCAGTTTCCCAGAGCTGCGGTCACTTCATAAGCATTCAAAGATATTCCCCTATGAGCTCTCCTTCTGATCACTGTATTTATTTTCTTTTTAACTTTTTATTTTGTATTGGGGTATGGCCAGTTAACAAACAATGTTGTGATAGTTTCAGGTGAACAGCAAAGGGACACAGCCATACATATACACGTATCCATTCTCCCCCCAAACCCCCTCCCATCAACATAACGTTGAGCAGTTTTGTGTGCCATACTGTAGGTCCTTGTTGGTTATTCATTTTACATACAGCCATGGGTACATGTCCATCCCAAACTCACACCATATTTCTTATCTTTGCATGTCTTCTGAGTCCTCTGGCCCATTATCCCTTCTTTGTCATAATCTATCAGCATCTTTAGCACAAAATCCTTCCTAGTATGACCAGTTTAGCTTTTGTTCTGTTGCACATTTGATTCCTACAAATTTGTTTCCAATTCCCCAATTGTACCCACCTTGACATTACCAACCCTAAGTAAATCCTACACCTGGAGGCCACTGGCCAACAATGAATAAAGGCGAGAAAACAAGTGAACCATTTGAAGATAAGTGAAAGTCAAAGTCACTCCATCATGTCCGACTCTTTGTGACCCCATGGACTGGAACCCACCAGGCTCCTCTGCCCATGGAATTCTCCAGGCAAGAATACTGGAGTAGGTTGCCATTCCCTTCTCCAGAGGATCTTCCTGACCCAGAATCTTCCTGATTCTTTACTGTCTGAGCTACTGAAGAATCCCTTTGCACTGTGGTAAGCCTTTAACACAACTCAATTTCATCTCCAGTTACATTCTCAAACTCTACTCCCAAACTTTTGCCCGTCAACTTATAGCCACAATCCCTCATATCTTTATCTCAACAATAAGTTCACTCTCAGTTTTACCAAAGTGATTGAAGCCCTTTAACATGAAATGCACAGTTTTCTCCTCTTCATCTCAATCATTTTTTTTTCCTCTTTCTTCCACCTTAGGGGGAGAAAAATTATTCATCTCAGAATCTGGACCATCATGTATCACCTTTCAACAAATTAAATGACACAAGAAGAAAATAATCAGTCAAATCCAAAATATGAGACATTCTACAATATAAATGGCTCTGCTTTTTCTCAACAAATAAATGGCATGGGAGAAAAGGATTGTTAGAGATTGAAAGAGATTTAAAAGAAATAATTATCAAAAGCAATGAGTAGACCCTACATTGATGTCAATGCAAACAAGGTATACACACACAAAGACATTTGGAGACAGTTAAAGACAGTTAAATATGGAGTATTAAATGACAGTGAGAAATTGATATTAACTTTTTAGGTCTGATAACACTGTTATGGTTATGAAAACAAATGTCCTTACTAGTTTAGAGACACATACTGAATTATTATGAGTGAAATGATACATGTTACCTGGAATGTGTCTCAAAATACTTTGGTGACTCTTTTTTCCCTGTGTGAGGAATAGATGAAACAAATTTTGGAAAATGTTGACAATCGTCAAAGCTAGGTGATGGGTAACTGGGAAATTATAGATTCTATTCTTGTGTATGTTTGCGAATATACATATTGACTGAAAATTCTGAAGAAAAGCAAAGTGTAAGGGAGCAAAACTTGCCACCCCAAAATGTGTCTCTCTGGCATGAGTATTATTTTAGGCTGATTATTTTTAAGAAGCAAAAGACATAGAAAGACTTTCTTTTCACATCCTTCTTAGCTGATAAAAGGTCTGTTCTTTAAATAGCGCTATAACTAGAGGTATCTGCAAAGAATATGAGCTCAGTATGGTGGAAGAAACTCAGCAGAGCCTAGAGGGCAGAGTCCACTCCAGATCCAATGTAGACCAGCAAACATTTTTTTTTAACCAAACATTTGCTTTTCCATCTCCATGTGAATTGCCTTCCTCCCCTTTAAAGTCCCAAACCACTACCCTCAATATCCTCTTTTGTCTTTAGCTGAAGATGGTATTTAAAGTGAGGACTTCAGCCATTTTGGCAAATTACTCACTTCTCCTGGGTCTCTCCCATGTGCCCACGTTATTAAACTTTTGTTTGATTTTCTCCTGTTAATCTGTCTCATGTCAATTTAATTCTTAGACAAGTCAGAAGAACCTAGAAAGGTAGAGGGAAATTTATTCCTCTCAGACAGAAACAACTAAAAATGTTTTTTAAATCATTATTTAAAAATCATTCCCCTTCTCTAAGATCTTAAATCTCCCTCTATTTGTTCACCCACCCTCCGCCTTCAAACAAGCTGGCCTCTTCTGTCCTAAGATTCTCTGAATAGCACTGCTTCCAGAAGCTATAATTATCTCCCTATCTTTCTTGAAACCCTGAAATTTCAAGAAAGGAATCCAGATCATTTCTGCCTTTCCCAAAATTACATTCACTCTTTATCCCTCCATTTCCTCTCCCCCTGGCAATGACTTCTGCTCTCATCTCCACTTTGCCGCTTCTAAAAATCTAAGGTGCCTTAGCACTAACCTTTACACAAACAGTAATTTGTCTCTCTGTTTCTTTCTGTAGCCACTGCTTCTCTTCTAGACCGTTATAAATACTTTATTTACATTTATTAACACACATAATCATAATTACCCCAACAATCCTATAAGATAGGTACTATTATTATCCCCACTTTACAAAAGGGAAAAATCAAGGCTGGGGATGGTCAAATAACTTGTCCACAGTCACACAGCTAGTAACCCGGTGGGGCTGATAGCCTGGGCTTTCTGACCTTCGGTGCATGACCTTGACTGTCATGCCAAAATGCCTTTTATTGGAGATTAGCACGGGACACTTTCTTCTCCACAAGCTTGTGTGTGTGATGTACAATGCCACAGGAGATAAGTATATTCAGGACAGTAAAAAATTAATAAACAGAAATTTCAATTAAATAAGAGTCTGAAGGGTAAGCTTTCAAGCCCTGTGATGATAGCAGAACCCCACAGGAAAAAGAAAGGCTCCTCTTCTTTCCTGGCAAGGATGCAGCCAATGAAGAACCATGGACTCTGTCTTGTTGAACCCTCCCAACTTCTTTCCCTCCCTATAAAAGTGCTCTCCCTCCCTTGCCATGCAGCGACTTGCACATATCTCGCTGTGATTGCAGACTTCAAACTGTAATTCTCTGCTGGTCCCAAATAAACTCACATTGGCTAGAGAAGCATCTGGCAGTCTATGTACTTCAGGTCAGCATTTTGGTGGCCTTTACAAGAATCAGAGAAGACCCTTACAGGTTCCAGGGCTGGTGAGCAAACAGATGAGCTCACTATTTTTCTCACCAACCCTGGAGTCTGAAGGTACATCTTTCTCCTGGACCTCAAGAACACACTCTATTGGCATTTGAAGCTCTCCAGATTTTATTCAGTATCAACTTAAAGGCTTTGTCTTTATGAGAAAGGCCTTATTCTACATGTGAGTACCTTATGTCCCCTACATATGAGTGAGTTCCATTCCAAGAGTGCATTCTTAAGTCCAATTTGTTCATTGAATCCAATAAAGTTACCCTAGGTACCTAACACAATCAGCTGTATAGTACTGTACTGTATTAGGTTTCTAATACTTTTCACACAAACAGTATGTAAAAAACAAAAAATAAATATTTTTAATCTTACAGTACAGTACCTTGAAAAGTACTATAATACAGTATAACAGCTGGTATCCAGGGGCTGGCCTCAAGTCAACAGGCAAGAAAAGGAGGAGGGATTGGAGATGGGAGATAGTAGAGCTGAAGGATCGTCAACAATAGGAAATGGAGGGAACATTGCAATTTCACTCACGTTTGATATTGATGGCACAGGTTCTGGTTCCTTGCTGGAACCAGATACACCTTTCCATCTTTGAAAGTTTACAACTTGAAGGTTCATATGTAGGGGACTTACTGTATTTGATACTCTGGTCTGATTTTGAGATTAAACTGTTGTAGTCAAGGCTATGGTTTTTCCAGTGGTCACATATGGATGTGAGAGTTGGACTCTAAAGAAAGCTGAGCACCGAAGAATTGATGCTTTTGAACAGTGGTGCTGGAGAAGACTCTTGAGAGTCCCCTGGACTGCAAGGAGATCCAACCAGTCCATCCTAAAGATCAGTCCTGGGTGTTCATTGGAAGGACTGATGTTGAAGCTGAAACTCCAGTACTTTGGCCACCTGATGCAAAGAGCTGACTCATTTGAAAAGACCCTGATGCTGGGAAAGATTGAGGGCAGGAGGAGAAGGGGACGACAGGATGAGATGGTTGGATGGCATCACTGACACAATGGACATGGGTTTTGGTGGACTCCAGGAGTTGGTGATGGACAGGGAGGCCTGGTGTGCTGCAGTTCATGGGGTCGAAAAGAGTCAGACATGCTTGAGCGACTGAACTGAACTGAACTGAATCGAAGCTGAGTGAAAATGTCTTCAGTCCATTTTTTTCGGAAACAGGCTGCTTCTCTGAAACTGCCAGTTTTTAAGCCTTCAGTCTGTTCCTTTGGAAGGGCTAGTCTTGGGAAACTGGCTGATAAAGACTTTGGTCAGGCTCCTTGAGGACCAAGCTATCTCCTAGGAACTGCTGGGATTAGCCTACAAGCTGTTTGAATTGTGTTGCTTGAGCTGTTTGAACTGTTTGAAAATTGTTCTTTTACTCTAGAGAAAAACCTGTGAGAAATGGGATCCTAGTTATCTTAACCTTTTGAGGGCACCTCCCTCCCCTACTCTCCTCCCCCTTACCCCACTCCCCTCCCCACACACACACACACAATTGCTCTGGGTAATTTTATGTTTTTAAACATAAAAAACCACAGTCCTTCCTCGGGCACATTTCCAACTAAATGAACAGACCTGACCAAAGGCAGTTGAGAATATCAATAGCCATTATAGAGAACTTTGAAATCCCCAAACTTAATTTCCTTAAAACTGAATTGGACTACAATAGCTCAGAAACTTCCACACTGGGTAGAATGCTTATTTCACTTGGTATTTGGAGATCTCTCTCCCAGCATTTTCAGGGGTATAACATTGTGTCCCTGCCAAATAAGATTTTAAGATTAACTGAGAGAAACAAACAATTGAAAACAAAATGGCTCCTGGAGCCTCAGGCTCTTCTTTGGCTATTTTGTCTCAGGCTCTGCCTCTGGCCCCATCTTGTCTCTCGCCTTGGCTCCCAGTGACCAAACTCCACCGCCAGCGCCCTCTGCCTCCTTCCTCTCCGTGTTGTCTACACCTCCTCTGTAGCCCCAATTCCTCCACACAAATTGTCCCTTTTTGCAGAATCTCTCCCCACTCCTTTTTCCTCTGAACTTGTCAGAACCTGTCCCTATAAAATCAAGCCTTCTGAGGATCCAGAAGTTAACTCTTTAATTTCTTACATTCTTTGAAATAAAGCTGAACTGCAAGTTGTAGTTAGGGATTATCCCCTAAGTAACTGAGGAGTCACACAGATTTGCTGCAGAATTTAATAGAATCAGTCACGCTTATCAACCTGGTTTCTCTGACATATACCAGGTTCATATGCTTCTCAGTGAAGGCTACCCCAACCACTGGATGAAAACCACTAACTTCGAAAATCCTGAAAGATTTCTAGAATTACAGCTGAAAAGACCAGCTTCCTAACTTACTGTGTGATAAGCTCAGGCAACTGCTAGGTGACTTCATGGTGCAATTCTCAGAGCTTTTTCAAAGTCTGATGAGTGGAACAAAACTCAGGCTTGCACACAAAATTCTAATGAACCTGTTTGTGACTATTACAACTGACTTCAGATGATTTTTCTTTTTTTAATCTTGGTCTTCCTTCACGTATTGATTCTTTCAGGGTAGTTTTCAACGCTGTGTTATTAATGGACTGAACTGGAATCTTCCCTTCTTGTAAAAAGAAACAATGGAATTGGAAACTGTTCATTCCAGATTTAGTTAATCTGGCAAACCAGCTCTCTTACATTCTAGATAAGTCACCTAAAAGTAAGACAGCCAAAATTCTTAATCTTCAACTCCAAAAAGATAAAGGCTCTTAAATGAAATCAAAATACTTCTATAGTTTCTGCTTTTATTGCAATGATCCAGGGCACTGGAAATGGGCATCCCTGGTGGCTCAGCTGGTAAAAAAATCTGCCTGCAGTATGGGAGACCTGGGTCCGATCCCTGGGTTGGGAAGATTTCCTGGAGAAGGGAACGGCAACCCAATCCAGTATTCTGGCCTGGAGAATTCTATGGACTGTAATAAAGTCCATGGGGTCTCAAAGAGTCAGACACACCTGAGCAACTTTCACTTTCAGGGCATTGGAAAAGAGACTGTTACAAATTTAAGTATTTTAGACACCTTCAGCCCTCTAACCAGCCTTCCAATGTGCTCCCAGTTCTCAATGATGGGGCTCCAAGGACCTATAGGAGGCCTTTCCAAACCTTTCTCTCACTCAGCTTGGAGAAACATTTCTCCAGATTGGGAATGAATCTCTTACAGTCCTAAATGACACTGGAGCCACTCTCCATGCTCAGTCTCACTCCTATAAAACAGTCTCTGCCGCAGAGTACTAAAATAGTTCAAATATTGAGGATCTGTAATGAACCTCAAAGGTTCCTGTCTCTGAATTTGTTCCCCTTTGATTAGGCCCTTTGAGAGATACACACCATTTTCTCCATAGTCCCTCAGCTCTTATTTATTAAGCCAAGACTTCTTAGAGAAGTATCATGTCAGAATTTCTTTTTCCTAAAAACAGGAAATAATTCTAGATTTGACAGTAGTCATCAGTGTACCCAGCAAGTTGAATTAAATGACCTTTTGATGTCTTTTATTTGTGCCATCTTTGAAGATACTAGAACTGATTCTGAAAACACTAATTATTTGTCCTTATTAAATCAGCTACTCCCCTTCTTGTGGGCAAAATATTCAACTGATTTTGGCAAAATTCACAATATACCTCCTACCAAGATTAAAATAGATCCCTCAAAACCTCTTCCCTCTAAGTAAAGAAGCCCTTCAGAGCACAGAGCCCACAAGGATTACAAGGCTCAGGCCTCATTATTTCTTGTACTAACCTCTGTAAGACTCTCATCTTACCCATGAGAAGAAAATCTAAGGGCCAAGATTGGAGATTTGCCCAGGACCTCTGGGCAATAAATGACATTGTTATCCCTCGGCACCCAGTTGTTATGAACATACGTAACCAATATCCATTATCATCAGAAATAAATTCTTTTTAACTGATTTATGCAGAGCATTCCTTAGTATTCCAGCTAATGAAGCTAGCCAATACCTTTTTTGCCTTCACTCAAAAAGAAAAACAATTCACCTAGATATTACTGTCTCACAGTTTTACTGAGAGTACTTATTTCTCACAAATCCTAAAGGCTGATCTGAATAACCTAAAGTTCCCTAGAGATTCTATTTTGTTGCAGTACCTGGATGATTTGCTTCTTTGCTCTCTTTCTCAAGCCTCCTCACAGGAAAGCAGAATCTACTTGTTAAAGCTTTTAGTCTTGACAGGATGCAAGATTGCAAAAAAAAAAAAAAAACTTGCAGTTTGTCCAAACCCAGGTTCAATACTCAGGGCATCTGATATGAGAACAAGAGTTACATTGACATCCAGGTAGACTTCACAGTGTCTAAACGTCTCAAAACCCAAAACTACGCACCGACTGCAAGGGATTCACAGACTAGTTGGTTAATGTTGAAGCTGAATTCTAAATTTATCTCTTATGGCCAAATCTCTGTATGTTTTACTAAGCAATAATAATCTTGATCCAATTTTACAGAAAGAACCAGAAGACAGAGCCTTCAAGGCCTTAAAGGAGAGTTTGATGAATCCACCTGCCCTTGGGCATCTCGATTAGCAGATTTACTTTTTCCTTTTTGTATATGAAAAGGATGGGAATGCCTTGAGGTACCTTGAGGTACTCAGTTGAAAACAACACACCTCCATCTACTCATAGGATATTAGCACCAGCAACTGGCCCTGTGGCAGTGAAAAGTCAAACTGAAAGTCGCTCAGTAGTGTCTGACTCTTTGCGACCCCATGGAATTCTCCAAGCCAGAATCCTGGAGTGGGTAGCCTTTCCCTTCTCCAGGGGATTTTCCCAACCCAGGGATCAAACCCAGGTCTCCCGCACTGCAGGCAGATTCTTTACCAGCTGAGCCACAAAGGAAGCCCAAGAATACTGGAGTAGGTGGCCTATCCCTTCTCCAAGGGATCTTCCCCACCCAGGAATTGAACCGGGGTCTCCTGCATTGCAGGCAGATTCTTTACCAACTGAGCTATGAGGGAAGCTATTCTGTGGCAGTGGGATACTCCTTTTGCCTTATAACTATTATGGCCACTGACCTTTTGGTTAATACCATTGAGCAGATCATCGTGGGAACTTTAACCATTTTTGTACTTCATGCAGTTGAAGCTCTCCTGAATTCTCATCACACTCAACATTTCTCTGCTAATTCCAAATAAACTCATCTGTGCTGTAGAAGTATCTGGTAGTCTATTTATTTCATGTCAACAGCACTCTAAGATTCTGTCACAATGTTCTAAAAAAATTACACCAAGGATTTTAACCTGGAATCAGACACCTCATACTTCAATCTATCTGCTTACTGAAAGCATCAATTATGTATGACTTATTTGTCTTTGCTTCTACATTCAAAGGACATGCTCAGCCATACAAAGATCCTGTCCATGGAATGAATAACTGCTTCACCTAAGCACGTTTACTTGGCTCCAGTTGGGAAATTGGGTATAGGATATACTTGCTCCAGTTGTCCTATGTATCAAATCTTAAAAAGTCCAATTTAATAAACTTCAACAATGTCATACCAAAATCTATCTGATTCAAGTCTTTCCAAATATCAATTATTGTACTTTGAAAAAAAAATCGGTCTCATTTAGTACATCCAAAAATTAACACAGAACTGCTATTTGCACTGTCAAGATCATCTCATGCTGATTGATTCTGTTACCTGTGACAAAGGTTTCAAAGCCTTATGAGTCTGATTCATAGTCAGAATCACAAGATTTACAGTGATTATTGATTTTTAACTTCCCTTCATTCATTATTAATGCCAGTGCATCTCAGGAATATCTGATTCTGTTTGGCCTAGTTGTTTTCAATTTGATTATCCTTGATATTGCATATTTGAAATAGCTGGAACTTGAATATCATGCCTTCGAGGTATCTTTCCTCCTAAGCAATCTACAGTGAAAACATGGTATCAAGGCACCTAAAGGAAGCTATGTCTTAATATCTCTTTCTACCCCTAGTGTGTATTATAGATTCTGGCATACAATAAGGACCCAGCATACATTTGTCAAACTGAATTGACTTACATTCTATCTTGAAAGACCAATATTTAAATAATGTCAGTATTGCTTGGTTTTACTTGGGGGGCGGTAGTTATTTTAGAGAGCACAGTCTTATAGCGGCAGATTTTTTCCCTCTTTTCCCTTCTAGGTTATTTTGCTGGCCTAATAATTAAATTGACATTAAATGGATTAACAGAACAAAAACTAATTTAATTATGTGCGTAGAAGATCCCCATAAAGACATGAGACTCAAAGGCATTCAGGCAATTGAGGCTTATATGCCATCCTGAGCAAGGAGAAGAGAGTAAGGATCCAGGGGTTCAACCAGGAGGAAGATGTTTGCCTTGAGATACAGATAAATCTTTCTGATAAAAAGTTATCTCTGGTAATAGCTCTCTTCTTGGCACAGGCCACCTATCTAAAATCTTTTAGGCAGTTAGTTCAGTTCAGTGGCTTAGTTGTGTCCAACTCTTTGCGACCCCATGAATCACAGCACGCCAGGCCTCCCTGTCCATCACCATCTCCCGGAGTTCACTCAGACTTACATCCATCAAGTCAGTGATGCCATCCAGCCATCTCATCCTCTGTCGTCCCCTTCTCCTCCTGCCCCCAATCCCTCCCAGCATCAGAGTCTTTTCCAATGAGTCAACTCTTCGCATGAGGTGGCCAAAGTACTGGAGTTTCAGCTTTAGCATCATTCCTTCCAAAGAAATCCCAGGGCTCATCTCAGAATGGACTGGTTGGATCTCCTTGCAGTTCAAGGGACTGCCAAGAGTCTTCTCCAACACCACAGATCAAAAGCATCAATTCTTCAGCTCTCAGCCTTCTTCACAGTCCAACTCCCACATCCATACATGACCACAGGAAAAACCATAGCCTTGACTAGCTGGACCTTTGTTGGCAAAGAAATGTCTCTGTTTTGAATATGCTATCTAGGTTGGTCATAACTTTTCTTCCAAGGAGTAAGCGTCTTTTAATTTCATGGCTGCAATCACCACCTGCAGTGATTTTGGAGCCCCAGAAAATAAAGTCCGACATTGTTTCCACTCTTTCCCCATCTATTTCCCATGAAGTGATGGGACCGGATGCCATGATCTTTGTTTTCTGAATGTTGAGCTTTAAGCCAACGTTTTCACTCTCCACTTTCACTTTCATCAAGAGGCTTTTTAGTTCCTCTTCACTTTCTGCCATAAGGGTGGTGTCATCTGCATATCTAAAGTTATTGATATTTCTCCCAGCAATCTTGATTCCAGCTTGTGCTTCTTCCAGCCCAGCATTTCTCATGATATACTCTGCATGTAAGTTAAATAAGCAGGGTGACAATATACTGCCTTGATGTACTCCTTTTCCTGTTTGGAACCAGTCTGTTGTTCCATGTCCAGTTC
Organism: Oryx dammah; assembly: GCF_014754425.2. NCBI lineage: Eukaryota > Metazoa > Chordata > Mammalia > Artiodactyla > Bovidae > Oryx > Oryx dammah. Next base: position 18,575,902 of record NW_024070195.1, read on the forward strand.
TAACTGTTGCTTCCTGACCTGCATACAGATTTCTCAAGAGGCAGGTCAGGTGGTCTGGTATTCCCATCTCTTTCAGAATTTTCCACAGTTTATTGTGATCCATGCAGTCAAAGGCTTTGGCATAGTCAATAAAGCAGAAATCGATGTTTTTCTGGAACTCTCTTGCTTTTTCCATGATCCAGCAAATGTTGGCAGTTTGATCTCTGGTTCCTCTGCCTTTTCTAAAACCAGCTTGAACATCAAGAAGTTCACGGTTCACGTATTGTTGAAGCCTGGCTTGGAGAATCTTGAGCATCACTTTACTAGCTTGTAAGATGAGTGCAATTGTGCAGTAGTTTGAGCATTCTTTGGCATTGCGTTTCTTTGGGATTGGAAAGAAAACTGACCTTTTCCAGTCCTGTGGCCACTGCTGAGTTTTCCAAATTTGCTGGCATATTGAGTGCAGCACTTTCATAGCATCATCTTTCAGGATTTGAAATAGCTCAATAGAATTCCATCACCTCCAGTAGCTTTGTTCGTAGTGATGCTTTCTAAAGCCCACTTGACTTCACATTCCAAGATGTCTGGCTCTAGGTGAGTGATCATACCATCATGATTATCTGGGTCGTGAAGATCTTTTTTGTACAGTTCTTCCATGTATTCTTGCCACCTCTTCTTAATATCTTCTGCTTCTGTTAGGTCCATACCATTTCTGTCCTTTATCGAGCCCATCTTTGCATGAAATGTTCCCTTGGTATCTCTAATTTTCTTGAAGAGATCTCTAGTCTTTCCCATTCTGTTGTTTTCCTCTATTTCTTTGCATTGATTGCTGAAGAAGGCTTTCTTATCTCTCCTTGCTATTCTTTGGAACTCTGCATTCAGATGCTTATATCTTTCCTTTTCTCCTTTGCTTTTTGCCTCTCTTCTTTTCATAGCTATTTGTAAGGCCTCCCCAGACAGCCATGTTGCTTTTTTGCATTCCTTTTCCATGGGGGTGGTCTTGATCCCTGTCTCCTGTACAATGTCATGAACCTCATTCCATAGTTCATCAGGCACTCTATCTATCAGATCTAGGCCCTTAAATCTATTCCTCACTTCCACTGTATAATCATAAGGGATTTGATTTAGGTCATACCTGAGTGATCTAGCAGTTTTCCCTACTTTCTTCAATTTAAGTCTGAATTTGGTAATAAGGAGTTCATGATCTGAGCCACAGTCAGCTCCTGGTCTTCTTTTTGTTGACTGTATAGAGCTTCTCCATCTTTGGCTTCAAAGAATATAATCAATCTGATTTTGGTGTTGACCATCCGGTGATGTCCATGTGTAGAGTCTTCTCTTGTGTTATTGGAAGAGGGTGTTTGTTATGACAAGTGCATTTTCTTGGCAAAACTTTGTTAGACTTTGCCCTGCTTCATTCCGCATTCCAAGGCCAAGTTTTCCTGTTACCCCAGGTGTTTCTTGACTTCCTACTTTTGCATTCCAGTCCCCTATAATGAAAAGGACATCTTTTGGGGGCAGTTAAGGGGAAGGTAAAAGGCCCTTTCTGAGTCTCCTGGGTCTTGAATGCCTTCAACTCAAAATAATCCACATGCCAAAGTGGCACATTTGGGGGTGGTATGTTCTGCTACCCTTCAATCTTGGGTTATGACTTCCTGCTGTTCTATTACATTTCTTCACAATATATAATTACATTAATAGAGTCTCAGCAAACCAAAAGAACATTTCAGATATTATCATCTAATACCATCAGTCTTGCTTTTGACAAAACCAGATATTAACTTTTGGTTGCACATATTTGCAGAATATTAAGCTTTAATAAAGTTGAAGGAAAATTATTAATATTATTAATCATTTACAAGCTGGTATTCTGAAAAGATAGTTACCACTTCTTCCTTTCTTTATTAACTTTAAATCATAAGAGTTTCTTCATTCACATCTGTCCCCTTTTTCATTTTTCCATTCTGCCAGGTATTAAGTATCTTTGGTAAAGACTGGAAAGGGAGTCTTATGTAAAATGTAAAATGATGTAAAATGATGGCACGTTTGCAAATTATGTTATAGATACAAAAACATGGTATGAGTCATAAAAAATACTATATGAAAGTCCTCAACCAAACTATAAGCATAGGGAAACAATTAATGCCAAATAAACTAAGAAAAGAACCGATGCACAGCTTTAAGAACTTTAATTATCGTCTGTGTTACACAAAACAAACAAATCCTGTCTCCAGCACTTTGTGAACCTGCTAAAGGCCAAGTGGAATCTGACATATAGGCATCTCTCTGATAGTTAAAAGAGGTTAGTACCCTAGTACTTTGTAAAGACATTAATTAAATCTAGTTTCAATCTGTACTAAGGCACTGTTCTCTTGAAATTGTAAATATGAACTGTTCTAAATAGATTAAGTACACTGCACTCCAAAGAAAAATAAGAGTTTCAGCATGTAGATAAATGCATTGTGAATTAGCTCTTTTAGGAAAAAGAAAAACAGAGAAATAAAAGTGAGTTATCATTAACATTACTGAGATTCACAGACCACAGTGCTATTGGTGGTGGGCCTCTCATGCATATACACGTTAGCCCCTACTATCTGCATCACACAAACATACAGTGCCCAAAAACCTTCATAATCCAGTTGATGAAAAAACACAAAAGTACAGAAAAAAGCAGTCATGATTGCCTACATGAAAATCACAAGAGAAGTACCTCAGAAAAGCTCTAGGACCAATACCAGGTTTAGTAAAGTCACAGGAATCAAGATCAACACACAGAAATCAGTTCCATTTCTATTCACTTATAATGACTACACAGAAAACAAAATTTTAAAACACAATGTCATTTAAAATATTTTCAAAGATGAAATGCTTAGGTATAAATCTAACAAAACAAATATAAAGAAAATTCACAACACTGATGAAACAGATCAAAAAAGGCCCACAGGAATACAGTTCATGGATTGGTAGACTCAAAATAGTAATAATGTCAAATCTCTCTGAATTAATCTATAGATTTAATATAATTTCCATCTAAATATCAGAAACATATTTTGTAGACATAGACAAGTGTTCTAAAATTTATAGAAGACACAGGACCTAGAATAGCTGAGATAATCTTGAAAAAGAAGAATAAAATAGGACAAATCATTTTAGCTACTTTATGTTAAGGCTTACCATATAGCTATAGTAATCAAAGGAATATGGTACTAACACAGAGATAATCACATAAATCAGTGGAATAGAATAGAGAACCCAGAAATAGACCCACACAATTATGCTCAACAGATTTTTGACAAAGGTGAAAAAACAGTTCAATGGGGAAAATATAGTCTTTTCAACAAATGGTGCTGGAGCAATTGGATATCCACAGGCAAAAAAATGAATATCAACCTAAACCTCAAACCTTATGCTCATATTAACTCAAAATAATCTCTGACATATATGTGAAACAAAAACTATAAAACTTGTTTAAAAATGCATACGAGCAAATCTTTAGGACCTGCTGCTGCTGCTAAGTCGCTTCAGTTGTGTCCGACTCTGTGCAACCCCATAGACGGCAGCCCACCAGGCTCCCCCGTCCCTGGGATTCTCCAGGCAAGAACACTGGAGTGGGTTGCCATTTCCTTGGGTTAAGCAAAGAGTTGTTACATCTGACACAACCAATGAAATGCATAAAAGAAAAAATGAATTAACTAGACTTAATCAAAACTTTAAAATATTTGTTCTGTGAAAGACCCCATTAAAAGGATGGAAAGATGAGAAAATATTTGCCAACCACATATCTGACAAAGGACTAGTATTTAAAATATATAAAAGACTTTCAAAACTCAACAATGACAAAACAAACAAGTAATCCAGTTAGGGAAAGGACAAAAGAGATAAAGGAACATTTTACTGATGAGAGGATACAGATGACAAACAAGCAAGTGAAAAAAATGTTCAGTATCACCAGTCATTAGAGAAATACAAATCAAGATCACCATGGGACATCACTACATACCCACTAGAACAGCTAGAATAGAAACTCATGATAACACCAAATGCTGGCAAAGATGCACAGAAAATCAATCTTTCATACACTGGTGATGGGAATACAAAATTGTACAGCCATTCTGAAATACAGTTGGGCAATTTCTAATAAACACTAAATATCCATGTAAGCAACAAGGTTCACAGTACAGCACAGGGAACTATATTCAATATCTTGTAATAACCTACAATGGAAAAAGAATCTGAAAAAGTATAACATATACACATAAACATTCAGATAGATACATATATATGTATGTATGTACCACAGTCAAGATTTCAACTTGTATCCCAGAACAAAGAGAACGTGTCGATGGAACTATATAATCCGATCTATATGTATCTATATATATATCTATCTGAACTACTTTACTGTATACCAGAAACTAACATACATATAAATCAACTATACTTCAATTTGAAAACAAAAACGCATACAAAATAACAAAACTCAGAAACCTACATATGAATGTTGAAAAAGAAAGTGAAAGTGAAGTCATTCAGTTGTGTCTGACTCTTTGCAACCCTACAGACTATAATCTGCCAGTCTCCTCCATCCATGGGATTTTCTAGGCAAGAATACTGGAGTGGGATGCCATTTCCTTTTCAAGGGGATCTTTCCAACTCAGGGATCAAACTTAGGTCTCCCATATTGCAGGCAGACTCTTTACCAAAAAATGTTGAAAGCATCAAGTAAAATACTAGGCTTATGCAATATGCTCAGTACTTTGCAAAAGGTACAAAAGTGACATAAACATGGCACAGAAAATAAAAATGTGACAAAGGTCTAAAAGTAAGGAAAGCCAGGTGGCATTTGTTTCCTCAAAAAATTTACCAATTTAGTGTGGGAGACATGTTAATTCAATTGTCACCCAAACAAATGTAAAATGATATTTCCAAAGTGCTATGAAGAAGAATTTTACAATGTCACGACAGCATGTATTAGGAAGATTTGATTTAGAGGAACAAAGAAATGTGTAAGGAAGGCTGGGAAAAGCCTCCTTAGGAAGGGATGACTGAGCTGGGATCTGAAGATGTATGCATGCTAAATCAGGATAAAAGCCTGACAGAGAAGAGCCTGCCTGGCACAGGGAATTATGAATGCAAGAGCCTCTTAATAGAGAAGCAAGGTGTGCCTGCCCAAGTGCTATAAAGAAGAAGGCAGAGTGCAGTACAGTAGGCAGAGTCCTGCTCCCCCGACCCTGACCCCAGACTTTACTTCTAAACCACAGTCAAGATTTCAACTTGTATCCCAGAACAAAGAGAATGTGTCGATGGAACTATATAATCTGATCTATATCTCAAGCAGACCACTATGCTTATCAGGATTAGACTTATGGCACCCAATTATAAAATACTTCATTAGCCAGAGTGAGAAACAATGTACTTTGAACTGGATGTGGAAAAAGTGAAAATAAAAAGAAAGCAAAAACGCAAAAAGTATTTTTAGAAGGTATAATCCGTTGAAGTGAAGTGGTTTTTTTTTTTTTTTTTTTTTGGATGGATTTGGCCACCTGATGTGAAGAACTGACTCATTTGAAAAGACCCTGATGCTGGGAAACATTGAAGGCGGGAGGAGAAGGGGACGACAGAGAATGAGATGGTTGGACGGTATCACCAACTCAATGGACATGAGTCTGAGTAAACTCTGGGGATAGGTGATGGACAGGGAGGCCTGGCGTGCTGCAGTCCATGGGGTCGCAGAGTCAGACACGACTGAGCGACTGAACTGAACTGATTTGACTATTTTCCAGGGTCCTGGTTTGTAGAACTGACCAGATGGTGGTGCCCTTCAACAAGCTAAGAAACAGTGAAGATCACAACTGGGGCTGGAAATCCTAAGTTAAAGATAGTTTGAGTTATGTCTGAGACATCTAAGTGGAAATGTCAAATTAGCAGTTGGATATGTAATTCCAGCACTGAGAGACAAGGTTTCTAATCAGAAAGGAAATTCTAAGGAAGTCTTTTAGACTGATTCAAAGATGTTAAAGTCTCCTACATAGACATAGTTGTAGATGCAGATAGAGAAATGGAGATGTTTGGATATATTCATTCAAGTGTCAAGAGAAAGTATAACCTTGTATTTATGGTTCCAAATATTTTAAGAATCATGCATTAAATGATTAAATACCAAAAGAGGAAGCACAATTATTTTGAAGTGAGCAAGACTGATTCTACAAACATAAACTGGTGAGTTCAAAGTTAAGTACCAAAGGAACCTAGAACAGAAAAATCATAAGATGATATCTGAGCTCATCGAAAAGAAAACCATATTTACAAGGTGCCAAAACAGGACAAAGATTTGTCGAACTCGTTCTAATCCTTTCGTTAAAAGAATTATCAGACTCAGGAAATGTGTCAGAACTTAGAATCTGGAATTCAGCGAGGCATTTGACAAAGACACTCAAAATATCCTTATGAACAAAGTAATAAGCTAGATGATGATATTGATAATGATCTAACAGTTGGCTCCAAAAAGTGCACTTGTGGTCCATCGAGAAGAAGAGGGTGATCTGCAGTGCTTTTACAACTACGCTGTCCTTTTTCTAACATTATTATGACATTTACATTTTAACGTTTGCCTACAAGAATGATATTAATCAGATCAGCAGATGATAAGGTTAAAATTTAAAACCAACCTTGAATCCTTATGTCTTCAGAGACGTTAGTAGTTTCTCCACTGGTGCTGATTTTGCACCCCCTCCCAAACACATTTGGTAATGCCCAGAGACATTTTTTGTTTTCACAACTAGGGGTGAAGTGGCGCTACTGACATCTATTAGGTAGAGGCCAGAAACGCTAATAAACGCCCTACAGCGCAGAGGACAGCTCCACCCCTGCCCTCATCAACCAGGAAAGAATTATCCATTCGAAAATTCAACAGTACCAATGTTGAGAAACATGACATAAATGAACTGATTAGAACAAGGATTCAAATATAGAAAAATTCAATAAAGATTATTATAACATCCTATATTTACTGCCTCCCGATATCAAGTGTATAAATCACAGGCAAGAAATTAAGAGTCCCTTCCTTCCACAAGAGTAGGGGCTGGAAGGAGTCTTCTAGCTCCAGCTATTCATTTGAAAAATAGAAACCCATTCCCAGAAACTGACTTTCTCAGAGCTTCTTTTTCTTCCTTTGTAGAAAAAGCAGTTGACATGACGGTATTAATTGTAGGCTAGAAAATCGCCCACCAAAAGACGTCTACATCCTAATCCCTGGAACCGTATTTGGATAAGGGAGGTTATCTGGGAGATACCTTCATAAAATAACACATTAGATAACAGGTCCCAGGAGTCCACTCAAACATGATTCTGTAAATTAGGAGTTGAGTAAGTCAAGTTTCTATCCTACATTTGCACATTTGCTCATTTAATGATTAGCCTCTTTTTCAGACCAAAAATGGTGATTTCTTTTGCTCTTACTATTAGTGTTATCAACATTAAAGCACTCTTGACCTTCTCAGAACTCTCCAAATTCTTTTGAACTTACCCAGTAGCGGAGCCTATTATAAAAACCAGCCCTGAATCCAACTGTGACCAATTATTAATATAAACAGAACTAGATAATAGCTGCCTATATTCTATTTTCCTGCTAAACTACCATACCAACACAAACTCACATTTGCTTTTCTCAAATAGTGAACGGTTAAACCTTTCATCTTTTCTGAGTATTTTTGAAATGAGCATTTTGAACTTCATTCTGAAAAGATCTTTTTGATCTTCCCCATACAAATAAGATAAAGTTGGCAGGAATTCCACTTAATTCTATTTATTTCTAACCTTTGTTCTTCTGCTTGTATGTGCTCAATCATGTTCGACTCTTTTTGACCCCATGGACTACAGCATGCCAGGCTTCCCTGTCCTTCACTATCTTCAAACTATGATCAAACTTTGAGTTTGATCAAATTCATGTCCATTGAGTCAGTGATGCTATCCAACCATCTCTGCCACACCTTCACCTTTTGCCCTCAATCTTTCCCAGCATCAGAATCTTTTCCAATCAGCCAGCTCTTCATATTAGGTGGCCAAAGTACTGGAACTTCAGCTTTAGCATCAGTCCTTCCAATGAATATTCAGGGTCTGATTCCCTCTAGGATTGACTGACTTGATCTCCTTGCAGTCCAAGGGACTCTCAACAATCTTCTCCACACCGCAATGCTTTTGAGCATCGATTCTTTGGTGCTCAGCCTTCTTTATGGTCCAACTTTCATCATACATGACTACTGAAAAACCACTTTATTGACTATCCAGACCTCTGGCAGCAAAGTGATGTCTCTGTTTTTTAATATGCTGTCTAGGTTTGTCACAACTTTCCTTCCAAGGAGCAAGTGCCTTTGAATTTCATGGCTGCCGTCACCATCGGCAGTAATTTTGGAGCACAAGAAAATAAAATCTGTCACTGCTTCCACTTTTTCCCTTCCTGTTTGCCAGGAAGTGATGTAACCAGATGCCATGATCTTAGTTTTTTGCAAATTGAGTTTTAAGGCAACTTTTTCACTCTCCTCTTTAACCCTCATTAAGAGGCTGTTTACTTCCTCTTCACTTTCTGCTATTAGAATGGTATCATGTGCATATCTGAAGTTGTTGGTATTTCTCCTGGCAATCTTGATTCCAGCTAATGAGTCATCCAGTCCCTCATTGTGTATGATGTACTCCGCATATAAGATAATAAGCAGGGTAACAATATACAGCCTTGACATACTCCTTTCCCAATGTTGAACCAGTCATTTGTTGCATGTAAAGTTTTAACTATTGCTTTTTATCTGCATACAGGTTTCTCAGGAGACAGGTAAGGTGATCTGGTATTCCCATTTCTTTAAGAATTTTCCAGTTTGTTGTGATCCACACAGTCAAAGGCTTTAGCATAGTCAGTGAGGCAGAAGTAGATGTTTTTCTGGAATTCCCTTGCTTTCTTTATGATCCAGTGAATGTTGGCAATTTCTGGTTCCTCTCCTTTTTCTAAACCAGCTTGTACATCTGGAAGTTCTTGATTCACATACTGCTGAAGGCAAGCTTTAAGGACTTTGAGCATAACCTTACTAGTATGTGAAACGAGCACAATTAGGCAAACCATTCAGCATCACAGTAATCCAAGTCTATGCTGCAACCACTGATACAAAAGCAGCTGAAGTTGACTGGTTCTATGAAGACCTATAAGACCTTCTAGAATTAACAACAACAAAAAAAAATGTCCTTTTCATCACAGGGGATTGGAATGCAAAAATAGGAAGTCGAGATACTGGGAGTAACAGGCAAGTTTGGCTTTGGAGTACAAAATGAAGCAAGGCAAGGGCTAACAGAGTTCTGTCAAGAGAACATACTAGTCATAGCAAACACCCTTTTCCAACAATCCAAGAGATGACTCTACACATGGACATCACTAGATGGTCCATATCAAAATCAGATTGATTATATTCTTTGTAGCCTAAGATGGAGAAACTCTACACAGTCAGCAAAAACAAGACCTGGAGCTGATTGTGGCTCAGATCATGAACTCCTTATTGCAAAATTCAGGCTTAAATTGAAGAAAGTAGGGAAAACTACTAGACCATTCAGGTATGACCTAAATCAAATTCCTTTTGATTATACAGTGGAGGTGATACATAGATTCAAGGGATTAGATCTGGTAGACAGAGTGCCTGAAGAACAGGTTCATAAGCTTGTACAGGAGGTAGTGACCAAAATCATCCCAAAGGGAAAAAAGAAGGTACATGATTACATGATCATCACTAATAAAAATGACTAGGGTTTAGAATGCATTTTATTCATACAAAAATGCCATGTAAATGCTGAATAATTATAAGTCATTATTTCAAATCTGATTTGAGAGGCAAAGCATTTATTTGGCAAGCCTTAAGCCTGCTCTTAATTACTGAGCAACCATGAAATTGACTATAAATGACTGATGCCTTATTTACAAAAGCTTTCATATTTTCAGGCTATAACATTTATGCTTATATTGACAGTCCTTATTTAGCACACCTCATGGAGGAGTCACATAAGTTGAGGCATGTTCAATGAATCGCAAAAATACTTTCTAGGAACTAGACACTTGGCTTCCACCAGCAAGATAAACAGCATGCTTTCAAAAGCTTGATCAACTGGTATATTAAACTGAGTTTACTAAGCCAATTAGGTATAAATTATTTATTAGCATAGCATATATTAAAGTCCATTCTCCATAAAAGCTAAGGGACTACATCTTTCCTTTATCAAGCAATCCTAGGTTCTATCAAGTATTATAGTAGTTTTCAGACTGTGTTCAAAGGGTCCTGAGGCATCCTGCTTTATGCCAGAATGCTAAATGTAATCTTTTGGGCCCAACCATAGACTTTGCCTGGCAGGCCTCCTGTTGAGAAAGCAGCCACGACCACTTTAGACCTGGTGCAGAGGCAGCATTCTGCAGGCTCTGGAGGCAATTGCCTTCACAGACTTCACCCATCCCACCCTCCCCTAGCCATGCTCATATTTCGATTCCTAGCCTAGGCATCTCTATTCACAAGTCTCTTTGTTTATGTTGGTAGGCAGGGGGTGTCTCTATTCTCCTAGGCCCCAGGTCTATAAAATGGCAAAAATCCTTTTATGTGGGGCTCCCTTAGCAGTGAGACAACCTTCTCATCCCTATCTGTATTGATCTGACCTTTGACCAGAGCCATGGGGGAAAATGGGACATTAGAGGAACCAGCACTTTCTTTTTTGGCTTCTTGCTTACACAATCACAGTACTTAATAAAGGCTTAATTGCTGCTTTCCATTTGACTTGTCCTGATTGAGCACTACAATACCTGGAAGCTCTTTAACAAGAGTTGTATGTATAATCTCCATTTTCCAGATTAAGAAACTTGAAAGGACTGAATAACACTTCCAAGGTCACACAGAAAATGAGGAACTCCAACTATATTTTAAGCAGTTTTATTATAAACCTCATGCTCCTACCAGAAATGCCCCCTCCACCAACGTCCCAATTTGCATTCAGGGAAATAACATCTGTCCTATAACTTATCACTTGTACTTGGGTACCTTAATAACCGGCCAGCTAATTCTTTTAGGCTACCAACAAAGAAACATTTCCAGATAGTCAAAACAGACTACTCATTTCTTGCTCAGACACATGGAATTAGAGAAAAGCCAACAAACAAAAGCAAAAATCTAAGGGCCAACCAGTCATTGGCCCAATCCTCTTTTTAACCTTTTTTAACCTTTTTACCTCTTTTTAACCTTTTCACCTAACAGTCTTCTCTCCTAACATGAATGATGAACACGAATCTCATTGGCAACCTGGCAGAGGTATCTGATTTGGCTTTTCTCCTAACTCCTGCAATCACTTTCAGTTGCTCCACTCATACTCTCTCTCTTGTCCTGTGATCCAAACTAGGTCTTCCGATTGTGATAATAAAACAGAAAGATGTTAAACTGGCCTGTGTGGGATGCCAATGGTTTATCTTAAGGGTCTTCTTTACCTATATTTTAATTAATTCACTGTTACCATTAAAATTCCATCATCTGCTACACATGACTTCTATGTCCCATCCCCACCTTCGCTGTCTCCACCACTCCGCATTCACTCTGAGCCTACTATAGAGTCTATGTTCAAAGAGCGGATGTAAATTTGAGGCAACACAACCTTAAAATCAGCCCACTGCCCAGCTATTTCTCACTTGAATTCATTTGCTTCCATGAACAATTAAGCCAACAGGGTGTATGTCTGTGTCCTCATGAATGCCCTGGCTTTCACTAGTCAGTATGACTTTTTTGTTAACCACTTCCCAGGAAGCAAATTTCTCAAAGTCACAATTTCTCTATAACTTTCATGGTCTTTCAAAAGTGCCCTAACTAACAGCTAATCCATTCACTCAAAATCCAGTGAGGTGTCCCTGTACGTGGCGTAAATGGCAAGTTTGCAATCTACTAAGACAGGTGTCATATGGGCTCCACACTCAACCAAAATATAGATGCTCAGTGCTGCTCAGGGCACAGCTGACTCACTTGGTGAAGAATGCAGATGACTCACTGTGAAATCCAAAGATACCACTGATGCAAATGACTGTCTAGTGATGTTTTCCCAATCTGTCAGCTCAGTTATAAGATTGGAAGGCTGCATTGCCCATTTCCTGTGTGATTCTTTATGGCCTGAAAACAATAAAAATATCCAAGCCCCTTCTCACCAGGCTGTGTCTTTCTTGATGTTACCCCAAGACCATAAAGGGCAATGATTATAAGAAGTTGCTACTGGAACCATTACCGCACTTAGAGAATAGCGACACTGTGCTCATCACCATGACCCTGCTGAGATATGATACTGACAGAAACTGTCCCTCTCTCTAGGCTGTGTGCACATGTATAGAGAGGAGCTGAGGTCAGTGAGGCAAGGAACAGGTACTGAAAAAGGAACGTTTGTATTTTCAAAGCAATTGACTAAGATGACACTGATTCCAGCTCTCAAAGTGTTCATATCTCTGTAAACTCTTCCACAAAGTCATAATAGCAAAGATTATTATTTACAGAACCCTTAGTATGGGTTGGGTTTCCCTTGTGACTCAGCTGCTAAAGAATCCGCCTGCAATGCAGGGGTGAAGTGAATGTGAAAGTCACTCAGTCGTGTCCGACTCTTGCGACCCCATGGACTGTAGCCCGCCAGGTTCCTCTGTCCATGGGATTCTCCAAGCAAGAATACTGGGGTGGGTTGCCATTTCCTTCTCCAGGCAATGCAGGGGACCTGAGTTCAATCCCTGGGTTGGGAAGATACCCTGGAGAAGGGAAAGGCTTCCCACTCCAGGATTTTGGCCTAGAGAATTCCATGGACTCTATAGTCCGTGGGGTCGCAAAGAGTCAGACACAACTGAGCGACTTTCACTTCATTCTAGTATGTGTTAGGCATTCATTATACTAAGTGCTTTAATCACATCAACACGTTTAATCCTTGCAACCCCTTGCAACCCTTACCTGTGAGGCAGTCAAGCAAAGTAAGTGAGGCAATCCAGAGCCAACTGCTTAGGTTCTAATCTGGCTGTGCCACCTATCAACTCTATCACCTTGGTCCTACCCCATGGAGTGGTTTTGATGATTCAGGGAACTGACTTATAAAAAATACCCAATGTACAGGCTAGTTATAATTACTACCATACCACCAGTGGTTAACTGGGAGCCACAGAGCATGAACACGGGAAGTGAGGTGTGATACAGTGGCTCCCTGAAGACCCAGCTCAAAGCAACACTGCTAGCCAGGATGGTTAACACTGAGGAACAGCCCTCATCAGCGATTTTAACAAACATCTTCATCCTTCCTTCCATCTGCTGCTTGTTTAGCCATCCACATACCAGAAAAAGGCAAGAAGGTGCTATTTCTCTGTTATCACTAAAATCAGATCCCTGTTTCTAGGAAAAGAATACACTCACAGTTCTAGTCCTTAAGTACAAATTCTGACCCAGTGGTAATTGTCTATTCAGGATGAATCTCCCAGGGAATAAAGTAAGCATAGTTTTTGTTTCAAGTGGGGTTCCCTAGAAGTGCCTGAGACAAGGACTTACTGAACATGATTTACTGAGAGGGTGCTCCCAGGGGAAAATCTAAAAGGAAAAGAATCAGGAGAGAGAAAGGTAAGGAACTGAGCAAGGATGTGATCTCAGGTAAACTGTGGCCTTCGCCTGATCCATGGAGGACTCTAGAACATACGTCACATCACAAAGTTATTCTCACCTTGAGGCAAAGAATGTGGTGCCTTTGGATTTTTTTCTTTGGTACCCTCCTAATAGTGAGTCATTGGTCCTGAGGTGCTTCCAGGGTGAAACAGCTGCAGTCAGCCAAGGGTAATTCCCCAGGAGAGGCAGAGGATGAGGCTGTGAGCCCAGAGCAGTCAGTGCCCACATGACCCGGGGGATTTGGGCAGGGCACCAATACACCTACTATAGTCAGTCAGTAGGACTATAGAAACAAAGTCCCTGCCCTCGTACCCTTTACACAGGCACACGACTCCATAGAGTTTCATCCAGAAGAATTAAATGGCCAATCTGCCTTCTTACTCTTAAAGAAACCAAAATAAAATTTCTGAATCCTAAAAATCTACTCAAGCCAGGCAGACACTTCAAGGCTCTTTGTTTTAGGAGGGGACAAAACAGCCTAGGGCTCCAACAAGACGTTCCAGTTAACAGACCTCTTGCTCGGCCCCTGACTAAATCCATTCTTCTGACAGGCTGAAATGGACCCAGGCAAATGGAAAATCATTTGTCTCTTATCTGCAGGCTACCATATTTCCTGCCTGAGAGAAAGTCAGGGCAGGGCAGGTGGGGTGGGGGACAGTGTTCCCAACCTTCCTTCTCTAAGGAAATTCTAAGAGTGAGACAGCTCAGTTACAGGAGTGTAATTAATGTCATTAAATCACTGTTGGGGAATGATTATGCCTTGAATTTAGAGGTCACTTCCCTGCAGCGATTCACAAAGGAAAAATCCTCACCCTTCCATTGTCTTACTCATCCTGACAGCACCTCCTGTGAGACAGGCAGACAATCTGCTTTGCTCTAGGCGGCCTCTCTGGGCAAGCGCACACACGTAATTTGGCATCCTCCAGTACTTCCCCTGGAGACCTTGTCTTCCTCAGCCCTTCCTGAAGTACTCAGGTCCAGTACCCTAGACAGTGGCACAGGGCAACGTATTTAGAAATGCCCCAAGTTTGGTTTAATGCTCTGATGCCACTCTCTTGGAATTCTTAATAATTTCTGAAGGATCACATATTTTCATTTTACAATGGGCCCCACAAATCACATAGCCATCCCTAGACGTATGTTTTAAGCCGAACCTGGGATAGAAGGAAATATTGCAGCAAGACAGCTGTGCCCTGTGACCTTCCCAGAGACTGTGTACCCCACAGGTGTGCTAGGCATTAGTGCTGCAGACCAAGCATTTTGGATTCTCCTTCCAGACACAGGTAGGATTGAACCAAAACTTGTCATTGATAAAATGTTAGCAGGAAGTGATGATGTCGCAGCTGGGCAAAAGGTGTAGAGGCTAGGGCTCCAGGCACCACGCTGCCTTGCTCCTGGCTGGGTTGTCAAGATGGAGCTTCCCTCAGCCAGTCCCCAAGAAAGACTGAGGCCCCCAGACAATGTGCAATAAACCTGCTCTGTGAGCAAGATAAACGTTTGTGATTTTAAGCCACTGGGATTGTGGGGTTATTTTCTCCCATAACTTAGCCTACCCTGATGGATGCAGAGGGTCATAAACAGATTCTCAAAGGATCCTTTGCAATACTTGGAGACAGCCAGAGAGAAGAAACTGTGCATGGCAATGTCTGATAATGAGGAAGAAGCCTCCCACACAAAGACAAGATGGGTTAGAGGAAGCCCACAGAGGATTGTTTAACTGATTTAGAACAACGATTCACCACTGAACCTCAGAAAATATAGCCTTATAGCAGGGTTCCCTTGTAATAGTTTCAATAGCAAATACATTTGAATCTGAGGGGAAAAAATTCTGATTAAATCTGTCTGTCCTTCCATCCCTGCCATTTTGCTCCTCCAACACTCAGCAAGTGCAAATTGCTTCTTTTTTAGGATAAGGAAAAGAGGGAAAGATAAAATGATCCTAAAAGACCACAAAAGTTTCCTGGTGTTGACTAGTGAAGCTCAGCAAAAAGCAGTATTTTAATAAAATGTTTGATGGGCTTGGGAAATGCAGCAGCTTAAAATAAAATCACAACCTATTCGTCTCTCCCACAAGCAAGGAATCAAGATCAATGTGAATTTACAGTAGCCCCTGGAAGAGCCCTGTAAGGAAGGGTCTCATCCAGCTTGCAAGTTGGAACATCTACAGTGTTCTTTTATTCATGACCAAATGTTTCCAGAATGATTAAACTGGCATTGTAAATGTGCAGTCTATATCAACTGAGTGACAAGGATTAAGTGAGACTCAGATTAAAATGCTAAGTGAGTTTGTACCAAGATCAAGCCAAATATATAGTTAACATTAAGAAAATACATGCTGAAGAAGAAGTGTACAAACAACCACCTAGAGAAAAACCTCAGAATAACAAATGGTGCCAGAGAAAGTGTCTTGAATGGCGAGTTACTCACTGGGGGCAAAAATTACCTTTTTGAAAGTATAATTGCTCAGTAGTATTTAGGAAAAAAATATGCAGCCAGATAAACAACTTAACAGGTATATTCACAGTGGATTTGGTTCAAAAAGAAAGAACAATAATTAAGTCCATTTTTTTGATACAATACATGTTGATAAACAACATTTTTAGAAACCAAAAATTACTTTAAGAGAACTGCTAGATTTACTACTACAAAAGAATAAATATGCTTTGAGTCTTGCAGAGCTTTTCTCCCCCAAAATCCACAACTGAAAGCCAAGATCAATGGAAATTTATTATTTACCAAATATTACTGTGATAAAATTAAAAAAAGAAAACACCATTAGAAAAAAATCTGTTGTCATGCAATGTCTTACATTTTTGTTGTGTAATGAATATAGAAATAAAATCACAAACCTCTTGCCAGTGACATTTAAAGTGACCTGAGACACTGATCAGTTAACACACAGTCAGCCCTCCATATGTGCAGGTGCCGCAGCCTTGAGTTCAAACAGTTCAGTTCAGTTCAGTCGCTCAGTCGTGTCTGACTCTTTGCGACCCCATGAATCGCAGCACACCAGGCCTCCCTGTCCATCATCAACTCCTGGAGTTCACTCAGACTCACACCCATCGAGTCAGTGATGCCACCCAGCCATCTCATCCTCTGTCGTCCTCTTCTCCTCCTGCCCCCAATCCCTCCCAGCATCAGAGTCTTTTCCAATGAGTCAACTCTTCACGTGAGGTGGCCGAAGTACTGGAGTTTCAGCTTTAGCATCATTCCTTCCAAAGAAATCCCAGGGCTGATCTCCTTCAGAATGGATTGGTTGGATCTCCTTGCAGTCCAAGGGACTCTCAAGAGTCTTCTCCAACACCACAGTTCAAAAGCATCAATTCTTCGGTACTCAGCCTTCTTCACAGTCCAACTCTCACATCCATACATGACTACTGGAAAAACCATAGCCTTGACTAGACGGACCTTAGTCGGCAAAGTAATGTCTCTGCTTTTGAATATGCTACCTAGGTTGATCATAACTTTTCTTCCAAGGAGTAAGCGTCTTTTAATTTCATGGCTGCAGTCACCACCTGCAGTGATTTTGGAGCCCAAGAGTTCAAACAACTATAGATCAAATATATATATTTTTAATTTCCAAAAAGCAAAACTGGACATTGTCATACGCCAGCAACAATTCAAATACCATTTATACTGTATTTACATCTATTTTTCAGCATGTACATTGTATTAGATTTTATAAGTAATCTAAAGATGATTTAAAGTACACAGGAGGATATTGGCTGGTTATATGCAATTACTCATCCGTTTTACATAAGGGACTCGGGCATGTGGATTTTGGTACCCATGGGGGTCCTGGAACCACGCCCCCTCAGATGCCCAGGGACAACTGTATACATGATATTTGATCCCCTCCAACCTGTCTGTGGCTTTCATCTTTTTAAAATTCATTCATTTATTTTACTGTTTTTGGTTGCACTGGGTCTTCTGTGCTGTAGGCAGGCTTTCTCTGGTTGCAGAGAGCTGGGGCTGCTCTCCAGTTGCAATGCACAGGCTTCTCAATGCAGTGTCTTTTCTTATTGTGGAACGCAGGCTTTACACACACGGGTTTCAGCAGTTGCAGCACTTGGGCTTAGTTGTTCCATGACATGTGGGATTTTCCCAGACCAGGGATGGAACCCATGTCCCCTGCATTGGCAGGGGGATTCCTATACACTGTACCACCAGGGAAGTCCCTTTCTGTGGCTCTCCAATGTTTCTAAATCAGCTCACATTCCATGGAATTTTTACCCCATGATTTGCAGACCTTTGCTACAACCTGCATTTTTGGATTTTCAAAGAGAACAAGAAGGACGGGAAGAGACTGGCATCTGTATAAATTTCAGGTAGTGGCTGTAGGGGAGCAAAATTTGCCACCCCAAAAATGAGTCCTTCTGCCATGTGGATTATTTTCAGCTAAAAACAATCAAGGTCCAAAAGACTCAGGAAGAAACTTTGGCTTTCCCCCTAACTACCTAAAAGAATTTAGATAGAGGGCCTATTTCTGGAATAAAGCTATCACTTGGAGGTATCTGCAAAGAAGATGTGTTAAGTATGGTGGGGAAACTCAGTAGAGCCTGAACAGCAGAGTCCACTCTGTGTCCCATTTATTTAGCAAAAACTTGCTTTCTATCTCCAAATGAATTGCCTTTCTCCCCTTCAAAGTCCCAAACCACTAACTCCAACATCCTCTTAGGTCTTTAGCAAAGGTATTTAAGGCGCGGGTTTCTGCCATTTTGGCCAGTTATTATTATTATTATTTTTTTTTTGGTGGGGCAATCCTCTCCCATGTATGTGTGCACACACGCTCAGTTGTGTTCCACTCTGTGACCCTATGGACAGTGGCCAGTAACCAGGCTCCTCTGTCCAGGGGATTCTCCAGGCAAGAACACCAGAGTGGGTTCCCATGCTCTCCTCCAGGGGATCTTCCCAACCCAGTAATTAATCCTACATCTCTTGTGTCTCCTGCATTGGCAGGCAGATTTTTTTACACTGATTCACCTGAGAAGCCCTCTCCCATGTATGCTGCTGCTGCTGCTGCTAAGTCACTTCAGTCGTGTCCGACTCCGTGTGGCCCCATAGACGGCAGTCCCATGTATACATGTTAATAAAATTTTGTTTGATTTTCTCTGATCAATCTATCTCATGTCAATGTAATTCTTAGACCAGTCAGAAGAACCTAGATTGTAGAGGAAATTTTCTTCTTCCCCAGCTTGACATTCTGTCTGAGATATTTCCCAAGCTGGCTTCATGGAAACACTCCTTCTCAAACACTCTGCATCTCTATCCTCTTGCAACTGAGGACATTCACCCCTTCAATCCTCAAGCACTGAATGGGAACTGTGGAATGGTGAGTCCCTGCTCATCGTTGTTCTTGTTCAGTCCTTCAGTCATGTCTGACTCTTTGTGACCCCATGGACTGCAGCACACCAGGCCTCCCTGTCCATCACCAACTCCTGGAGCTTGCTCAAACTCATGTCCGTCGAGTCGGTGATGCCATCCAACCATCTCATCCTCTGTCGTCTCCTCCTCCTGCCTTCTATCTTTTCCAGCATCAGGGTATTTTCCAATGAGTTGGGTCTTTGTATCAGGTGGCCAAAGTACTGGAGTTTCAGTTTCAGCATCAGTCCTTCCAATGAATATTCAGGGTTGATTTCCTTGAGGATAGACTGGTTTGATCTCCTTGCAGTCCAAGGGACTCTCAAGAGGCTTCTCCAACACCACAATTCGAAAGCACCAGTTCTTTGGTGCTCAGCCTTCTTTATGGTCCAACTCCCTGTCCATACTTAGTACCAAACGAGTATAATGGAGGGCCCGGAATTAAGGGAAGCTAGAGGCCAGAGTACAGCACCGTAGTTAAGAACAGAGCCTCTTGGTCCATCCAGCTTATGTGAAAACACATCTGTTATCACTCTAGCTTCCACATCTGTAGCATAGGGGTGGAAATAATATAAAACAGACCATAAACAGAATACTCTTTGCACAGATCTGATGGGTTATCATGCACCCACAAGTCAGCAAACTATGGTTGTCATTATGATTATAGTGAATTCTATCTCTTCTGGGAAAAATTTAAAGACACTCATTCTCTTGGTTCCTTCCATCTTCTTAGAAGCGTCACAGATCCCCTCTTGTGTATGGGTACTGATTCTATCGAGTAGGTGAAAAAATGTTGCGGTCCCAAAATTGGACAGAAAGATAAAATACAAACGTTGAAGAAAGGTCAGGAAGAGGCAGATGCCCAGGAAGAGTGAGTTGAAAACAACATTCAAGGTCCAACTCCTGATGAGGTGTTAAATGATGGGTGGGAGCAGTCCCTGCTGTAATCCAGTTAACATTTAGCACCTAATTATCACTTCTCAGCAGAGTCCAGACTAGATAATTGTGAACTGCAACCTCCAAGCTACACAGGAAATGTTTGATGCTACCAAGCCACAGATTCAATCGTTTACCAGACACTAGCAATCCAGAAGCAAGTAGCAGGAGATGCAGAATATTACTCTAGTTAATCAATGAAAGGTCATTGCTTTTTTGGATCTGCCTGCAGTTCAGCAGATTCTAGCCAAACAGGATGTGGGTGATTTAATCCAAGATTTCCTTCTAAAAATGCCTCTTATAACCAGCAGTCATAGATAGAGCAGAAAATACTATCTGAGTTTCCAAACCTAGATTTTCTTTCCCATCGGATACAAAGCAGTGCTACTGATTCACACCTTTGTTTTCGGGGAGGTGAGATGATAAATTTCCTAATTCTTTCATGCTTCATAAACACAAATTTCTCAGTATGTAAATGGGATAATCTCTAGGGATAGAAAACCCTGATATGAAAGTCTAACATGGAACACTGAGATGGGGGTAAAGGTTCATGATACAGTAGTAAGTATAACAAATTCATTTTTTTTAAAGGTGGTGGGAACCCACAAGGCTTAGAAGGCTTTCCACAGAAGCAATGATGTTTATATTACATCCTATATTACAACTCAGATTCCAAGGTGGCTCAGTGGTAACGAATCGGCCTGCCAATGCAGGAGACACAAGAGACATGGGCTCAACCCCTGGGTTGCAAGGCAGAGCATTAGGAAAGGCTTGGAAGGCTTTCCACCAAAGCAATGATATTTATGTTCAATACAATTGTTCTCACAATTCCTTGGCCAAGAATCTGAGTATTTGTGTTCCTCTGCTGGAACTGCCAAAGGACATATAACCAACCTGCTAGATACTATGACTTTTCCGTGACTGTCTACCAATCTGTGATCAAACATTGCATATGCACCCTCTAAGAAATGCATCAAATTTTATCCTACAAAACTGAGTTAAGTATTTTTGCTATTGAATTACACTAACCCTCAGAAAAGTTGAGGGAAGACTCACAAACAATATAACACACACACACACATACACACACAAATTTACTTTGTAGGCATTTTCGAAAAACTTCAGTGCTTTTAAAATAAAAGGAAAAGAAAGTGTTATCATTAAAAGTATCATAATTAACAGCACATTATAACAATTTTCAGATTCATATTAGGGTCCCTGAAGAGAAGGGAGAAATTGGGATACTATATACGTAGAAAGGATAAAAAAGAAGGGATTATAGAGACACTCTATTTCCTCATGCCTAAGACATTCTTTCAGAGACATCTTTCAGATGCTCTGATATCAGGATGCATCAGACAACTGATAAAGTTTTATGATTATGAGGTAAATATTATGCCAGACTTTTGTGGAA
Organism: Oryx dammah; assembly: GCF_014754425.2. Taxonomy (NCBI): domain Eukaryota; kingdom Metazoa; phylum Chordata; class Mammalia; order Artiodactyla; family Bovidae; genus Oryx; species Oryx dammah. Next base: position 18,597,262 of record NW_024070195.1, read on the forward strand.
ATCTTTTGACAATTTCTGAAAAGATCAAAAAAGTGACAGAATCTGAGTACACTGTGGTGAAATGTAACGGGAAAGGATGAGGACATGTGGGGCAATTACAGTCCACCTTAAACAAGTACTTTGTAGAAGAAGGATCTCCCTTTTCACACTGTAGAGTTCCCTGGGGTTTGAGGGACAGGAAGCTAGGCCCTGGTCATCCTGTTCAACATAGAAACTGTCTTTTGTACCCTGGAAAACACACCCTGGAAGGTAGGAGGAGAAAGGGGCAACAGAGGATGAGATGGTTGGATGGCATCACCGACTCAAAGGACATGAGTGTGTGCAAGCTCCAGGAGAAGGTGAAGGACTGGGAAGCCTGGCGTGCTGCAGTCCATGAGTTCTCAAAGAGTCAGCCGGAACTTAGCCACTGAACACCAACAAACACATTCTATTGTCAATCACTGCAATGTCAACCAAAAACAACCATTGCTTTTTTCCATAAGTGCCTTTTGGAAGGAAATTTTATAGTTTTGCAAAGTATGAAGAAATGACTTAGAATGTTATTTGAAAAATGAAAGGTCTTTAGGTGTTAAATTCTTGATTTTACAGACTTGTAAAACTGAAGACAAAAAAAAAAATAAGTGATCTGTGTAAGCTTGCATTTAAAGTATATTTAGAACTCAGTATTCTAGACAACACATAATTCAATATTCCAGATAACTTTTTCTGTTACTATATGCTACCTGTCCTTTGGAGCGACAAATGTAAATTTCCTACCTATGCCAAAACCTGTCATGTCCTCTTACCCTAATCTTTAGAAGTTATGGCTGCTTCATTTGGTAATAACTGAAGGTAACACTGAACCTTTCAAATCAAATCCAGACTTCCAATCTAATTGGATCTTAGTTTGTACAATATATGCTGTTTCCATTGCAAAAATTGTGCCAGTTATTAGAACATTCACCTCAGGGTACTGCATACTATGCTTGTTCAGTACATAACTCAAATAAAAATGAACTAGAACTCCTTCTGATATAACTGTCCTAGAAGCAATATTCATAGATCTTCAAACACTGTTACAAAGCATTAAGACACTCTTCTCTAATTACTGTGGCCAACAGCAAGCCAGCGCTTAGCTGCACAAATATCACCCCATCTTCTACTGCAGTATCTGTCACCTAGGGGAGGTCTCTTCACCTCTTTCAGGGTCTCCCACCTCTTTCTATCATTCTTGCTTCTGGTCTTATTTCTTGGACTTATTATATTAAGCTTTCAAGAAGAATACCAAACACATACTTCCCCAGTCCCATTTCCATTACAAGTTTTTCAATTCCCTTCACTATAAGCGGTTCTGAGAGTTTCTCGGGAAAATACTCCCAACTTAGTCCCTGTTTTAGACTCAAGCACTGATGATCTATATTAATGCACATATGATATGAAAAGCGAACTTTATGCATTATGCATTATCAAACATTGCTACTGTAGCTTTAATTTGCTTATCAGGTTGAGCTGCCAGTCACCTAGCAGGGCATCAAGGGAGAGACACAGGAGGGATAAATTTTGACAATAAAATGTCTACATCATGGCTGCTCTCAGAGAAGGGAAGCATAGACAAGCAAGCTCAGGGAGCAGTGTCAGGAAAACACCCGAGGCAAAAAAGAAAATCAGTCATAACAAGGCTGCAGAAAGAAATATCCTAACTTAGTGACCAGGGTTGCGATCTAACCTCTGATATAATAAGTCTTCATCCTTGTGTATATCTGTCTGTCTCCTTATCTCTCTCTGTCTCTCTCTCTCTCACACACACATACACAACAAACACACACCATTCCTTAGCCCCATATTCAGGGGAGAGACAATACTCTACTTCAAGATGACCATTATTGCCATTGCTATGTGGTTACTGAGTTAACACATGCAAAGCATTTAGAAGTGTACCAGATATATGGTATGTGGTCATTCACCTAGAGCCAGACATCCTGGAGTATGAAGTAGGTAGGCCTTAGGAAGCATTACTACCAACAAAGCTAGTGGAGGTGATGGAACTCCAGCTGAGCTTTTTAAAATTCTAAAAGATGATGCTATTAAAGTGCTGCACTCAATATGTCAGGAAATTTGGAAAACTCAGCAGTGGCCACAGAACTGGAAAAGGTCAGTTTTCATTCCAATCCCAGAGAAGGACAGTGAGAAAGAATGTTCAAAACTACCACACAGTTGCATGCATTTCTCATGCTAGTAAGGTTATGCTCAAAACCCTTCAACCTGGGCTTCAGCAGTACAGGTACCAAGAACTTCCAGATATACAAGCTGGGTTTAGAAAAGGCAGAGGAACCAGATATTAAATTGCCAACATTCATTGAATCATAGAGAAAACAGGGGAGTTCCAGAAAAACATCTACTTCTGCTTCATTGACTATGCTAAAGCTTTTGACTGTGTAGATCACAACAAACTGTGGAAAATTCTGAAAGAGATGGGAATACCAGACCACCCTCACTGTCTCCTGAGAAACCTGCATGCAATCAAGAAGCAACAGTTAAAATCTTACATGGAACAACTGACTGATTCAAAATTGGGAAAGGAGAACCACAAGGTTATAAATTGTCATTCTGTTTACTTAACTTATATGAAGAATAGATCACATGAAATGCCGGGCTGGATGAGTCACGGGGTCAAGTCAAGGTTGCCAGAAGAAATATCACCAATATCAGATGTGCAGATGATACCACTCTAATGGCAGAAAACAAAGAGCAACTAAAGAGCCCCTTGATAAGAGTGAAAGAGGAGACTGAAAAGGCTGGCTTGAAACTCAGTATTTAAAAAACTAAGATCATGGCATCCAGTCCCATTACTTCATGGCAAATAAAAGGGAAAAAGGTAGAAGCAGTGACAGATTTTCTTCTCATGGGCTCTAAAATCACTGCAGATGGTGACTGCAGCCACAAAATTAGAAAACGTTTGCTTCTGAGAAGGAAAGCTATGACAAAGCTAGACAGCATATTAAAAAGTAAAGACACCACTTTGCCAACAACGATCTGTCTAGTCAAAGCTACGGTTTTCCCAATAGTCATGTATGATGTGAAAGGTGGACCATAAACAAGGCTGAGGGCTGAAGAATTGATGCTTTTGAACTGTGGAGTTGGAGAAGACTCTTTAGAGTCCCTTGGACAGCAAGGAGATCCAACCAGTCAATCCTAAAGGAAATGAGTCCTAAATATTGAAGTTGAAGCTCCAATACCTTGTCCACCTGATGTGAAGAGCCAACTCACTGGAAAAGACCCTGATGCTGGGAAAGATTGAAGGCAGGAGAAGAGGGCAACAGAAGTTGGGATGGTTGGATGGCATCACCGACTCAACGGACATAAGTATGAGCAAACTCCAGGAGATAGTGAAGGACAGGGAACCTGGTGCACTGCAGTGCATGGGGTCACAGAGATTCAGTAACTTAGCAACTAAAGAACAACAATAGAGCAAATGTTAATAAGCCTTCTCCTTTGAGCCTGGTAGGCATGATGAGAGGTTATGTAGATGGCACAGAAGGTATTTGAAAATCATCTGCATTTTTAATAAATTTGAAAACTTATTACATTTTCTATGATCCTAAGACACAGCATGATTACACCACTTGCACAAGCTCTAGTTGCCCCAGAAAAAGCCTACTAGGTGAACAAGATGTGTCCCCTTTCCTGTGGGTTCCTTTGTCAAAGCTGATAGGGAAACATCTAAGTAAGCACTACTACTACTAAGTCACTTCAGTCATGTCCGACTCTGTGTGACCCCATAGACGGCAGCCCACCAGGCTCCCCCGTCTCAGGGATTCTCCAGGCAAGAACACTGGAATGGGCTGCCATTTCCTTCCCCAGTGCATGAAAGTGAAAAGTGAAAGTGAAGTCGCTCAGTCATGACTGACTCTTAGCAACCCCACGGACTGCAGCCTACCAGGCTCCTCCGCCCATGGGATTTTCCAGGCAAGAGTACTGGAGTGGGGTGCCATTGCCTTCTCCACAACTAACAATAATACCTAAGGACCACCTTTTATGTGACCAGTGTTTTATCTTTTATTTCCTCTAATCCCTACACGTACTCTGAGGCAGATATTATTAACTGCATTTTATAGGTGAGTTGACCAAGACTCAGAGAAGTTTAGAAATTTTCCCAACATGACACAGCTAGTAAATAGAAAACCCAGATTAATTTCAAACCCAGATTAACTCCAAGGCCCCAAGAAAAATGCCTCCTCTAAAAGGCTCATATTGCTCACAGTAAGAGAATAGACAGCCATCTTAGACCTGGGAACTGGTGGCTGAACAAGTAACAATATATGAGACCTGGATTCAGATTTCAGGGGTGCCACTTGCTAACTCTATGAGCCTTGAGCAAGTCACTAAACAAACAGACCTTATGTACAAAATGGAGATGGTTCTTGAAAGAATTATTACATTATATTTCATGTCACAAAAGTGCCAAAGCAATACATAGAACGCAACAGATTCTCATTTGAAACAAGTTGAACTGAATAAGTATATTTCACCTTAGGAAACCAAAACTAATATGCCAAAATTAGAGGTAACCAAACTCATATTTTCATTTCCAAAGAAAAGAATTCCTCTAGGACACCATTAACAGCAGGATTTTCTTAATGTGCATAAAATATAATTTAGTTTATAAATATTAACTTTATATAGCTTCCCAGGCACATTTATTTCAGCCAACAAAGTGCACCAGAAGTCTAGTAATTGAAACGATACATTTCCCTTGCATTTCTAGATTTTAAAAACTGATTTCAAAACAAATCATCAGAAACATAAAATTTAATCACTCTATTATTTAATATTCAAATCAATGGTGAAGGAAACTATACCACGCACCTCTCATGTGCTAGGTTCATTATGCAAGTTTCACGAGGCAGCTTCACTCATAATTACCACAAACACTACACTCTTGATAACTCCAGACCCTGGGATCATGTCAGTCATCACCCAGAGAAACAGTCAGTCTATGTGCAGAGATTTCTCTCATCTATAATTATAGTAACTTCAAATATTCTCTTATCATCAGACTATGTCTCCCAACTATGAGTTTGAAAAATGTATGCATGGTATCTTTAAAGCCAATTTAAAGTATGGGTTTCTCAGAAACATGGAAGGAAGGAGAGATAGAAAGAAAAAGGGAAGAAGGATGGAAGAAGGGAGAAAGAAGGGAGTAAGAAGGGAGAAAGAAGAAAAGTAAAAGAGAGAGTGAGGAACGAGAAAGAAAAAAAGAAAGAGAAAAAGAACCTTTCCCAAAAAATTCTAAAAAAGAAAGAAAGAAAGATAAAAAAAACCTTTCCCTTCACCCACACATGAACCACATCAGGCAAGCAGCACACTCATCTGTCCAGGAGATTGATGTGATAGCCACAAGGGGTTCATTTACAAGGGGAAATTACAACCCTCAAAGAGGCAAAAAGTATGAGTACACCAGGCTTAGCAGTAAAGCCTCATCCATTTGCAGGTCTGTCTGTCCTACCATCCCTTCCCCCAGCGCCCCACACCTTTTTATGTTATTCGTGATCATTTGCAGAACTAATCAACTGCTAGATGAGGTGTGAATTTGGGCTTCTTTGCTTGTGTTTGGCAAGACTGCTTCCCCTACCCTGACAAATTAATTACCTGAGAATACCTCCTAGCAGCTCCGGACTCTCAAAGATGAAGGAACAGTGGGTACCCGTGCTCGCCAGTTCAAAATGAGAGCATAATAAATGAAGTGATCCAAACACAAGGCTCTGACCCGGAGCCAAGGACAGAGAGCCTGCTGTGGGTTCTTTTCGACATTGTTTTCCTCCGCATCAAGGCCCAGAGAACACCAGCCCCAGGACCGCCAGCAGAATAGATGTAACATTACCACGTGGGAGGAAAGAAAAGACACCGAGGCAAAGGAGCTGTTAGAGAGAGGCCCTGTGTAACTGGGAGGTTCGGCCTGGAAAGTTTTCGCGGAGAGGGAGAACTTTTTTAAAGATGCAAGAGAAAGAGAAGAAGGTGGCGCGGCAGGGACCTGCTGCCTTGGAGAAGCTGCCTACCCTCGCTGGGAACAGAACAAGGAGAGGCTGCACCTGCACAGGCTTTCAGAGCTGGTCCTGCGATCGCCAGGTCCCTGTGTTATATTAACCCTTAGGGCCAGAACTTTCATTATATTTGCAGGAGCTTGCTTCCAAGTTACCATGCAATTTCCCCTTAATTGTTCCACCTAGATCTGAGCTTCCAGCTGGTGTTTAATGTCTCAAGGGCAGGCACCAAGTTGGCCATTTCATTTATAACTTTCTACAGGATTGGGCAGCAAAAGAATATTTGTATAGGGCTTCCTAGCTTACAGATGGCTTCTTGTACCTCAGCCCATTTGTTCTTGACCACAACCCCGAGAAGTGAGAACTATTACTGTTCTGATTTCATGTGGTCAAAGTTCAATGCATATATGAAAGCTGCTTTGTCTGTGGATGATTCGTCCATTTTGTTAAAAGCTAATATGTATTTTAGGTGGACAGATAGATAGATACTAGGTACCTATAACATATATAAAGAAAAGAAAATATCCACAGTTTTGTGACTGGTGAACTATATACAAGTTAAAGGCTTGCAGAATTTTAAATATAAGTTTTAGCTTAAAATACCTCCCAGGAGTATGAAAGGATGTGACAAAAAATGAGATTACTTAAGATTGGCCTTGGTCTTCAAGCAAATCCAGCTGAAAGGCTTGCAGGATTCCCTGGAAGAGAAATTCCTTATCTGTCAGCGCAAGGGGTTCTCCAAACCTTGTGGACACCAAGAACCATCTATAGCTGAATAAGGAGTGTGTCTAACATATGGGGCTTCCCTGGTGGCTCAGACAATAAAGAATCTGCCTGCAGTGCAGGAAACCAGAGTTTGATCCCTAAGTTAGGCAGAGTCCCTGGAGAAGAGAATGGTTACCCACTCCAATATTCCTGCCAGGAGAATTCCATGGACAGAGAAGCCTCATGGGCTACAGCCCATGGGGTCACAAAGAGTCAGACATGACTAAGTGACTAACACTTTTGCTTTTCTAATATATACAACCACAGTTAAGAATTAGGTCACTCAGCCTTTCTTCATACATATATTCTCAAAAAAACAGTTCCTAGAAGAATAAGTGCTTTCCCATGAGAGCCTTTATACGGGGTCCTCATACGGTAGATGGTCTCACTGCCCAAGAGCCAGGATAAGAACTTGGAATGGGCCCTGGCTTCCTAAGCTCCAGCTGACCCTCAGGACATGAGTGAGCAGGTCAGATGTCATACTGGAGAATACACCATAGGCATCAGCTACTCCTGAATGATATTTGACCTCCTTAATCAAAGGGCTCTTCAGATCTCATCTGTGCTGTATTCTGAAGGATGTAATTCAGGGGAAAGGGATCATCTAAGTAGAGAAATGGTAAAAAGAAAAGATGGTTCATCACCATCACAATCATCTCCACTTGTCCCAACAGGACCCTATTTGGAACTCCAAGAAATACCCTGGCAGAAATCAGAAATCCATCCTTGTCATCTTCATCAACAGTATCATTATCCTCATCAACTCCCCTAGAATAAAGCTATGTATTCAACATGATTTCAATCAAAGCCCAGTAGGTTTCTTCATGAAACATTCAAACTGATTCTAGAATTCATTTGGAAGAGCAAATGCTCAAGAAGAGCCAATTTTATAAAAGGGCAGAACTGGAACCAGCCCCGCCAAGTGTCAAGAGATTAAAAACTATAGCAATTATATGGTATCAGTGTCTAAGTAAATGGATTGTTTGAGGAGAATCAAAAATAAAACAGAATGATAAATATGTAGGAATTTAATATTTGATAAAGATGACTCTGTAAACCTATGAAGAAAAACATTAGTCAATAAGTGATGTTGAGAATAACATTTTTTGAAGCAAAAGAAAATGTATTCATACAGAGATTCATATGAATTTAAGATAATTTACATAAATTAAAGACAGGGACTTCCGTGGTGGTCCAGTGGCTAAGACTCTGCACTCCCAATGCAGGAGGCCTGAGTTCAATCCCTGGTTGGAGAACTAGATCCCACATGCTGTAAGTAAAACCTGGTACAGCCAAATAAACGATAAGTATATTTTTAATGTAAAAAACTTATACACATCTTTAAAACCCCGAATACTCACCAGAAGGATTGATGCTGGAGCTGAAGCTCCAATACTTTGGCCACCTGATGTGAACAGCCAACTCACTTGAAAAGACCCTGCTGCTAGGAAAGATTTAAGGAAAAAGGAGAAGAAGGCAGCAGAGGATGAGATGGTTGGATAGCCTCACTGATTCAATGGACATGAACTCGGGCAAACTCTGGGAGATGGTGAGGGACAGGGAGGCCTGGCATGCTGCAGTCCATGGGGTTGCAAAAGTCAAGACATGACTTATTGACTGAACAACATCTTTATAAAGTGTTTAAAAAAATTAAGGAATATTGCTATGACTTTGAGGGTAGGGAAAGTTCTTCAACAAGATGCAAAATAATTTTTTTAATGACAAAAAGAATTATAAATACAACTATATCAAAATTTAAACTATTTATCAAAAGGCATCATAAGCAAAGAACATAAGCAAAAATTGGAAGAAAATAATTGCAACACAGAGAACAAAGGATTGGTATTCCTTATTAATAGTAGAAAAATGGGCAAGATATATTACCAGGCAATTCACAGAAAGGAAAATATAAATGGCCAAGAAAGGCATGAAAAATACTCAGCCCCACTGGTCATTAGCACGTTAAAACCACAAATGATATACTTTTGCTTTTTTCGCTCTTAAGATTAGCTTTTGTTAAAAGCGTTGACAAGTTTGACAAGAGAGAATGGAAAAGAAGTACTCCAGTGTATCATGGTTTGAAATTTAAGCTGGTAGAGTCACTTTGCTGGTCATTATGCAGAACTGGTTGAAGCTAAAAATATGCACATCTTATGATCCTACATATCTAATTCCTGATGGCTTCCCCAGAGAAATACTTGCACAAGAGAGCTGTAAATGTATCTGTCCCAACATTGCTTATGTAAGTGAAACACTAGAATTCACTGAGATATCCATCAATAGGGAAATGGCTTTAAAACATATCATGCACACTTAATAAGGGACTCTGAAGTAGTTAAAAATAATAAAGTTATTTAACATCTATTAACTTGGGTAGATTTTGAAATCATAGCTGAAGAGAAAAAAAGATATAGACTAATACTATGTATTTTCTCTGGGGCAAAAAAGAAATTTTATATATCTCAGTGCATAGCAAGGGGCCAGGAAAAATACACCAAAAATGGCAAAAGTAATTACCTCTCAATGGAGGAGTAGAAGGCTAAGAATGAAATCAAGGAGGAGAAGTGGCTTGAAGAACACTTGTTCTTATTGAAACATTTCAATATTTTTATGAGATGACATATTTGCATATAATTAAAATTTAATTTAAAACTAAAACTTTTACTTGATGTTTATTGAAAATTTATATCAGGCACTGTGCAAAGTGCTTTATGGGCATTACTTCATCTGAAACTCAAAACAAGCCTCCTTGTGTTACTATTCCCATTTTACAGGTGAGAAAGCTGAGTCCAGGAGAAAGTAAGTTATGGGTCTTGTTCCTTTCTCTTAGAGTGAGTTTAAATGATGCTTGGCAATAGCATGTCTCCTGGTTCACCAAAGTCTTTCTCTAAAATAGATACCAGGAACTTGAATTTCTGGGTCATAAAGTACACACAGATGGAACTTCAACAGATTAAGTGAAATGGACTCCCCAAGGTTGTTATATCAATTTATACCAAACTAACTCTTTTGGTTGTTTGAGGAGGAGACTCTGACCCAGGAACCAGAAGACTAGTTGTTTCCAGAGTTCCAGGTCACTGTCTTACCCCATATATTCTATCACAAAACTTCATTCTAGTCCCAGACTGATGTTTCACAAACACTGGGCCGATGGGTTGATGGTTGACATCCATGAAGTGAGAGTCAAAGGCCAAACAGTGTTAATCTTCTACTGAAGGGGCCCTGCAGCAACTGGCAGTCAGTTTTAATTGGGTGTTCTATTAAAGCAATTTTCTCAGTGATGTATCATAAAGAAGCAAAACAATTAAGTCTCATTGGAAACACTAATGAATTATTTAGCATGAGCCAAGCAAAAAGATGCTTGCTCCTTGGAAGAAAAGTTATGACCAACCTAGACAGCATATTGAAAAGCAGACATTACTTTGCCAACAAAGATCCATCTAGTCAAAGCTTTGGTTTTTCCAGTAATCTTGTATGAATGTGAGAGTTGGACTAAAAAGAAGGCTGAGCACCGAAGAATTGATGCTTTTGAACTGTGGTGTTGGAGAAGACTCTTGAGAGTCCCTTGGGCAACAAGGAGATCCAACCAGTCCATCTTAAAGGTGATCAGTCCTGGGTGTTCATTGGAAGGACTGATGTTGAAGCTGAAACTCCAATACTTTGGACACCTGATGCAAAGAATTGACTCATTTGAAAAGACCCTGATGCTGGAAATGATTGAAGGTGGGAAGAGAAGGGGATGACAGAAGATGAGATGATTGGATGGCATCACCAACTCAATGAACATGAGTTTGAACAAACTCTGGGAGACAGTAAAGGACAGGAAAACCTGGCGTGCTGTAGTCCATGGGGTTGCAAAGAGTTGTTCATGACTGAGCGACTGAACTAAAGCAAAAAGAAAACAGAACCTCTGTTGGACTCATCTGGAGTAAAGGAAGACAATTTTGAGGAAACAGGTTAAGAAGAGTATATGATGTGGGGGAGTGGAGAGTTATGTATCAAAACAGCTCACTCTCTAGTGTTCCTCCCTCTAGTGGGCTTCTCATCACAATCAACTCACAAGATAAATCTTGGTAAAATTCCATTTGATCTATCTTGTCCCTGTTTTTCACTATTCCAGGAAATAAGGATAAAGTCCCTTCATCTGACTTTCAACTCTCATTCTGCTGGTTCCCCTCCTTCTGGTCTTTGCCTTTATTCTTCCATAAAAACAGGATGTGGCTACATCTCTGAGCTTCACAGATGTATTCTTCTTTTCCTAATTAATGTAACATTGGTTGATAACAATGTCTCACGTGCACAATATTATATCCATTTCTGTATACACTACAGCCTGCTCACCAAGAAGTTTCATTTCATCTGCTGACCCCCTTTATCCATCCTGACTCTCCTTCACTCCCTCCTCTCTGGTAATCTCTACTGTGATCTTTGTGGAATATAAAAAACAAAATCAAATGAACAAAAATAAGCCAAACAAACACGAGCGTCTTTATAAGGAGCCTGTCCCCACTGGTGCTAAGTACCCCGATTCCTCTGCACAGAGGAGACGTGACTCTGGAAACAGACCCAGTTTGTCCTCACACCAGCAAAGGCCCAGATCTATCCAGATGGAAAACCCCAGCACATTCTCTAAAGATCTTTGCTAACTTGGCAGCAGATTCAACTACAAGCCTTCTTACTTCTGCCTGTGTGATGAAGAGAAAAACATCACAATTTACAACAGCCATCTCTGCTGGCAAGAAGGACAAAAAGATGCTTCTTCAGAAAGTTAGCTTTCTGAAGACACAGTGTGCTTAGACACAGTGTCAATAGAACACAAAAACAAACCAAAACAACAATGAATTCATAGCGATTACCAAGGTCTGTCTTTTAAGTACCTTTTGAAGACAGTTACTCCTTGGAAGGAAAGTTATGACCAACCTAGACAGCATATTCAAAAGCAGAGACATTACTTTGCCAACAAAGGTCCATCTAGTCAAGGCTATGGTTTTTCCAGTGGTCATGTATGGATGTGAGAGTTGGACTGTGAAGAAAGCTGAGCACCGAAAAAATGATGCTTTTGAACTGTGGTGTTGGAGAAGACTCTTGACAGTCCCTTGGACTGCAAGGAGATCCAACCAGTCCATTCTAAAGGAGATCAGTCCTGGGAGTTCATTGGAAGGACTGATGTTAAAGCTGAAACTCCAATATTTTGGCCACCTCATGAGAAGAGTTGACTCATTGGAAAAGACTCTGATGCTGGGAGGGATTGGGGGCAGGAGGAGAAGGGGATGACAGAGGATGAGATGGCTGGATGGCATCACTGACTCGATGGACATGAGCTTGGGTAAACTCCGGGAGCTGGTGATGGACAGGAAGGCCTGGTGTGCTGCGATTCATGGGGTCGCAAAGAGTTGGACACAACTGAGTGACTGAACTGAACTGAATTGAACCAAGGTCTGTGGTGTAAACACTCCTGCTTTGGCCAACTTCAAACTACCTGTGGGCCCTGAATTCCTGATTATCTAACAATCACCCCCTTCTAGCCAGCATGGGCCAACTCCAGCACATAGAAGACTCTGACTGGATTCTTTAAATAGGGAAGGCAAGCCCCAAAGGCAGAAAAACAAATAGCAACAAAATTATCTATCTGTTCACTGAAGCTGGCAGATGACACAAGTAACTAAAGCAGTAAATGGAGGAGTTTGGGGAGGAGAGCAAGCCAATGGGAAATGCTTGTGATGATCTCCTCTGAGGACTTTATAATCAGGCAGGATATGTTCATCTGATTTAAGTGATTTGCAATGTTGTAGACAAATTCCCTCTATAACTCTGAAGCTCTTGGTAAGAGCAGACTCCCTCTCAATCCGGTGGAGATGGTATTCCTGGGAGCAAAAGCACACCAGAGGGTTTCCAGCATGGAATGATATTCATTAATTCAAAAGGGTGCTGAGGCTGAGACAAGCCAATAAACTGGATGAATTCAGTAGAATCAAGTAAACAGAATTAATGAAGGAAAACATCCCATCTCATCCTATGCATTCAGAAGCTCCCCCCACCCCTCCTCTAGAGATTGGGAGCATCCCACTGCCAGAAAAATAAAGGTTCAGGTGAATTCCATTTGACCTTTAAAAGCCAGTGTGATCTCAGTGAATATCTGTATTAGAGTAAAAATAAATTGCTTTCTTTCATGTTTCGCCTCTATGTATCATGTGTTAGACACCAAAAATAAATAAATAAATAAAATGAAATTAAAACAGGGCAGACTGGAAGAGTCAGTCCCAGAGTCAGTTGCTATGAACCTAGCAGAAAATAAAGTTGGTTATAAGCAAAGTATGTGGCCAAGAAATAAGTAGAACAACAGATCTGAGCCAAAGTCCAGGAAGCAAGCATGAGTGAGGGAGGAATAGGAGGGGAAGGTTTTCCAAATGGGCAAGTAAGATTCTGTGTCCAGAAAATCAATACAGTTGAGCAGGACAAACATTTAGTGAGCTGAAGATAAATTAGCAGTATCTCCAGGACTAGGGACTCAGCAGAAGCAAAAGGCAGAGGTCAGTATTCCAATAGATGGCTCAGGAGCTAAAGAGACAGCTTTCCCTTGGTGGAATGACGGGAAATTGGATACCTACCTACATGTGTGCTGAGTCGCTCAGTCATGTCTGCTTCTTTGCAATCCCTTGGACTGTGGCCCACCAGGTTCCTCTGTTTTGGGACTTTTCAGGCAAGAATACTGGAGTGGGTTGCCATTTCCTCCTCCAGGGGATCTTCCCAACCCAGGAATCGAAGCCAAGTGTCCTATATCTCCTGCGCTGGCAGGCAGATTCTTTACCACTGAGCCACCTGGGAAGTCCGAGGACTTGGATGCTCATCATCAAAACAGCAGCGGATGGTCCTGACCCAGGCGTGGGCATCCCTCTTCTCCACATGGGTGAACAAAAGCCAGCTTGCGGCGGAGGACTGCTAGGGAGAGGTGGGGATCACAGCCTGTGGCTAGAGCTGACAGTCTTCTCCGGTGGTTCTAATGGTCCCTTAGCTCTGCTTTCAGGGCATGTGGCAACGGGGTAGGCTATTACTTCCCTGATTAAACTACAAGTGGACAACCAGTCATCATCAATCTGTTTCCTTTCTATGGGAAGCCAGTTTTTAAGAAGTTCCATCAGTTGAAAAGTTTAATTCATCCCATGTGATGGACCTGCTGACTCTAAATAGGTGACTGTCTTTCACCTTTGGAAACCATAAAGGAGAACACACTACAATAGCTTTGGTGAGAGGAGGAGAATATTTTAATGGAAAATTTGATGATCAGCAAAATAAAAACCAAGACTTACTGAACACCAAATACCCAAGAAACTCCACAGCAACTATAATATGGACCAGGAGTATCACGTCTGGCCATCTGGGGTCCTTTTTGTCCCCCTCTGCACAGAGAACAATGAACTAGGGAGCAATATACTTATGAGAGGGCTGCTTATTTTGAAACACTTGCATATTTTTTTTCATAGGAATAAATTCTGTTGGTCTTTAGCCCCATGCAGCTCAGAAAAGAAGAAAGTTGGCAATTAGCATGCCTCCTGCACACTCAGAAAAATCTCACACAGTCAGATACACTCTGGAATTCATCTTGGTGATTTTATTAAGTCTCACTCAGCTCTAAATTACTGATTCTGAGCTCAGAAATGGCACCACAGGGGGCTGAAAAAGGTCATTTGGATTCCCAGCATTTCCAGTCCTCCTGAGTCTTCTGGTCAATACACCACTGCTGAGGAAATCAGGCAAGAATCTAAGCTGTAACCATTTCTCAGAGCCTTTGCTTCTCCCCAGCCCCCTGACACCCTCTAACTTTGATCCCCATCCTCTCCAGGAGTCTTCCCATATCCAGTCTCATCCCTCCCCAACTTTCACACAGCAACACAAAGTGATCATTCTAAAGAACAAGTCTGATTATATGACTGCTTTGTTTAAATCCACAGCATCAATTCCTATTAAGATGCAGGACCGACTCCTCAACCTGATGTGATCTAGCCTCTGCTTTCATCCCTAGCTTTATCTCTCACCATTATCCACATCACATGTCCCCATGCTCTAGCAACACTAAGTGTCAGGTCCTGGAGCACCCTCCTCTTTTCCATTTCTGGACCTTATATATCTGCTGTGCCCTCGGGTGAAACAGTGACTCCTGCATCTTTGCCTAAATAAGTCTGATTCACTCCTTCCAAGTTGGATGCAGTTTACTCTGGGAAGCTTGTCCCGATCCCTAGACTTGAGTGAGGCACTCGGCACCACTGGCCAACATCTGCCACCGCCCTCGTCACATACTCCTTTCTAATGCGCTCTGATTGCTTAGTGGGGGGTCATGGCCACACTGTCTGAACTCTGAAAAGTCAGAAACAGGGCTGGTCTGGTTCACAGATGCATCTCCAGCATGCATCGTAAAGCCTACACATAGGACATGTACAATCAATATCTACTAAACATGCAAAAGAAAACAAGAACCTTTGATAAATATAATAAAAGGAAGCATTATCCCCAGGAATTAAAGAAAGCTAGTAACACTTGAATGAAACCTCAACATTTTTTTTTTCTGATTGTGTGTGTGTGCGCAAATCTCTGATCCAATCACAGCTAAGATGAGGGGGTTGGCGGCCAAGTGTTCATTTGCAACCTCAGGAGTTATCCCAGATGAAGTCTGAAACTGGTCCTTATGCTCAGAGGCAAGGAGACACAGAAAGAAGAGGCCAACCATCCAGATCGGTAGGTGGCAGGTCTAGTAAGCAAAGAGAGTCACTAGCAAGGCTCGTCTGATGGATGCACCCCACCCCACCCCCATACACACCAGAATCTTAAAAGGTTTATATAGCCCTTAATTGAGTTCAGTCACATAGTCACTCCAGATGTTGAGTCACTCATCAATTGCTCTCTCACGGCTGTGTCCTTGAAAACAGCTCCTACTGTGGGAACAGTGGACAGAAAGTATATTCCAAGGATAGGGGCTGCAGAGGCTGTGATTACCCAGCTCCTGCTCAAAGGTCAACTGGTGGGCACATCCTCTCAATGAACTCCTCCAACAGCAAGGCATGAAAGCTGGGAGAGCTGTACCTTGCCTCAAGTCCTCTGCAAGGTCTTCCTAGAGCTTGTGCTAGACAGTCCTGATTGAGATGCCCACCCCGCCCCACTGCTGCACAGGGGAAAATCTGACTTCTAGCAACGAGAAGAGCCTCACAGTGTTCTTGCACGCACACAACATTTAAGGAGCAAAAGAAGTCACCATGCCATCTACAATTATCTTCAGAGAATTTTTAGGCTGTCAACTGTTTTCCATTTTCTTCAAATTCTTGGAAGAAAAAAAATTCACATTGCAGAGTTTCATTTGTCCATTTCATTTTTTAATGGGAGAATATATTAAGGTTAGAGGAGATAAAAATCTAAAAATCAAAGAAAGAACCATTTTCTTGACACTCTATGCTGCTGCTGCTGCTGCTGCTAAGTAATTTCAGTCGTGTCCGACTCTGTGCGACCCCATAGACGGCAGCCCACCAGGCTCCCCCGTTCCTGGGATTCTCCAGGCAAGAACACTGGAGTGGGTTGCCATTTCCTTCTCCAATGCATGAAAGTGAAAAGTGAAAGTGAAGTTGCTCAGTCGTGTCCAACTCTTAGCGACCCCATGGACTGCAGCCTGCCAGTCTCGTCCATCCATGGGATTTTCCAGGCAAGAGTACTGGAGTGGGTTGCCGTTGCCTTCTCCTGACACTCTATAGCATCAATCAAAGGGCAAATGCAGGGATGAGGCCAGCTGAGGTAGAAGAAGGGAGCTGGCCAGTAAGAGAGCCCAACTCGCCTGTTTTTCTGCTCTCTTGAACTTGTTATTGCTTAGCAGACCTTGTCTCAACAAAGTGCCACCCACACCCAGCAGCTGCTAAGAAGCCCTGACTAATTACCTAATTGTCAGAGAGAACGAGAGAGACAGAGAGAACCACAGCCAGTCTTTCCTAACTACCTCCAAGGAACCAATGCAATTATAAGGGTTTGAGAGCCTTGGTGGTAGCAGCCCTTCCTCATCTGCTCTCCTTAAAAAACAGTCTACAAACACGTCTTAGTAGCAAGACATCAACAAGACATCAAGCATCCACTACATACCTGGCCCTGTGTTTAGTGTAGTCCAGTATAAAAGTAAAGGCTATGCCCTCACAGAATTTCAGATCTCACTGGAGAGCAAATACACATGAAAAAGAGAAAGATACACTATGCACATATGCACAGAGAGATTTGCTGAAAACAACGCATGGTAGTCCAACTTGCCAGGCCACAGTAAAATACCATTTCACAAGCACCAGAAGGCCTAAAATCAAAAAGGCTCAGAACACCCAGGGGCACTCCCTTACACCGCTGGTGGGATTGTAAAATGGTGCGACCACTTTGGAAATCTATTTGGCAGTTTCTGATAACACTAAACGTATACCTGACCTAAAAAGCATACTGTAGTACCCAAAAGACATGAAAATATATGTCCACCAAAAGGCTTGCATGAGAAGGTTTATAGCCTTCTTACTCATAAGCAGTCAAAGCTGGAAACAACCTCAAGTGTCTACTAACAGAAGAATGGATACACTGTGGTAAATCTTTACAATGGAAAGCTACCCAGTGATTAAAAATAGTATCTACTGATATACGAATGAATCTCAGAATGTTATGTTGAGTGAAAGAAACCAAACACAGATGAGTATACACTGAAGGATTCCATTTATATGAAACACAAATACAGGAAAAATGAACACATTCTGAGAGAAATCAGAAAGCTGTGGTGAGTTCAAGTTACGAAAAAGATGTAGAGAGGGAGTTCCTGATGCTCTGGTGGTTAAGACACTGCCCTTCCAATGCAGGGGCTCCAAGTTCGATCCCTGGTCCAAGAACTAAGATCCCATAGGCTGCATGGCAGGACCAAAAACACAAAAAGATGCAAACAATTTTCTGAGGGGATGGAAGTTTTACATCTTATTTTAGGTGGTAACTAGGTAAGTGTGTATATACTTTTCAAATTCATCAAATTTGTCTTAAATATGAGAGTTTTATTTTATTTCTCAATTAAAAAGAAAAAAAAGCCTTATTTGCCAATAGGGCAAAAGGAACTCTATTCTCTATTCACCAGATCATCCTAGTCTGTATAACTTTACCACCAAGAGGTCCTTCTTTCTTAAACCTTTTATATGCCCCAAACTTCCCAGAAGAGGAACTTCTCAACATCTCCAGGTTTTGAGGATAGATACGGTCTTTGGAGAAGGCAGATAATTAGCATTTCATTTTACAAGAAGGAAGCAGAAGCTCGGAGGGATCATACAACTCTCCCAATGTCACCCAGCTGGTAAATGATAGAACAAATATTCAATGTCAGACTACCTGTCTTTAAAGTTGATGCTCTTTTCTGTAACTCTACGACATCATTCTGTTCCCCAAAATTCAGTACCAAGATTCTGTATCTGGTGTTCCAAAAGAAGAAGGAAATTTTATGACCTGCAGAGTTTCTCAGGGAAGAGATTGATACCCATTAGCAGGAATAGGGAAAAGCACACACTTACAAATCTAACAAATCTTAACCTCCAAAAGATATAAAGACTTCCTACAACTCAGTGAAGAAAAGCCCCTGAAGAATGGCTAGAAGGTCTGAAATATCAATTTATAGAAGAAACTTTTAAAAGGCAGAAAAAACAAGGTCAGACTTGTTAACAGTTGAAGAACCTCAGAGCAAATAATCAAATACGAATTCTGTCTATAAGTTTGTCAAACGTTTTTAAACACAGATAACCGCCTATGTTGGCAAGAATGTGGACTATTCATATATGTGGTGTAAGACAGTCAAACTGGCATAGCCTTTTGGAAAGACAAAATGGCTTCCCTCATAGCTCAGTCAGTAAAGAATCTGCAACACAGGAGACCCGGGTTTGATTCCTGGGTCAGGAAGATCCCCTGGAGAAGGAAATGGCAACCCACTCCAGTATTCTTGCCTAAAGAATCCCATGGACAGAGGAGCCTGGCAGGCTACACAGTCCATGGGGTTCAAGAGTCAGACACGCCCTAGCAACTAAACCACCACCATCAATCAAAATATGAAACATAAATTCCCCCCAACTCACAATCCCACTTTCATTGTACAGAAATACTAGCACAAATTCTCAAAGCCATATATCCATGGATTTTCATTAAAGTGTTGTTTGCAATGAGAGTAATTAGAAGCACTATAAATGCCTATGAAGAAGGAACAGATTAAACAGATGACACTAAACCATATGAGCGCCGAAGAATTGATGCTTTTGAACTGTGGTGTTGGAGAAGACTCTTGAGAGTCCCTTGGACTGCAAGGAGATCCAACCAGTCCATTCTGAAGGAGATCAGCCCTGGGATTTCTTTGGAAGGAATAATGCTAAAGCTGAAACTCCAGTACTTTGGCCACTTCATGTGAAGAGTTGACTCATTGGAAAAGACTCTGATGCTGGGAGGGATTGGGGGCAGGAGGAGAAGGGGATGACAGAGGATGAGATATCTGGATGGCATCACTGACTCGATGGATGTGAGTTTGAGTGAACTCTGGGAATTGGTGATGGACAGGGAGGCCTGGCATGCTGCGGTTCATGGGGTTGCAGAGAGTCGGACACAACTGAGCGACTGAACTGAACTGAACTGACCATATAGTCAAGTATCATGCAACTGTTAAAAAGAATAAAGTGGTCTTAAAGCAGCAAAGAAAGGGTTATATTTGGAAAGTTGTCCATGATGCATAACTAAGCAGAAAGAGTACATGCACAAAATAAACATAAAATGTTGCTATTTTTATTTTAGGGCAAAGTAGGCAGAAGCTAAACTATGCCCTGAGCAATGAGTCCACACTCACTACACTTTCAGGGATTGAATAAGATTATGTATTTGAGCATAGTAGGAACTCAAATACAGTTTGAAATTTAATTTCAGGAATGCTAAGAGGACAGACGCTGGTTCTTGGCAGGAATCCTAGGAGTAGAGGCAAGGTCCCATCTTGATAATCCACTAAGCTATAAATGACAGCAATGTTTTTTGTTTCTTCAGGACATCAGAGTGTATGGGGTACTTTCACATGTATTCTCTCATTTAATCTAATACTCTCATCAATTTCTGGAGGTTGGCATTGTCATCCTCATGCTGTGACAAGGAAACCTTCCAATAGGCGAAATGGATAACATATGTCAACTCCAGAAAGACATCAAACCTGATCAGTTCCCCCATAGGACCTCAGGCTCCTATCACAGTACATCGCAAAAGGGTGAGGAGGCACTCAAAAATTCATTTGGTGAGTGTGTGAATGAGTGAGTGAGTGAAAGTGAGCAAGTCAACCCCCCAGGTCTTCCATCAGTCGACAGAACCTCTTTGTGTTTACCAACTTGGGCCCTTGGACTCTAACCAACAGAAATTTCAGTAAGAATTGATGAGAGGCCAGATGAGGAACTCAGGCAAGGCTTTATTGGGCCTCCTTCTGCAGCACAAGAGAGTGAAAACAAGTAACAGGGACCCTGTTGGCTCCCCGAGAGGGCAGCCTGGCTCCTAGAATGGGTGAAAGTGGGAGTGGACCAGCAGATTGGGAAGGTGGGATGGGATGACTTAGGATGTCTGCAGACCCCTTTGGAGGTGGTATGTGCAGGGCTCACGCACAATACCCTGCTTTGGGTCCTGGCGCCTCAGAAGTGGTTGTTGGATTTTGGCCTTTTTGTATCTTACTGTTCATAATTATTTGTAAATAATTAGTTATCATAATAAATACAATTATTTTTAGTTCCCTATAGCCTCTTTGTATTCTGCTGCTCGAGGAGATGTTGATCTAGGTGTAAGTGCTCCAGTAAAGGGTCCCAGGTCCTAAACTATCCCATTTCCACTTGCTGCCACCACTGCCAGGAGGCAGGCAGGCAGGAGGTGATCACTACGAGACAAGATTGCAGGAACAGAAACCAGAATGTCCGGCGGCCTCATCCCCATCCCCTACAGTAGTGAGAGCCAAACTCTGTAGGGCAGAAGCAAAGGCACCTAGTTCTGAGCACCTCTGCAGCAGAGGTGCAGGCTTACGTAGGCCTGCAGATGCCGACAGGACAGACTCGGGCTCAGCCATTTCTGTGAGTCCTAGCTCCCGCCTACTCCTTGATGCCTCTTGCATCAAACTGGGGGGGGCGGGGGGGAGAGTGCTGCAGAGACCTGACTTCACAACTCTGCTCTCTCCCCTCTACCTTCATGGACGGAGGCACATCCTGTAACTTCTCTGAGTCTGTTTGCTCATCTGCAAAAGGGAGATGCTCACAGTTGCTACCCAGCAGGTATATGAGCATTAATGGGATCATGTAGGTAAAGGACAGTATCTGATACCTGGCAAACAATAGTTTGCAATTAGTTTCTAATTATGACACAGTAGGGAAAACATCAAAAATATCACAGAAACCCTGCAGAGAACACATGAAGCAAAGATAGATGTGTACAAACATGTGTGTGCATGTGTATACATTCGTGTGTGTGTGTGTGTTTGTGTTTAAGGAGAGCAAGGAGCCAAGGTCCTAAGCAGAGGTGGTCTAGTGTGTTTGGTAACAGAGAAAAGGCTATTTCAAAGAAGCTCTCTGAAGAGAGAGGTTCTCAAACTGTGTTACTGCCCTTTTGGAAAACCATTAAGACAGTTCTCAGGCCCAGACTAAAGGTTGGAGTCGCCCCAGGCAGCTCTTCCCTACCCGAGCGGCCTCTCTAACATTCTTTCACACACATTGGTACAGTCGGGACTCCTGTAGGAAGAAGGCATTCTAATTGGAAGCTTGCTGTTCCATCATTCAGCCCCCCAAGTAGTGATGTTTCGTTACCTGATTATTGTAAAGAATGAAAGCGATGCCACAATTTGCTGTGCTTTTGTGATTCAATCATGTTTGTTAATCAAGAGTCTCTATTCCAACATGGTACCAAAGTGTTAGCACTTCAAATTGGAGATGCCTCTGTTAGCAATTTTGCTCAGAGTCTATAAACACTGGGGAAATGAAAAGAAATAGCTTTTCTGTTATCACTCTCATCTCCCACCTGAGATCCTTCACATTCCCGTTGTTAATAGAGCAGCTCCAATCACGGGGACTCAGCTGCATTTTTCCCACTGGCAACGTTGCCATGATACTCTGAGCAGGCTGCACCAGAGGGCAGAGCCTGGGCTGGGCCATCATTCTCACTACAATCCTCTAACACAAGATCTTAAAAAATGTCATGGAGTGGCACAGGCAACAGAGAGGAAGGGGAGACTTTCCAGAACAATCATGAGCCTCCCCAACACCCTTGCTCATAAATCGAGAGTATCTCCAGCAAAATTTCTGCTGCTTTCTGTTTCTTCCCAAAAAAGAAACAAGGGCAGCTGTGGTATACTCCTCACCAGCCTGCCAGAATTCTGATGAGCACACGTGGGGAAAGGCTGCACTGACCAGTGGAGGCTGCCTATCCTTTATCAGGGAGTAGGGTCACATGATCATCTGTCTGTTTTAAGGGCATTAGAGGCCCTGGGAATCCAACACATATTAATGCAGAAAGCCACAGCGTTGAGGAGGCCAGTGAGGAGAGAGAGAGAGTTGGCTGAGTATTGTTAAGGTAAAAGCATACAGGGCGGCTGCTTCCAATAGTCTCTCCATGAGATGTCTGCTATAGTCTCCAAGCAATATTCCTGAAAAGACCAACACAGAAGTTCTGGTTTTAGGACACTAAATGCACAGATCATTGTCTTAACCCTAGTAAATAAAAATGAGCATAGCCAGGCCTGGCCCTCGAGGAACTCACCTTCCAAGAAGGTTCTTGGAATTCCCTGGCAGTCCAGTGGTCAGGACTCTCCTTCCACTGCAGGAGGTAAGGCCTCAATCACTGCTGCTGGTTGGGAAACCAGGATACCACATACCCCGTGGAGTGCGGTCAAAAAAGAAGGTCCACCCGCTTACCTGTTGCTCACGTAGTTCAGGCTGTGTGCAAGATCCAGTGACGAAGCAGGGGCTCGTCTGGACTCTCAGGGCATATGGAAGGCAGGGTGTGGGGACGGGGCAGGCAGCAGAAGAGCTTCCCAGGGCTGGCAGTGACAACAAAAAGAATCATCTTCTTCAGACCTAAGTCTTCTGAGGCTGGAATTGGAATGGGCAAGGGAACAGAGTTTACTTTGCTTACTACTTAGGTAACTTTAATTCTATTTTCTGTCTCAAAGATTGTAAAGCTCCTATACAGATGTCAGAGTCTCAGGGCCTGATTGGTTTGCAAAATGAGCTTTCACTCATGCCTATCAGCTCCCAGCCCAGTCCTCAAGCCACATCTCTGATAGGAAGTAAGATTAAAATTAATCAGCCAAAGAGAATGGTATCAAGTAATATACATGCTGGCAATATAAAAATAAAAATATGCACATTTCTCCAACACTTTACCAAGACTGAGGACAATCATTTTAATTTTTTACTTCAGTAGATATTTTAATTAAGCTCGAGCCATACAATGGAATAGCACTCAGCCATTAAAAATCGAATTCTGGAAAAAAAACAGTAACAGAAGATAATACTGATACGGCTTGAATTGTGTTCCAAAAAAGATACATAGAAGTACCAAGCCCTCACTACCTGTGAATGTGACCTTGGTTGGAAATAAGATCACTGCAGATGCAATCATGTTGATATCAGGTCAGTTAAGGTGAGTGCCAGTGATTATAAGTGTCTTTATAAAAAGAGAAAAATACCGGTGAAGACACAGACACAGGGACAGAACATTATATGATGACAGAGGCAGAGGTCAGAGTGATGGAGCTACAAGCCGAGGATTGCCAGCCATCACCAGAAACTAGGAAGAGTCAAGGAAGGATTCCATCCAGAGTCACAGGCCCTGCTGACAATTTGATTTTGGACTTAAACAGTCTACAAAACTGTAACAGAATACACTTCTATTGCTTTATGCTATCCAGTTTGTGGTACTTTGTTACAGTAGCCCTAGGAAACTAATGAATTCACCACATATCATTAAGTGAAAAAAAGAAATAGAAAACAACACAACTTTTATTTGCTAACTGGTGAGCTGTTAGTGTATTTTTCACCATATATTTACTGGATCTCTTAGTTCCTTATGTGAATTATCTGTTCACACACTTTCAGGAAAGGTAATTCTTGAGGTTGAGAGTTAGCACTCCAGTCCACGGATCTGGGCACTCCAGGGGTGACCATTTGGCCAGCCCCTCAAGTCTCCTTTGCTCTACTCAGAGCAGGAACTCAATGCTCTGAGGGTTAAAAATCTTGTCTCCATTGCCTCTTAGTTCCCTTCCAAGAGCTGGTCTGGTCACTGACCTGAGCTTCCTCTTTGGCACAGAACAGATTTAATGCAAAATTATTTAGTTTAAATTACTCCCAGTGTTTCAAACACATTTCCGGTTCCAGGACTACAGAATCAATACAAGTACCATAGCTTGGAATTCAGCATTGCATAAATTGCCTGATCGGACTCACTGCTGTCAAGCTTTTGGCTGAACTTCCTTGGAATTTAAGATAGGTCCAGTTGGCCAAGATGCAGAATACCCTTCCCTTCCTTTCCTTCTTCACATAAGCTTTCTACTTCAAACCCCAGCACTGTGGAGTGGGAACTCACAGGCATGAGAATCTTCAGCCTTGCTCAAGGCCCCTTCCCATCTTCAGCAAGCCCCAGCCCCTTTCCCTCCCCAGAAGAAGCTGGCCACAGGGCAAGGCTGTTGATATGGGGGCAGGGCATGATCATTTTACAGGAGATACTTTATGGAATCAGTTGCTTGATAAGTAGCTTCAAACTATACAGCTTCCTATATTTAGAATATTCTAAATATAATCGGCAATCATTAAAATTTTTCACAAGTAACCTATTATCTGTTTTAATCCCAAACTAATGATTCTCAAATTGGGAATACTCAAAGTAGCTATCGAGTATAAGCCCTTATAGCCCTTATGTGTTGCTTTATGTATATACATGGTTTTATGTAATGCATAGGTTTCCATACTAGACTATGAGCTCTTAGGTTCAGGATCATGATTTACTAATTTTGTGTCTTCCTGGCTTTATCTTGCATGGTATGTGCTCGATATACTCAATGTTCTTTTGTTTTTTTAAAAAAGATTATCAAAAGCTTAATCTGAACATCTTCAGTCCAAAACTGGGACATGTAGAAAGAGGTACAGGAATAATCAGGATACCCTTATGGTGCAGTAGTTGGAACAGTTTAGAGAAGGTCTCTCATGTGAGCTGACCTTTTAATTAAGCCTTAAAAGATGATTATGATTTCATCAAATGGGAGGGGGAATCATACAAGAAGAGCACAAGATGGTGCACGAGCAAGTCTTTGGAAAACTGTAATTCGCTTGCTGTGGCAGGAGCATAAGATGGGCAGAGGACAAAATGGAAAGGTACAAAAAGTTAAAGCATTTTTTCAGATTAGCCCTTCACCAATAATGAGCAGAGGGCGTCCCAGGTGGCAGAGTAGTAAAGAATCCACCTGCCAGTGCAGGAGACTCAGGTTCAATCCCTGGGTCAGGAAGATCCCCTAAGGTAGGAAATGGCAACCCACTCCAGTATTCTTACAGGAAAACTCCATGGACAGAGGAGCCTGGTGAGCTACAGTCCATGGGGTCACAAAGAATCAGACACAACCAGGTGACTGAGCACAATGATGATGAATAATGAGTATAGTCACTGGACTGTGGTCTGTGCTCTACTTTGACTCCAATCACTCTTTCTTTCATTCAGCAAACACACTGAGTATGTACAGAACTGGGGGCACTTTGTTAAGATCCATGCATCTGCCTTAATTCCACCCCTACAGCAGGTCATCCATGGCTTCAGAAATGTTATATGGATGCTTAGTGTAGTTTGCCTTAGTTCTGATCTCACAGGATAAGCTAGAGACTGCATCTTTCTTTGCTTAATATCTTTCAAAACAATCTGCATAAGTATTTTATAGACACTGTTTAATAAATGCTTTCAAACTGAGTTAAGGATAGTAGAAGGGAGACGGCTAATAGATAGAAAGAATAAATATCAAAAGAAAGACCTAGAAAAGAAAGTATTAGTGCAAGGAAGGAAATAATTAGAGATAAGAATAAAGGAGATTTCATCAAAATACGTTAAAGAGCACAGGATCTGAAGTCGAGAAGGAATGAATCTTAGGTTTAGATGGATTTATGAACACTTATGAAGAAGTATAAATAGTCCTCTACCATTCTCTCTAATGCCAAGATTCTAGGCAGTATACAGCAATATTACTTTGACCCATATTTGACTAGGCAACTGTAAGACTATCTAAATATCCCCAAAGATGTGGTCCTTATGCCAATGTTTTGAGCCATCTGGCAAAAGGTGGAATGGCAGTTACAGCAGCTGGAATAACTCCTCAGTCCTGGGAAAATGAGGCTGATAGAAACTCAACACATTTTTTAAAAGTCACAATACTCTTTCTTCATCATTTCAAAAATACAGTATTCAAGTTCTGAGCCGGTGAAACCAGGGGACCCTGACTGGATTACATTAAGCACCACATTCATTATTTCTGACAGGCCAAGTTAACAGCACTGTTTCTAACTTGTGCAAATCACACTGCTCTTCAAATTTGCTGCTTCCTGATAGAAGAGACATCCCTCCAAAGTCCCGTTTCTCCATTAGTGTCTCGGTGGGCATATGGGCCTCATCACAGTGATACGTAACTCTCTTGTACTATTGTTATTACAGTGGGTTCAAGCGGACCTTGGGCAAACGATGACTAATGACACCTCCTCCTCCTTGGGTGTGGAATGAATCAGATACCACACCAGGAAGTAGTGGAAATAGAAGTAGATTATGAATCAGGAGGCGTGGGTCTTAGTTAAAGTTTTGTCTCTAGCTAGTGAGGAACTCTTGCAAAAGTCCCTCCAGTCATCCCTGATGAGCTCCTCTTTAAAATGTGTTCCCAAGAAACTTTAACATCACTGACTCTCCACTACTCCCCCTAAGTCTAACTGAATTGCTATTTATTGTGAAATAGGTTTTATATTTTCATTGTTTGAACACTTTGGAGGACCAAGTATTCCACCCAGGTATTTGGACACCTGCTGAAAAGCACCTAGCTTATGTTTATCTGTCTCCATGACAGCAATCTGAAACAGAGGAAGCCTTTGGCACTGATTCCCTGGAACTTAGAGAAGCTGCTTTATACAAGGTCTGTCATTTAGTTAGATGGCATTTTTTTTAGGGCTTGTGCATGCAACCAGCAAAGCTGGAGCCAAGGTAAGCTGGGAGAAGAAGCTATCACACAAACTTAGGCATTTTACATTATACAAGCATGCTTTCGTTTCTCCAAGAATTCAAAGCACTAATTAGACTATCAGTTTCTATTAGAACTGAAAGAAAGAGAAGAAGGAAGGAAGGAATAGAGGAAAAAAATGGGAAGGAAGTAAAGTTGTCTTTGTTTCAGAGTGATATGATCTTGTATAAACGTCTAAAGATTCTACCAAAAAAAAAAAGTTAGAACTGATCAATAAATTCAGTAAAGTTTTAGGAGACAAAATAAATGTACAAAAGTTTGTTGTGGGACTTCCCTTGTGGGACGTCCCCTCCTAATCCAGGGAGCCTAGATTCCATCCTTAGTCAGAGAACTAGATCCCACAGGTCACAACTAAGAGTTTGCATGCCACAGCTAAAGCTCCCCCATGCCGCAGAGAAGATCAGAGAGCCAGCATGCCACGACTAAGACCAGAGGAAGCCAAATAAATAAATTAAAATTTTAAAGTACGTTGTGTTTACATACAAATATACCTCTCATTTCACTGCATTTTCCTTTACTGTGCTTCACAGAATTACATTTTTTACAAACTGAAGGTTTGTGGCCACCCTTCATCAAGCAAGTGCATCAACGCCATTTTCCAACAGGCTTTGCTCATTTGGTGTCTCTGTGTCACATTTTGGCAATTCTTGCAATATTTCAAATTTTTTCATTATTATTACATGTGTTAGGGTGATCTATCATCAGTGATCTTTTATGTTACTATTACAAAAAACTTATAACTTGCTAAAGGCTCAAATAAAGTAAAATTTAAAAAAATAAAAATAAATAAATAAATAAAATAAAACCACCTAAAAACAAAACAAAAAAAAAGAATTTTTCAGCAATAAAACATTTAAAATTATTTATATTTTCAGATATAATGCTACTGCATACTTAATATATTACAGTATAATGTAAATATAACTTTTACATGCCCTGGGGCTTCCCTGGTGGTGCAGAGGTTAAAGCGTCTGCCTACAATGCGGGAGACCTGGGTTTGATCCCTGGGTTGGGAAGATCCCCTGGAGAAGGAAATGGCAACCCACTCCAGTATTCTTGCCTGGAGAATCCCATGGACGGAGGAGCTCGGTGGGTCACAAAGAGTCGGACATGACTGAGCGACTTCACTTTCACTTTCTTTCACTTTCACATGCACTGGGAAACCAAAAAATTGCTAGGATTCCCTTTATTGCTATAATTGCTTTGTTGCAATAGGCTGGAAGCAAATCTGCAATATCTTCAAGGTGTGACTATATACAAACAATGAAATATCTGAAAGAGAAAAAAGTGCTCCATCCTGTCACCTGCTCCCACTCACTCAAGGCTAAGTACTGTTGCACCCTCTGTCCACACAAATCTGTAAAGATCTCCTGCAAAGAGGGAGGCTGGGTCTCAGAACTGACCAAACAGAATTTTTCAGCCCAGGATTTCAGAAAATGTGAAACTGGATCCTGATCATTGGGAACCTGCCATCATAGTGAAGCAGAAAAAAGCAGACAAGACATCTGTTCTGTCCAGGAACACAGAGAGCATACTAATCACAAGCTACTGCCTGGTACAGAACACTGTGGCCTTGGTGTGGCAGGCTCACTGCCAGGCAGGCAGAGACTGACCAGGCTGCACCCAACCCAGGAGCAATTGAGGCCACCACCAAAGTGTCCAGTGGCTGAAGGCTCTGCCTTTCATCAGTGAGTAAACAAATTATATGGAGCCCCTTCTCCATCCTCCTAAGGATCCTACATCCCAGGAACAAAAATGAGAACTGAGTCTGCAAGCTGAATCTTCTGCTTTTTTATTCCCTGAACCTGTCACAACACTCTCTTCTTTCCTCCATTTATCCAAACCATATCAACCTGTCAAGGCTCATCTCCAGATCCCATCACTCATTTACTAATTTATTCATTTACCATAAGTGAGTACTCAATTTTTACAAATTGACGGTACTAGACATAGTGTAGATTACATAGTGGATGGTAGGTAAATCCTTGCTTCAGGAGTTTACAAGCATAAGGAGGGAGAGTAAATAGATATATAAATAATGCCCATGCAAGGCAAAATGGTTGTCTAAGGAGGCCTTATAAATAGTTGAGAAAAGAAAAAAAGCTAAAGGCAAAGGAGAAAAGGAAAGATATACCCATTTGAATGCAGAGTTCCAAAGAATAGAAAGGACAGATAAGAAAGCCTTCCTCAGTGACCAATGCAAAGAAATAGAGAAGATCAGAGAGCCAAACAATAGAATGGGAAAGACTAGAGATGTCGTAGAAAATTAGAGATACCAAGGGAACATTTCATGCAAAGATAGGCACAATAAAGGACAGAAATGGTATGGACCTAACAGAAGCAGAAGATATT
This sequence comes from Oryx dammah, assembly GCF_014754425.2. Taxonomy (NCBI): domain Eukaryota; kingdom Metazoa; phylum Chordata; class Mammalia; order Artiodactyla; family Bovidae; genus Oryx; species Oryx dammah. Next base: position 18,626,680 of record NW_024070195.1, read on the forward strand.
AAAAAGAGGTAGGAAGGATACACAGAAGAACTATACAAAAAAGATTTTAATGACCCAGATAACCATGATGGTGATCACTCACCTAGAGCTGGACATCCTGGAATGTGAAGTCCAGGGCTTAGGAAGCATCACTGCGAACAAAACTAGTGGAGGTGATGGAATTCCAGTTGAGCTATTTCAAATCCTAAAAGATGATGTTGTTAAAGTGCCTCATTCAATATGCCAGCAAACTTGGAAAACTCAGCAGTGGCCACAAGACTGGAAAAGGTCAGTTTTCATTCCAGTCCCAAAGAAGGGCAACACCAAAGAATGTTCAAACTACCACACAATTGCACTCATCTCACACGCTAGCAAGACAATGCTCAAAATTCTCCAAGTCAGGCTTCAGCAGTACACGAACTGTGAACTTCCAGATGTTCAAGCAGGATTTAGAAACGGCAGAAGAACCAGAGGTCAAAATGCCAACATCCACTGGATCATTGAAAAGGCAAGAGAATTCCAGAAAAACATCTATTTCTTCTTTAATGACTATGCCAAACCCTTTGACTGTGTGGGTCACAACAAACTGTGGAAAATTCTGAAAGAGATGGGAATACCGGACCACCTGTCCTACCTCCTGAGAAATCTGTACGCAGGTCAAGAAGCAACAGTTAGAACTGGACATGGAACAACAGACTGGTTCCAAATCGGGAGAGGAGAACATCAAGGCTGCATATTGTTACCCTGCTTATTTAACTTATATGCACAGTACATTATATGAAATGTGCTGGATGAAGCACAAGCTGGAAGACTGCCAGGAGAAATATCAATAACTTCAGATATGCAGATGACACCACCCTATGGCAGAAAGCGAAGAAGAATTAAAGAGCCTCTTGATGAAAGTGAAAGAGGAGAGTGAAACAGTTGGCTTAAAGCTCAACATTCAAAAAACTAAGATCATGGCATTCCATCCCATCATTTCATGGCAAATAGATGGGGAAACAATGGAAACAGTGAGAGACTTTATTTTGAGGGGCTCCCAAATCACTGTGGATGGTGACCGCAGCCATGAAATTAAAAGACGCTTGCTCCTTGGAAAAAAAGCTATGACCACCCTAGACAGCATATTAAAAAGCAGAGACATTACTTTGCCAACAAAGGTCCGTCTAGTCAAAGCTATGGGTTTTTCCTGTAGTCATATATGGATGTGAGAGTTGGACTATAAAGAAAGCTAAGCACCGAAGAATTGATGTTTGAACTGTGGTGTTGGAGAAAACTCTTGAGAGTCACTTGGACTGCAAAGAGATCCAACCAGTCATTCCTAAGGAAATCAGTTCCGAATATTCACTGGAAGGACTGATGCTGAAGCTGAGACTCCAATACTTTGGTTATCTGATGCAAAGAACTGACTCATTGGAAAAAACCCTGATGCTGGGAAAGATTGAAGGCAGGAGGAGCAGGGGACAACAGAGAATGAGATGGTTAGATGGCATCACCAACTCATTGGACATGAATTTGAGTAAGCTCTGGGAGTTGGTGACGGACAGGGAGGCCTGGCATGCTGCAGTCCATGGTCTCACAAAGAGTCGGACACAACTGAGCAACTGAACTGAACTGAATGCAAGGCAAAAATAAACGTAGCAGTACAAGACAGGTAAGGATAGAGATTTTCATATATGTGTGTATATATAGTCAAAATAAAGAACAATGAATCGTACTCAAGTGTATCAAAGAACTCTGTATGAAAAAGATGCTGGTCATGCTAGGACCAAATGGGCAGCACTTGGAGACACCGATATGAGGCGGAAAGCACAGAAAACCACTGAAGTAAATAAAGGGAAGGAAGTAGGTGCAAGCTGTGCTTGAAGAACACAGAATATGTTCAGTGAGATGAGAAATGAACTTGGAAGACAAGCCATGAAATATAAAGTTACAAAGGCAGGCTGAGGCCAAATCACAGCTTCCCTCTGGAAAATAGCTCAGGAGTCTGCAACCTCACCTGACCTCTCTTCTCTGTGACTTTCCAAAATGCTTCTGTTTGTATCTCTCCCTTTGTGCTCTAAATGGCAGACATTCAATAAATGTGTGTTGAATAATGAATTAATAAGATATTCACTGGTAAATGTTTCTATGTAATATAACTCAGGGAAATTGTGCAGTGTGTTTGAAGTGAACACTTAGCTGCTTCAAAATTATCTTCTCTGTTCCCTAATGCTTGTTAAGCTGATAAATAAAAACCATGGATTGTACAAGGCAAAATAATGCTGATAATTCACATTTTAAAGACATCTTGGCATATGTAACTGATATCTTACTTTATCTCACTGATTGAAGTCACTTTAGATAGAAAGAAATCCAAAGGTACATAGAAAACACTGTGCAAATATTGGATGTTATTTTATGTGTAGAATGGCTGTGCAAATATTAACTATTTTAGTGATCATTTTCATCATAGACCACTTACCAGGAGTCTCCAGAAAGTCTCATGAAGCAGGGGTCGTTGTATTTATATGCTAAGCTGCCCATACCTACACACATTTTTCTGAGGTGCTCACAGGTAATTTTCTAGGGTGTTTGCCTTCGTGTATTTGTGTGTTTTTCTTAAATATCACCATTTAATTCATTTTCTTCATCATTCTTCCATCTCATCCACGTAAGTCCCTGGGGTCAGGGACAAGAGGAGACACTGAAAGTGTCCAACCGCTGACAGAAGTGAGAAGGTTCTTTCAGGTGGGCAGCGCTTTGCCAGCCGCGCAGTTCCTCACCTCGTGTCTCATCAAGGACAAAAAAATAGGCTCCGGAGAAGCCTCTACCAATGGGGGTGGTGTGAGTCTGCCTCTCCGACCACCTAAAAAAATACGCGTGTGGAGCCTGCTAGGTCCATTCATGGTGCTGGGCAGGAGAACACTGGACAAGGTAGAGAGGGTGCCCGGCCCCGCGCTTGCACAAGGCACAGGACCCCGCCTTCCAGAAGGCCCGGGGACCACCAGACTCGGGACGCAGGCAGGAAGCAGGGCTGGCCAGTCCAGGCCCCGCCCACTCGCTGCACATCCGCGCCCCTTCGGCGGCGGCAGCGGCTGCGCGGGCCTCGGCTGCGCGGGCACGCGGGACGCCCAGCTGTCAATCACGCGCAGGCTGAGTTCGGCGAGGCGGGAGCGGCGGCGGCGGCGGCGGCGGCGGCGGCGGCGGCGGCGATGGGACCCCAGCGAGAGATCTGCGGCTAACTGGCTGCATTTGCTCCACGGGTCAGGGGATCGCAAGGGGGCAGGTAAAGCCTTGCGGAGCCCAGGGGTGAGGTTTTCTAGGCTCGATTTGTCTTTCTCCCTCTCCTCCCTTTTTCTTTCCTTTCTCTCTCCTCATGCACAAATATTCATATTCTCTGTCTTTCACACACACGCACACACACACACACAGGCGAGCACGCACACACACACCTAATTCGACTACGTTTATTATATGGGCACAAATCTCTATGAAATTCATGCATGTTAAAATCCACCAATATGTACAAATTAGGAGTAACCAACTCCATTCTTTGGCGGTTTGTGGTTTATGTTATGTAAGAATTTGGGAGGTATACAGGGTGAACTCAGGAGTTTCTTTCCCGTGAGACAAGAAAAGTTGTAATATTAGATGAGAGTAAAAAGATATGTATTGGGGGTCTGCAAAGCTGAACTGATTTCTTTTCCAGGCTGAATGTATCCGCTCCTTGCCCTTTCCTCTCCTTCACCTTATCTAAAGATGTTTGACTTTTTATATGATCTCAGCACCTACTTCTTTGTGTTGTTAGAATGGGGCGTTGGGTGCAGGTCCGACCAAAGCTGATGACCTCAAAGAAAACAGCTGAACAGCTTTTATTTACTTAATTGGTTCCTGGCTCTGTAGCAGAAATATTTTCAGCACCTTGAACAGCTCCTTGGACTCCAGACCAGGCCAGCCTCTGGTGAAGGGCATGTGTGGAATCAATTTTTTTCAAAGAAAGAGAGGACGACGACAGATTAAAAAAAAGGGGATCACTTAATGAGAGAAAGAGGCACAGATGAAAGACAGACAGACTTGTTTTCTGTTACTTATCCAGACCCAGAAATACAATAAAATTTCAGAACAAACTAATGTCTTGAAGAAGGTTGGTTTGGCCATGGTACATACAAAGTGAACCAGGAAAATATTGAAAACAGTTTTTCAGGCCTCAGCCATGCTTACACACCTCAAGCCTTTGAGATTCTCCTGAAGATGGATGGGGAACTGTTCATCAGAAAGAATTCTTAACGCCTCTTGAGAAATATCGCCCCAGTTCTTATTTTCTTTCACATGACTAGAGTAATGTAGGAAACCAATAGCTCTAGAGCTGGCAATGGCTTTTTAATTAAATCTTGCATGGGCACCTGCTTTTCTTAGGCAGATGAAAAGTAAAATGATCATGATAGGAAGAAAATGGATATAGGAGTAAAAAAAATCAACTCTTGAGTAAATCATCCAAAGAGCCTTAATAAGTCTAAAATGCATGTAAATAGATTAGAAAACACAATGGCTATAAGATTATTTTACATTATAATGGAACAGGCATCAAAGAGATCAAGTCTGGAGTCTCTATCAGAAGCTAGTAATCTTTTTCTTTAGAATTTGTAAAACACAAGTGGGTCAGTCTAGTTGGTATTATTGACTGCATGGAATAGAATTATATCAAAATAAGAATATATTTGTATAATGTGTTATAGTTTACAAAGTCCTTTTCATTTACATTATCTCCTTTATAAACTCTCATGAGAGCCCATTAAAAAGTTATAAAATATGTTGTACTTTTCTAAAAAGAAAAAAACTATCTCTGCTCTTGAACAGGAAGCCCTTTGTCAATGTTTCTGTCAATGTTAAATGATTCCTTACAAGTTATAAAAATGACTTATGAAATTTAGACTTTTATCTGGATCACATTCTGCAGAGATTTTTATTCTTAACTAGGTTTGAAGAATGAGCCATTAAAAGGAAAGGTCAAAGAGTAAACAACAAGAAGAGGAAGAGGAAAATTTCAAAGGTAAGACTCAAACTTTGTCACATGTAAACTAGTAAGCACCTTGTGATCTGCACATCGATAAAGAAGTTTAGCTTGAATATGGAGTCTTTTGCTCAGCTCATTTTGGTTTGGGACTTTGTCTTATCTAATTTAAAAATACATCTCAAAGAGGTAAAGTCATAAGATAACTGCATTTCATTGTCTCCCCTCCCTCTTTAAAAATTATAGGAGTGACTGCTTATCCACCAACTTAGAAGGAATAAAAATTAACACTGGAGAGCTGCAATCTCTACCAGTGTCCCAAGACTTTGAAGTATCTCTGAATGAACCATCATTCATTAGTAGAAACACATTTTCAAGTTTTAAGTTCATGCTTATATAATTCCAGAATGCTTGATTTAAAAGTGAAAAAGCTGTTAGCAGGCTTTCATGCCATCCTGCATCCATTCTGAGTCTAACTGATTCTTTTAAGTGAATTGACCTTTTGGTGTGGTATTGGATAAATTATCTAAATCAGCTTTGTACATATACCTTGCATCTGTGGCCCAGAAGTGGCTTAATGAGAACTTCACTCTCATTATCTCAGAATGATTTTATGGGAGAGAAAAACAGTATGAAAAAATTGAATGATCTTTCCAAGAGAATAAAAAGAACAAGGCCTGTGCCTGGCTTCACAGCTGACTCACACATAGAGCCATGGGAAAATACTCATACTTTTTGGGCCTCAATTTTCTCCCTCACTTCTCTCGAGGAGACCATGAAGACAAGTAATATAAAATCTCTGGTATTCTTAAGGCTTCATGAGGCATAAAACCTTATTTCTATTTTCATGGCTGTGAACATTTTTCAAGTAAAATAAAAAGTAACTGTTCCTATTAGACTGAAATTCAAATTTCCAAAAACTGATATCTAGTGTAGTGGCACACATAAGGATTATGGTAACACATGCATGGGTTTGTTAGCTGAATAGTCATTCAAGGGATTCTCAGTATTTATACTTCTTCCTGCTGTAAATACCTCGTTTCAGCGCCCATTTTGTTGCACATACTACTTCTTAAGTGTTTCTTCTTCTAGCCCAAGAGTCAACTGAGAGCAAAATGTGTGCCCCACTCATCTTTGTAACCAGCGTCTCACATAATCTAGCATATAACTAGTGCTTTAAAAGCACCGAAGGAAAGGAGGAATGAAAAATCAAGGACCACTCAGACCATCATCCACACCAACTCATTTAGAACTCTGTGCCAAGAAATTTCAAAATGGTAAACAGGATAGAAAATGTCCCTGGCCTCAAGAAGTTTTCAGTTTATCATGTATACAGTCTATTAGACCATCAGACAAACCACATCACAGAGGACTGGGTAATAACAAGTGCTATGAAGAGAAACAAATCTAGATAAGGGGATAGAGAGTGATAGTGGGCTGATATTTATCATGTTGAAAGCCTCTCAGAAGAGTTGGGGGGTAGGGGCAGTTAAGGAATGATTTTTCTGTCTCTATGAGTCCCTGGTGTATAATAGGTAGGATATGTTGCTAAGAACTGAATATCCATTTAATGTACAACAGTTAAGATAGATACCATATACAAGAAAAAGAAGACGACTATGGATGTATCCTCACTTATCCACACCCAGAAAGTCCTTCTGGAAGAATGAAGGCAGTTCCCACTCCATAGATGACCAAGTACCAGACACTAACATTGCTTGTTCTCCATCAGGAAGGCCATGCTGGCAGTGAGGATGCAGCAGGCTTCTCTAGAATGTGTATGAAATGAATACTCGTAAGGACTCACTTAAATACACTATCAGAGAATATTTTCACTGACCTCCCCTATGCATACACTTCTTGGGATGTTAAAGCTTTCTCTAAAGAAAGGAGCCCCTTCAGGATCCATCACCTAACAACAGCCACAGATTTAGCATTACTGTTTTTGCTGATGCTACTATACCTATCAAAACACAAACCAGAATCCTCATGAAACCTTACTCATTAAATAAATGCTAAGACAAGCTAAAGTGCCTTTGCACATACCATCACTTTCTTCTCTATTCTACTTTATCATGTAATCATCACCCAGCTTTTAACGTGATGTTTTGAAATGACCTTGTGTATTCTCTTTATAATATTGGAGGTGTCAACCAACCAAGTATAACTGTGACATTTTCTATACTAGGACAAAAAGTTACTGACTTTCCTATGAGGAATATAACTCTCTGTTGAGATTTTGTAGGTGCAAAATTTCTACTATAACATGTTATAGTTTAAAATTCATGTTTTGCCAACTGATCCATCTCCTCTAAGAGTGAATCCCAACAAATGATATGTTTGGAAAGATGTATGAAACCCAGGGACTACCTCTACTGAAATAACATTAAACAAACACACAACTGTTCAGTCTGCTGAATACCAAGTAACTAATCTAACTAGTAGCTTATACACCTTTTAAACTGAAGCTTTATGTATATAATAATAAACCACTCTAACAACCAATCATTCAGAACTTGGGAGGAGGAGGGAAATCCCCAAACCTAGTTGTTTATCCAACAAAAATAAACTCATTCTGTAAATTCATGGCCAAAGACTCCTGAAAAAACTACATCTAGAAGGAATTAGAGGTCATCAGGTCCAGCCATCTTATTTTAAGGATGATGAAACCATAGCCCAGAGAGGTTACCAGGCTTGCCTAAGATGTCAATACCAGTAAGCTGCAAATCAAAAACTAGCATTAGAGCCCTTTCTCTGCTCTGTGTGGCTGTCACAGCCAAAGCCATGTCCTTGTACTTTGTATGCCCAGAGAAGAGAATAAGACTCCTTGGGATTTCTCTTCTGAAATGTATCTAACATCACTGAAAATCCATTCTAACTTAGAGTAGAGCCATCTATCACTCAGGCTCAAAAGCATTTGTTTTATGACATCTTCTCTCTCTTTTATGATGTTACCCATATCGTGTTTAGCCAAGTTGGACTGCTGGGTCTCATCCTCTAAAGCAGAAACATTTAACCTAGAGCTCTGGAAACAAGCTGTGAGGGAATGACTCCAGTATGTCACAAGGTCCTGCTCTGCACCAAAGCTAAATCCTGAGAAAGGACAACTTCAGCATCAAAGGAAGATAACTCTTACTACTGTTATGAGGGAATTTTTTTATATCTATCATATCTATTTTTGGCCTTTTTTAATGTTAAAGTCTCTACTGCTTTATAGAAAACCTGAACATATGTATTTGTATGAGCTGGTTCTGATTATGCAAATCTATTAATCAATCCATACTACCATTTATTGTTTTGTCATCTTTCATCTACTCCCTGACTCATGTAACCTTTAGTAGATAACTTTTCTATGCCTCAATTTCCTCAATGACAAAGCAGACTTAGTAATACTAATCCCTTCTTCCCTTGACTGAAAGTTTATTAGAATGTCTTAGAAGAAAGTGCCTTTAAAATTATTCTACTTCTATATCACTGTATCACTAATAGGCTCTTATTAATCATCTTCATTGTGTAAGCATGAAATAAAAGGTACTAAAGAGGTCATCCTAGCATTTAAAATATGAAAACTAGGTTAACAAAAGAATTTGGTCTATTAGATGTTATTGCTCTACTCAGGCAGAATACACTCTGAAATCTTGATATTGTTACAAAATAATATCCGTCTGAAATGTTAAAAAGCAAGCACACACACACACACATACATTTCTTTCCCTGCTCTCTCCTCCTGGTTGATTTCTTTAGAAGGTAATAGGACCTGAGACAGGAAGAAGCCACTGGAAGGCAGGCACTATACGTAACACTGACCAACACTTAAAGAGATGAGGTCATCAGTCACCATCAGTGACACCTGTTTGCATCGTTTTTCTAAGATCAGGGCCATATCTTCCTGAATCTGACTACAACTTTTAGCCAAAACCCACTTGTGGCTGAGGGCACACAGTTGCAAGCTATTCTCAAGGGTTCACTTTGTGGCTATGGGTCAGTGAATCCCTTGGTTCAACTTTGCATTTAGCCCCATGATAATATCCAACCAAACTAAGTGGCCACACAGGAACACCTCCTAGAATTTTAGATTAAGTTTTTCTTGTATATAAACAATACTGCTTTGGTTTCATGACAAGTAATTGAAAACACTTAATCTGTCTTTTTATTGTATTATATAACATAGGCCCTGAGAAACCCTGGTCCAGTAGGAAGATACCTTTGAATGTTGTTCCTTGCTTTGTCACGTTGAGACAGGGAAAATTATCTAGATTTTAAACTGTGCCCATACAGGGAAAACCATCTAAAGGATAATTGAAAAATCTAAAAAAGTATTTCACATTTCCAGCTACCTATTGGTCTGCTTATATGGAGATCAGAAAACTAAAGAAAAAACAGAATGAGAATTCTCTTACCAAAATTTCTGTCCTTCAGTAATTCCTTGTTTCTTTGTTTTTGCCATGTATTAATAACCAAATGCCTCTCTTTAAGGTCAAACTAGATCAAATTAAATTGAAATTTCCATCTGAAGAAGGCAGCATCCTAAACAACCTACCTAGAGCTTAGTTTCATTAAACAGTTACATGAATTTTTATTTATAGTAGACACTAAATGGAAATAGTAAAAAGTAGGTCTACTCTCTACATTATGCTCTAGCATCACATGTGATCAGATGTATCAACAAATAATGCCTGAAATATCTGGAGTTAGAGTCAGTGAGGTGTTAATTATTGACCAAGCCATTTGTGATTAATAAAGTATGAAGCACAAATTGCTCAGCAACTTTTTAATGAAGCTTCTGTACAACTTCTCAATTGGATACAAAGGCAGAATTTCAAATTGCTATGTAACATCATGTAGCTTCCAAAAGGGAACATGGTTAAGCATTGAAGAGGACAGTCCAAGACAAATTTCATCTGTAGCAAGTGAGAGTACCTGCCTAATTCTTAAACATGAAAGTGTAAACACTACCGGATTCTAAGAGATTGAAGATTTCTTGTCAAGACAACTGAAAATCTCAGCTTCCTTGCTGCATTTCTCATGCACTTCCTGCTTAAATTTTTGCATCATCTAAGTATGCTGCACTGTTAATGTCTCGTTTCGCTTATGGAGAACCAGTTCTGGTCACTGAGTGTTTGGGGTGATTTTGCATTCAGTAAAGAAGACCAGCTTGGGTAAGAAAGACAAGTCTTTAAAGGTATCTTTTCTGCCCAGAAAAAGAGCATTGTTTAATTAGGCTGACATTATTCAGCCTGGTTTTTACCTTTAATGTGCCTTTTGGTCCTGAGGCCAGAGCTCATTGGGCTGATGCCTGTGGATGTTGTCATTCCAGCCAAGAAGGATGAGTTCTTGCAGCAACGTCTGTGGGTCCAGACAGGCACAGGCTGCTACGGAGGCCGGGCACCAGCGCTACGGAGTCCGGTCCTACCTGCACCAGTTTTATGAGGACTGTACCACTTCCATCTGGGAGTATGAGGATGATTTCCAGATCCAGAGATCACCCAACAGGTGGAGCTCAGTATTCTGGAAGGTAAGTAAAGAGCATGGATTTAACTCAGGAAATGGAGAAGTCATTTCATACGGTAAGTAATTCAGCTGCAGAGAACAGAGAGATCTGGGATTCTGTGTGTGCATTCCTCTTGGTGATACTAAGTGCAGTTTTCTTCCTTAGGAAAGGAGACTGTAAATCTTGGGAAGAAAGCCTCTAAACACAGCACAGTTGTTGATTTTCAGGTGAAATGTAAATAGGTATAATCGCCATCATTATTGTTTTTGCGACGGTTATTATTGTGCCACATAAATTCACCAACTATGAAAGCCATTCAAAGGCAAAACATGCTTTAAGCCTCCCCTACAGGTTTGGATGGTATCATTTTAAAAGTTACAATAATTATTATTAAAAGAAATAGTTGAGTACTGGAGAGAGTTAATGCTGAGGCATTATACAGTGGTCAGTCTACCTGCCCTACTTCTACTAGATATGTGGTCATAAAGTTCTATGAGCTTCAGCTTCCTTGAAAGGTAGGAGACTTGCTGGACAAGAAATTCAATCATTCAGTATGTAATTAGTGAGTACCTACTCCATTCAAAAAGTTGCGAAGTGCTGGAAATTAAAGTGGTAAATGGGAGAAGAAAAAGTCCCTGCCCTTACAAAATTTACAATCTGTCATGGAAAACATACCATAAACAAATAAACCACACAATAATAGTAGAAAGTAGCAAGTTTTAATCTTGCAAGTAGCAAGAATAATAGTGGCAAGTGTTATGAAGAGAACTAAATCAGAATAAGAGGCTAAGGAGGGATAGAGAACTGATATTTAGTTATGCTGATCACAGAAAGCCTTTCAAAGAAGATGACCTTTGAACAAATACCAGGGTAAGCTGAGGGAGGAAACCATAAAATAATTTGGCTGAAGGTCATTTCGGCTGGGAAAATAGCAAGTCCAAAAGCTCTGAAATGGAAACAAGTTTGGTGTGTTTGAAAAACAGCAAGAGATCCTGTCCGGGTGGAGAGGAATGAGAGGGAGGAAAGAACAGGTGACAAATTCAGAAAAATGACAGGACACAGATGATTTGTGTGGAGCCTCGGAGGTGAGTGTGAAGACTTTGGCTTTCCCCTTGAGAGATACAAGAAGCCACCTGAATGTTCAAATAGATGAGTGATGCGACCTGACCAATATTTTAGCAGGATCATTGTGGCTATAGCACAGAAAATAAATTACAGAACCACAAAGATAGAAGTAGCTAAATTATTTAAGAGTCTATTGAAGTACCCAGAGGCAAGAGATAATAGTGGCTTAGATTAGGAATGGTGTTAATGGAGATGGTAAAGTGTAGTCAGATTTAACATGAAGTTTGAAGGCCAGCTGTTAAGACACACTGGCAAATTAGACATAAGAGAAAGAAGAGTCAAGCCTGACTCCAAGACTTGCAGCCTGAGATCTTTAGTGGATGATGTTATAACTCACTGGGATGGCGAACGCCAGGAGAGCAATAGGATGGGTGATCAATCAAGAATTTTATTTTGGCATTGCTACATTGGCGAGTCAGATACGACTTAGCAACTAAACAACAGCACCACATTGGAGGTGCCTATTAATCACGCAAGTGGAGATCTGCAGAAGTATTTAAATATACCAGCCTTCAGCTCCTGAATTGGGAGTCACTGACCTATAGAATGTATATAAGGTACCAGACTAGAAAAGGTCATCCAAGAAGAGAGTACAGACATAAAAGAGAAGAAGGCATCGGATGTTACATTTATAAATCAGGAAAAGGACAAGGATGTAGGAAGGGCTACTGAGAAGGTTCAGCTTTAGATGATTCCTCAGATTCCCTCTAGTCTATAATTCTGTGTTTTAGAGATTTCCAATCATCCCCAACTTTCTCCCGAAGTATCACAGAAATTTAGACACTGATACTGACATAAACCTCCAATGTACTGGCAATAGAATTCAACAAGAGGCAATTAACAAAGTAATGATTATAAGCATGGACTCTGTCCTTGGCGGCTGTTGTTCAGTCGCCCAGTCATGTCTAACTCTTTGTGACCCCATGGACTGCAGCACGCCAGGCCTCCCTGTCCCTCACCATCTCCTGAAGTTTGCCCAAGTTCATGTTCATTGTATAGGTGATGCCATCCAGCCATCTCATCCTCTGATGCCTTCTTCTCCTTCTGCCCTCAATCATTCCCAGCATCAGGGACTTTTCAGTGAATCGGCTGTTCACATCAATGACCAAAATATTCAAGTTTTGGCTTCAGCATCAATCTTCCCAATGAGTATTCAGGGTTGATTTCCCTTAAGATTGACTGGTTTGAGCTTATTGCTGTGCAAGGGACTCTCAGGAGTCTTCTCCAGCACCACAGTTCAAAGACATCAATTCCTCAGCTGACATGGGTTCAAATCTCAACTTTTTCATTTAATAGCTATAACTATTATACCAGGTAACTCAGTGGTAAAGAATGCACCTGCCAATGCAGGAGGTGTGGGTTTGGTCCCCGGGTCAGGAATGTCCCCTGGAGGAGGAAATGGCAACCCACTCCAGTATTCTTGCCTGGAAAATCCTACAGACAGAGGAGCCTGGCAGGCTACAGTCCATAGGGTCACAAAGAGTTGGACATGGCTAAGCAAGAACATGAGAAACTTAACCTTAATGAGCCTCTAACAGTGATACGTATAATACCTCCCACACACTTGTGAGAGTTAAGTAAGATAACATATGAAAAGAGCTTAGTACAATGTCTGGCAGGTACTCAATAAACATTTGATGTATTCGCTCCTATTATCAGATGTCACTGAGGTCTGAAATAGAAATAAAACTGGAAATTTAGTTAATAAGTAAAATATTGGGTAATATAGTTGTTACTATGGTTTACCCAAGACCTCTGTTGATTCAAAATCTTACTACTGACAGGTTCCTTGTATTAGAATTGGTCGAGCCAGCCTTTTTATTCTGTACAAGTGTTACCTCTGAGGAGTTGGTACTGGCCTGGACCAATGAAATACACAGCCAAGCTTGGCACATCTTGTATTTACCCAGATAAGTGGGTGGTTGCTTCTCTATGTGTCAAAAAAACAAATATTTGCCTGACAGGTCTGTTGTGCCAAGAGCCTAAAATGCCTCTGACATACAGAATATTGCAAGTGCTGGTGGTTCCAAAGCACTAGTGGTTATACGATTTGTGAAGCTATAAATCCATCAAATAATATACGGGTATGGATTTACAATAACGAACTCTCAGTAAATTACCAACCCCAGGATCCAGATTTCAGTATTTTCTCTCTTCTGTTTTACACAAACAAGATCCAAAAATATTTGTTCCCTGTAGTACTGGACCTAGTTCAGAGAATAAAGCCGAGCAAACATCCATGGCCTCATAGAGGTTATATGCCAGCAAAATCCAAATCCTAAACTCACATCCTAATCATAAAACACCAGGTGGGGCTTTGAGAAGCCTACAGTCAACCAGAAATACCCGAGAATGGATTATCTTAGAGCCCTCATCTCTACCAAGGGAATACCCCAGCCACTCCTGGGTGCCTCCTAGGGAATATAAGGGAACTCTTGCCAGTGAGTGTGTGAAGTACTTGGTATCAACACAGAGAAAGGCACTGATTATGTGTGTTTCCATTATGATTCTTTTTTTTTTTTTCAAACTGCATCTTGTAAGTAGTTCAAGATGTGAGCTCCCCTTGACTCCTCTTCCACTGTAGTGTTGCTAAGGCCACAGGGGTCTCTCACTGGGGCCACACTCACAGAGCCTCAGCAGGGCTCTGCTGCTGAGCTGGCTCCTTAGTGTGGGTAGCAGTGGGAGGGGGCTTAATGAGAATGGAGACTGGAATCAGTCGGGCCTGAGTTAGAAACTTTATGGGACTTCTCTGATGGCTCAGATGGTAAAGAATCTGCCTACAAGGCAGGAAGACCCGGATTCAGTCCCTGGATCGGGAAGATCCCCTGGAGAAGGAAATGGCACCCCACTCCAGTATTCTTGCCTGGGAAATTGCCTGGACAGAGGAGCCTGGAAGGCTACAGTCCATACAGTCCATACATTCCATGGGGTCCCAAAGAGTCTAACACTTAAGAAACTTTGCTCTATCCATGGATTGACATAACCTTGTTCCCAGAATGCTGTTCTTTTTTAAAAAAAAAAACAAACATTTATATGTCCATCATGCACAAGGCTCTGGGTTCAGTTGTGAACACAACATTTCTTTGCTTGTGAATAAGGTATAGCCTTGACCTGACAGCGTTCACAGTCATATAAGGAAGATGGTTGTGTACGGAGATAGTTACAATCCACCGTGACAGCGTCGCAGTACTTCCTGGGAGCCCAGCGTTTGGGGCAGGGAGAACGTGATGCAGCCTGGGGAGGAAGTGACTCCACAGAGGAGTTCACAGGAACAGGGCATCCTTCCCAAGAGAAAGAAAAGCATTGCAGAAGCTGCATCGTGAGAGAAGATGGCAGGCCTGGGAGATGCCGGCAGTTCAGTGTGGCTGGGCTAAGGGTGGAGCACAGAGGCCAAGGGATGAACCAAGAGAAGAACATGGGAATATATACAAGAGCTGGATCACAGAGACTTTGAAAGGCTGTGAAGTAGAAATGTCTCCAGAACCTTCCAGCTTGATTGAGTACAGTGAGATGGTAAGGTAATAAATCAAGACTTTCTTGGGAAGGTTGACTCACAACCAGGAACAAACAGCCTCACCCCATCACCACCACACCACACACACACAGTGTTATACACACTCTCTGGGCCTCACATTCTAGATGCCTGTAAGACTGCCTCTGGCACTGCTAACTTCCCCAGTGCCTGCAACTGCTGGGGTCTGCAAAAACCTGTGTGACACGGTCCCACCTACCCCCTGCCACCCACTGCCTCTGGCCAAGAACCTAACAGGCTGGCGCGGAATTTTTCTTTTTCATCCTTGCACTTGACCTTGACTGAGACTGCTGCCACTTCATTGTGCAGCAAACAGCCAAAGTACAGCAGGTATGAACTAATGGAAGCAGTCTTCTCACCCCAATCGTTCTTTCCTCACCCCAGGATTATCCTCCTCCTCAGCTGATATGAGAAATTTCCCAAAGGATGTGGCTCAGATGGTAAAGCGTCTGCCTACAATGTGGGAGACCCAGGTTTGATCCCTGGGTTGGGAAGATCCTATGGAGAAGGAAATGGCAACCCACTCCAGTACTCTTGCCTGGAAAATCCCATGGACGGAGGCTATAGTCCATGAGGTCGCAAAGAGTCGGACACGACTGAGCCTTTCACTTTCAAAGGATGTTCAACAGCAATGGGCAGGTACAAGGCAAGACTGTTTCCTCCCCAGACTTAGTAAGAGTGAAAATGATCCTGGTACCTCTCCCATCTCCCTAGACACCCCCTCCTTCCTGTTCCAGTCTCTCCAGATTCCCCCCTTATTCTGAATAAGCTAAACCAGAATTTAAACCTACATCTTGGATTTCTTTGCAAAGTCTTGCTAAAAATGAATAAGGGAACCCCTTACGAGAAACCACGTGGTATTATTTTCTAAAAAGCATTTTTCTCAGATGGCATGTGAAAAATGGATGAGGAAAGATGAGCCTAGCCAGGGGGACGATCAGAATGCTATTGCAATGACATGGGCGAGAGTTAATAGTGCTCTGTTACCATTAGCACAGCTGTGGTGATGGAGAGAGAAGATTCAAGAGAATCTGATGAGGTAGAATTAATAAGATTTAATTGTCCATTGACTACCAGCATGAGGAGGAACTCAATGAATGGGTGGATGGCAGGAATGCAGAGAAATTAAGCAGAAAAGAAGAGAATATCATTTTGAATATTTGAGGTTTGAAGAGCATTTGGGATATCTTTGTGTAAATCCTCCCATTCACTATCATAAATATGGGGCTACAGCCCAGGAGAGAAATCTAGACTGGAGTTGGAGATTTGGAAGCCATTGGTATATAGGTAGGAGTTGAAACTGTGGCCACAAAATTAAACCCTAGAGAGAACATATTGAGTAAGCGATGTGAGTCAGGGCTGGAACCATGGGGAACACCAATAATTTAGGAGTTTCTGTCAAAGCAGGTTAAGAGTGAGTCATTCAAGATGTAGACGTGGATGCAGGAGAGAAATGTGTAAGGGAAAACCACTGGTGATGGTCTTAAGAAAGCCTGAGTGCTGAAAATCAGTGACTACAGGATATACACATGGAGAACAAAAATTGGATTTGACAATTGGGAGGTCATCAGTGACCTCAGAGAAACGGGTTTCAGTGCAATGGTAGAGGACTAAGCTTTTCTGCCAAGGGTAGAATGAGTTCAAGCAGTAGCTAGAGGGGAACGCAGGGTCCTAGAATAGCTTTTGAAGATGGAAGTGATTGAATGTGCTGACTGGCCGGAGGGACAGAGCTAGAGGAACTAGTGGGGAATCACGCTGCCCAGGAGGGCTGTGGAAACTGTAAGTGAGGCCTACATAGAAGGATCTGGATCCCAGCCTGGCATTGGTCATTGCTTTGTAAATCTCAGTGTCCCTACAAGGGGGTCAGGCCAGATGGGTTAGAATCTGCCATCAGTCTGGCAGGGGACACCACTCGGAGCTCAGGTGCTGCTAAGGAGAGGTCAGCCACAGCCCTCGGGGCAGAGGAGGATGAAGGAAAGCCCGTCTCCACTCTTGCTGCGCTTCTTCTGGATTTTACCTCAAATCCAGATGGCTCCTTTCACATTTAGCTCCATCCAGCAATTTCTCCCCACATGCTGCTCTTCCCTGCCACGCTGGTTCTGGCTTCCAACAGTCATGACTGCCTCCTCTCTGCCAGAACAGCTGCCTTGCTCCTGCTGCCAGCTCTGCTTCTTGGAGTAAACTGCATTTTCAGATCCCATCAGCTCACAGACAGAACAATGAAGGGGACGTTGGTCAAAATAACAGCAGTTTCTGGCTCGCGGCCCCCCGCAGCAGAATTTCTGGAATCCGAGCTCTCTTCCCTGTCCAGTCCTCCTTTCCAGCAGCAGAGACTGGGTTTTCACCACTCCTCCCCAGAGTCAACAGAGTCATCAGAAGTCACAGCACAAAAACTGCCTTGTGTATAGTCACTCAGTTGTGTCCGACTCTTTGTGACCTCATGGACTGTAGCCCACCAGGCTCCTCTGTCCATGGGATTTCCCAGGCAAGAATACTGGATGGGTTGCCGTTTCCTTCTCCAGGGAAAACTGCCCTTGCTGCTGTCTCTACAGTCAGTGTGTCATCACCTGGAGAGGCCCTTCTCTCTCACTAGGGGTGTTGACTTAACCATCCCACAGCACCCAGCTACTCTGGGCAGCCCCTCTCCCAGCAGCCCTGCAAGACTTTTGCATGACCCCAAACAGAGCTGGTTTACTCTTAGAACCTTTAAAAGAAAAGCCTGTGTTGCCTTTCTTAAACTTTATTTAATAGAACCTCTTTTCTCTTAGACCTAGAACGACTTCAAGTCAGAGCCATGTCTAGAGACAAATTTTTTGATACTGTATGGCATCACTCCAAAGTTCTTTCTTATTCCGTTCAGTACGCTTAGATGGCACCAGGATTACACTGATGTATCTCAGTATCCCTCCTCACCATGATGACGCTCTCAGTGAAGAATTCTCAGTGTTTCTCCTTCATGTCTACCACCCCAAGCTCTTCCTGATGTGTTTGGACAGGTTTGGAGTCACTCTCTGGGCACCTCTTTTGGAGATCCTCATTAGACTTGCACTGGTGGCACCCTCAGAATCCTGGGGATTACATACTATTCATTACATCATGCTCCCCTCCACAGATGGCAAGCCTCTCTCTCCAATCCTCTGATATAACCGGGAACCGGGGCAAGGCTCAGGGAGGCCAGCCACTTTGCAGTTCTTGAAGTGAGCAGTTCTGCCATCTGCAAGGCATAGATTGCCTTTTATCTTCTGACTGATATTCCAAGAGTGGATTTTAATCTATAAAACACTGCTTGGTTGAGGAGCAAACTGCTCTGAGAATCAATCACCTGGCTCCAAGTTCAGCAGTCTGGTGGTTTAAGTTAGTCCGTCAGGAATATTTATTGGGCGCAAGACTAGACTGACTGCTGCAGAGAGACAGGACAGAAATAGAAGACGGAGCACCCAGGCCTCCCTTGCTCTTAAGAACCTTAGAAACGAAGATGGATACGTTTTTGCTGCCCTCAATTTTGGAGAATTAGTGCCAGTTCTTGAGGAGGGAGGTAATTTAGTGACATACGAAGCATGTCACCATGGATATTTAAGTTAATTTAGTTTGGGCATTCAGAATTTTCCAACATGAGTCATTTTTTAAACATTATAAATAACGGTTAGTCTTTGAAGGTGAATTGATTCGCCACCATTCTTGGAAAAATGTAGAAAGCCATCCAAAATGTGATATTTTACAACCCAATTTTTTCCTGCAATACTTATATCTTATGTAGAATACTTTTTTTCAGACGACTAACTCCTGTTTTTCAGTTTCTTTACAATATTACATAATGGAAATTTGTTTATATATGGTGACAAACTCTATTGTAATTTTTTACAAACTAGTAAAGGTAATGTACAAAATATTAGTTGGTGAAGTCTCATGGAAGAATGAGTGTAGGAAGTGGGGCTTAGAAGTCACACAGAGCTGGTAGAGTCCAGTCACACCACCTGCTTAATAAAAGGACTTTGAACTATGTTTCTTCAACCCTATAAACCTCAGTTTCTTATAGGTGAAATAGGGATAAAAAATATCTACATCTCATGAGATGCTAGTGAGGATTAAGTGAAAATCACAGTGGCTGGGTCATGATCAGTGCTCACTAACATTAGCTCTCCTCCCTCTTTGTTAGAGTGATGGATTTACGAATGTTTTCCTTCTGTTATCCCAACTTTCTACTAAAGAAGTATCTAATAAGGTGTATTTCCTTGAATTATAATAAGTAAGTTAGATAAATATACTTTAGATGTTCAAGATTAAATGGTGTTATGCATTTGGTTATTTTTCCAACCTTGTTATTCTAACTAAAAGCAATTAGGAACAGGAGGAAATGAAAAATGTGTTTAAAAAATAAGCTATATTAGCTGTTCTTTATCCCAAGTACTGACAGATTGTTGCAATGCTCTTGCCAATGTAGCATAATTTTACAAGAGGCACATTTCCAAATAATAGTAGTAATAGCTACTTATTGCAGTGCGTGACTTAGCCAGGCCCAGGGCTGAAAGCTTTCATGCATGCTCTCATTTAGTCCTCACAACTTTATGAGGTAGGTACTATTATCATTTATCATTTTATAAATGGGAAAGTTAATGAGAGTGTTTAAGTAGCTTTCCTTTTATGATTCAAGTACTAGTTGGCAGTGCTGGAATCCAAGCCTGAGTCTGTTCATTCCAAACCTCTGAGCTTAAACCACCAAATGGTATATCACTCTCCATCTTCAGTGGGTTACATTTTATTGGAACTTGAGCTAATGCAGTTTCATCTCCATCTGCTGCTCTTAACGTTTCTCAACCTCTGCACAAGTAAAGTCCAAACAGCTATATATTAGAGGAGAAAGAGCACTGGCCTGGGGTCAGACGTGTGGCTTCTAGCCCATCCTGTGCTACTCACTATCTGTCCTTCCTGTCCCTCCTTGGGGCAGTGACCTACCCTCCAAGAGGCTACATTCCCTTGCCTTTAACTGGTAATCATGGTTCTTTCTCCACCAACTTGGAGAAAGGGTGAGTTGTTCCACACTGTCAATGGCCTCCAGCCAAAATCACCAGGAACACACTTCTGTGTTGAACAAGTTGAGTGTATTGCTCATCACAGTGAGAGAAAATGACACCAAAGGGCATTTCAATAAGAGAATATGAGAAAGGATTATAGGGTGTGGGCTTTTGTTGGGTGATTTGAGGGGGGTGGGGTAGGCATGGAGGACTGAAGAGTCTACAGGAGCCAGAGTTTACTTTGGATTATCAGGGACAATTCTATGATTAGGTATAAGATAATAAATCTCATCTATCCCAAAGGCAGACTGCTGCTAAGTCGCTTTAGTCATGTCCGACTCTGTGCAACCCCATAGACAGCAGCCCACCAGGCTCCTCTGTCCCTGGGATTCTCCAGGGAAGAATATTGGAGTGGTTTGCCATTTCCTTCTCCATGGCAGACTAGAGTGAGACTAAATAAAACTGTAATTGGTTAAGAATCAACAGTCATTTATATTATGCAGCGTGGGAAGAGCATAGTATTTTCTGGTTTGTAAATGACCTTGTTTTTGTCTGTGCTTAGACAAAATTGTGAAGTGGTTTTGGTCTGTCTCACTTCGTCATGAGTACAGAATGAGCTTGTCTGATGTTGAGGTTCTGCAAGGTTGATGGTGCCCACAGAACAACATGGCACCCATGGGGGTCCCAGGCCAGCTTCTGGTGGGTAGAGTGATGCCAGCTCTTAGGTATGGGGCTGTTTTTCTCTTGCTCAAGACCAAATGAGACAACATAAGCCAAAGGGGCTTTGTCAACTGCAGAGCATCAGACAAACAGAAAACTCGAAGGAAAAGTCAAGTCAGTGAGGCAGCACCTGGCTGGTATCAAAATCAGAAAAGCCCTCCTTTCATCTTCTTTTTTAAAAAGAAAATTCTGTCGGCTTCCAACTGGGAAAAGTCTCTCCTTTCAAACAAGACCCGCCCTGCCCTAGGGAGCTGAAGTACCACATTCACTCTGTCTTATTTGTGTCTTTCTCTAGGTCGGACTCATCTCGGGCACAGTCTTTGTGATTCTCGGATTGACTGTCCTGGCAGTGGGCTTTCTTGTGCCCCCCAAAATTGAAGCCTTTGGCGAGGCCAACTTCGTGGTGGTGGACACGCACGCTGTCCAGTTTAACGGAGCCCTTGACATGTGCCAGCTGGCGGGTGCCGTGCTCTTCTGCATCGGGGGCACGTCCATGGCAGGGTGCCTGCTGATGTCGGTGTTCGCAAAAAGCTACTCCAAAGAAGAGAAATTCCTTCAGCAAAGGTTTAAAGAGCGAATTGCAGACATCAAGGCCCACACTCAGCCCATTACAAGAGCTCCGGGCCCGGGAGAAACAAAGATACCAGTCACTTTGTCCAGGGTTCACAATGTCCAGCCCTTAGCAGCAACCTGAAATCTTTTCCACCCAACCCTCCCCTCTCTAATTTACACCCAGTGTTGCAAGGGAGCAGGCCAGTTTGGGAGATGACAAGGCTTTGGCGTTGATCTGCCCCAGAGCTGTGCTGGGCAGTGGGCAGAGTGGTGACTGAGCTCAGGCTCATTCCATTCAGTGGCCCTGGGGACGCTTGATGCAGTGGGTCAGCGTGGACACATGCACCCAGCTGCCTAAAGAGGTGTGGCTGGGTGCCCACCAGGAGCTCTCTGGATCTCCTCTCTCATACAGTGTGACTTTGTGACATTTTCCGTGTTCTTGGAAAGCACTCAACAGTTCAGACCAGCCTACCAATGGCTAACGTGGTCCATTTTACTTTCCTGTGTTGTTTTTTCTAACTTTCTAACCTTTCCTGTGTGGTGCTGCCTTCTATTCCTGGTCTCACTACATGTAAGATATTGTCATATGTGTTCATAGAAAAATCAAATTCCCTGATTTTGACCCAAACATTGGTCTTTTAGCTCTAACATAATATGAGTCCTTAAGATCAGAAACAAACTTTTCAGGATTCTCCACAAACCTTTCTTTGTTTGTTTTGTTTTCTCCATTTTTTTCCACTTAAAGAGCTCAAATTGCCAACTTTAGAATCTTGGGAAAGAAATTACTATTAGGAGAATCTATTTATGCAGTGACCAAAAGCACTGAAGTAAAAGTCAAGAAATTTGAGTTCCTATTGCTAACTAGCTGCGTGATCTTGGGGAAAGCACCTAACCTCCCAGGCCTCAGTTTCCCCATCTGTAGAATGGGGGTCCTGGTCTGTGATGTCTTGTTTAGCCATGTGTTGCTGTGTGTCCATGACTAAGGATGTTTACAGTGTTCCTGTGGCTCTCGCCACAGTGGGATTCTTTCAGATCTGGACTCCCAGAAACTTGCCAAGTCAGGATCCTCCATGCCACCTACTCCTAAATATCCAACCCTGGCAGCTTATACAATGCTGTCATATTTTTATAGAGACAAAAGTAAGCCATCCTCCACTAAGAATCCCCTGAGTAGATATAAACCTTAAGAGGGTTTTCTTTCTCGAAAAAGACACTTTCTTCTCCAGTAAAGTGTTCGTCTCATCCCTTTGCACTTCTATTTAGTCTGTGGATTTAAATTAGACAGAGGAAAACAGAACATGTGAGCTTGATACCCTCTCAGAACCTGTGCCACCTTCAAATTCTGTCTTTTTGTTTTTTCCTTCCTTCACTGGATAAATAAAACATGTGAACGAGTAGAACCCGAATTGCCTTGTCATTCCTTTGGTGTGGCTGTTTTCTCTCCAACATGTAATTTTCCATTCTGAGGCTGAGTGAGCTCTGCAGGTCCCTTGGCGAAGTGGAAGAATAAATGAAGCAATTAGTGCTCTTGTACACATGGTTTCTTTTGTATCGTCCAGCATCAAACAGGCAGCAGGTCAGCATCCTTCACAAGGATCGTTGGCCACATTTGGGAGAAACTGTTCTAGTTTCCTCGGGTTCTTACTTTCCCTTGGCAATGCCATTTTACTTGTATTCTCAGAAGCCTCATTCAAGCCTCATTCAAGCTCCCAGGCACCTGTGCAAGATAACACTGTGAGGCTTTCCATGCTGACTTCTGTGATGTGTAGCAAGGAATCTTCAAGGATGAGATGACTTTTAAGAGCCTCCAGAATGAAAATTACATTCTTCTGCTTCCAATCAGTCGGTCTCTAGTGGTTGTGGGCAATACACCATAAATTCTCCCAACTGGTGGAGGTTTCAGTATCTGCAGAACAGCTCATAGGTGTTGTTATGTGTATCCAAGAGTCAGACAAGACTTGAGTGACTTTCACTCACTGAGGAGAAACCAGGATCCTGCCCCCAACATGCACTATTGTTTTTTTCTTTTTTTTATGGTTCCTCCCTTATCTCTGACCCATTAGAAGAATGTCCACGAGTTGATCACACTCTCTTTGAATCCTTACCATAAAACTTCTCACTACACCCCCCCATCCTCCACACCAAGGTGGGATACACAGTTTTGAGGGCTTTAACCTGCTGTGGTCTCTTTTGCCTGGCAAAGCAATAAAGCTGTATCTTTTCTACTTCACCCAAAACTCTGTCTCCGAGATTTTATTTGGTGTCAGGGTAGAGAGGCTGGATTCGGCTTCACATGCCACCTATTAAATGGAATCCCTGTTGTTTCTGTCGTTGTTTAGTCAGAAAGTCATGACTCTTGCGACCCCATGGACTGTAAGCCCACCCAGCTTCTCTGTCCATGGGGTTTCCCAGGCAAGAATACCGGAGTGGGTTGCCATTTCCTTCTCCAAGTGATCTTCAATAGATTGCAGATTCCCTGAAGTCATCAATTGTCTTGCTTATTATGTGCACAGTACCTCAAGGTGGAAAACTGATGACGAGAGATTGTGTACGCAGTAATTCCATGTGCTCCCACGGCCTCCTGTCATCTGGTCCAGCTCCTTTCTAGCTTTATTCTGGCATCTGCCCAGGAACCCTGCTGCTGCTGCTGCTGCTAAGTCGCTTCAGTCGTGTCCGACATTGTGCGACCCCATAGACGGCAGCCCACCAGGCTCCCCCATCCCTGGGATTCTCCAGGCAAGAACACTGGAGTAGGTTGCCATTTCCTTCTCCAATGCACGAAAGTGAAAAGTGAAAGGGAAGTCGCTCAGTCGTGTCCGACTCTTAGTGACCCATGGACTGCAGCCTACCAGGCTTCTCCATCCATGGGATTTTCCAGGCAAGAGTGCTGAAGTGGGGTGCCATTGCCTTCTCCACCCTGGAACTCTACGTTCTATCAATAGCTATACTCACCCACTCTCTGCTCTAAGTGTGCCTTCACTCACCAAGCTTATTTTACCAGAAATAACCATCTGCCCAGTCTCTGACTGTTGAACACTTCCTTCAAGACCACGTCAAGATACAACAGCAACACTGGGAAGAACTAATACATACTGACTGGGAGGCACCATTGAAGCATTTTGTGTATAGAATTCATTTTATCCTCACAAAAACCATATGAGATTGGGGCTATTATCATATGGCCATGATACAGGGGAGAAAATAGGCAAAGAGAGGATAACTTGTCCAAGGAAAACTAGTAAGTGACAGAGGCAGCCTGGCTCCAGAGGCTACAGGCTGCATTTTCATCCAATTTTATTCTCCTCTGCCTCTAGAAATGTCACCTTCTCTATGCAGCTGTTCCTCCATCTCTCTCTGTCTTTGGCTCTCATTCTCTCTTGCACGCATGCGCTCCCTCTCTCTCTCTCTCTCTCTCTCTGGCTTTCATTCTCTCTTTCTCTTTTACTCTCCCCACAGTTCAGACTTAATGTCTCTTCCTCAAGTGCCAGCATTTTGTGCAAACACATTCTATCGCACTTATCTCTATTATAGTGATTTGTTTACATATCTGCTTCTTCCATTAGAAGCTAGACTATTAGCTGCTTGGGTACAGGGAGTGTGTCTTAATGAGTGGTGAACCCTCAGAAGTGAATATATAAAAAGCTATGTGCTATTATATGGTCATTTAAAACAATTACTGCATTTTTACTTAGAGCCAGGCATTGTACTGGCACTACAGAAAAAGATGATTAATAAGGGCACTAAAGTTTTTGCATAGCTAATGTGTGTGTGTGTGTGTGTGTGTGTGTGTGTACAGAGGTGAAAATGGATTTTTGGAGAGGACTAAAAACTGACGGCATAGGCTTGGGTACATATGAGTAGAACTCTCCTTGATCTAATGTTTGGGTTGCTGGGAGCTTGGTCTAATGGTTAGCTGGTCATTTGATGTTGTTGTTCCTTAGTTGCTCAGTCGTGTCCAACTCTTTGTGACCCCATGGACTTTAGCCCATCAGGCTCTTCTGTCCATGGGATTTCCTAGGCAGAAATACTGGAGTGGGTTGCCATTTCCTTCTCCAGAGGATCTTCCCAACCCAGGGATCAAAGCTGGTTATTACTATATTACTTCAGTACAAAAGTATTACATTACTTTTGCTTGTAAAAGCAAACTTCTCCAGCCAACCAACCCTGCTCTTGGACACAGAGCTTCCAGTTATACTTTCCAATCCTGGGAGAGACAGATGGAAAAGATAGACCTGCCTAGTCATGAGCAAGTTAAGTTGTCTCTTGCAGTCCTGAATAAACAATCAGTTCTTCATCCTTAAACATGAAAGTAAAGTCAGAATCATCAGACACCTGAGGAAAAATCAGCACCCTGAAAGAGTATATGGTGGTGGTGGTTTAGTCGCGCAGTCGTGTCCGACTCTTGCGACCTGATGAACTGTAGCCTGCCAGGCTCCTCTGTCCACGGGATTCTCCAGGCAAGAATACTGGAGTGGGTTACTATTTCCTTCTGCAAATTAGAGATTATAAAGCCACTAAAAATGAAACAACACTGGAAAGAAGAGATGAAATAAAATGAAATGTAGAAAAAGTAAATTAACCTCTCATCTTTCATTATAGGAAATCAATCATTAATGTATCAGTTAATAAGTCAGTCAGTCAGTCAGTCAGTTCAGTCACTCAGTTGTGTCTGACTCTTTGCAACCCCATGAACTGCACCACGCCAGGCCTCCCTGTCCATCACCAACTCCTGGAGTCCACCCAAACCCATGTCCATCAAGTCGATGATGCCATCCAACCATCTCATCCTCTGTCGTCCCCTTCTCCTCCTGCCCTTAATCAAGATGCTATAAATAAGTACACTATTTAGGGTCATGGAAGAAGCCACTAGAATAATTTCAAACAGGATACATTAACAGCCGTTGCCTCTGAGAAAGATTGGGGGAGGCCAGGGGTAAGGTCAGACTCTATTGACTCACATAATGAAGACAAGATAGCCTCTATTCCTGCCACTGTGGCCTTTGTATAGACTGTAAGCAAATCACTGTTGTGTTAGATGTTAGAAAAAAAGGAGTATCAAGGGATATATATTGTTTAAACAAAAGGATTTTTCCTAAATTAAGGTTGTGGGAATGCCTCACTGATGTAATGATATTTAATCTGTATCTTGAAATATGAGAAGTTAACTAGAGTGATCCTGGCCTAAGGAGGAATTTGTTCTTTTTGTTTTGGGGGAGGGGGCCATGAACTAAGGAAAGAGAAAAGAACTGTGTTCTAGATGAAACAGCCCACATGCTCTGCACAAGGCCAAGGCCACCCAGCTGCATGCCCCCAACCTCCAACATGAACAACGCCCCCTAGAGTTGTGCAGCAGGCTGTCCTGGATGATGAGAGTAAGCAGTGGTGCAGGGTAAGGTTTCCTACAGAAAACAAAGATCAGGCCAGAAGAGGCAAGAGCAGCTTGAGGATCGCAGAGGACAATTTAGAGCAGCCACTGTGGGGAAAGCAGCCGAGGGTCAATTAGAAGTGAGTAGGGACCTGATGGAGGAGATGACCGGTGCCCCAGTGATGGAGAACTCTGGCTTCCTCTCAGTCTTCCGTCTCCAGCACATCACCAACCTCAGAGTCTAGTCCAGAGGAAAAATGCCAGTAAGAAACTCTGAGCTTGTCATGCCCATATCTTGCCCCTGGATAAATCTACTATCTGCTCCAGGGGAGGGGTAAAAGAAGAAAGAATCGATCATGTTTGTTTTGTTGAACAGTCTCTTCCAGAGTGAAGCTTCCCAGGTGGCTCAGTGGTAAAGAATCTGCCTGCCAATGCTGGAGACACGGGTTTGACCCCTGTGTCAGGAAGATCCCCTGAAGAAGGAAATGGCAACCCACTCCAGTATTCTTGCCTGGATAATTCCATGGACAGAGGAGCCTGGTAGGCCCCAGTCCGAAATGGACATGACTTAGCTACTAAACAGCAACACTTTCAGAGTTCTGCATGATGCCATGGGACTAAGAAATGAAACAATGCCCAGAAAATAATCAAAGCTGTATTAAGAGCTTTCTCTGTTGCAGAGAAACAGAAAGCAGAGCTTTCTCTGTGCAATTCTTGCACATTGCAAGAATGTTGCAATGTGACAACATTCTTACACATTTTTGCATTTTATTTAATCTATTCTTGAAAGAATTTTAAGGCTGTCTACTATTACTTCCTCTATTTTACAGATAAGAAAATCTAGGCTCAGAGAGATAAAGTAATTCACCCATGAACAGGCAGACAGAAAGTGATCAAAATAGCATTTACACCCAGGTAGGGGTTGCAGTACTCTTGCCTGGAAAATCCCATGGATGGAGGAGCCTGGAGGGCTGCAGTCCATGGGGTCGCTAAGAGTCGGACACGACTGAGCGACTTCACTTTCACTTTTCACTTTTATGCCTTGGAGCAGGAAATGGCAACCCACTCCAGTGTTCTTGTCTGGGGAATCCCAGAGACGGGGGAGCCTGGTGGGCTGCCATCTATGGGGTCACACAGAGTCAGACACGACTGAAGTGACTTAGCAGCAGTAGCAGCAGCAGGGGTTGCAGAGAGTTGGACACGACTGAAGCAACTTAGCACACAAGAACACACAGTGACTCAAAGATCTCCCTCCCTGTGGACAGATTCTTCTGAAAAGGATGAGAAAGTAGGTGCATCTAATCTCTGTTCAAAATGTCCCAGATTAAACACACCCTTCATCACAGAGCTCTACACTTCTATAGAGCATTAAAAAAAAAATGGGCAGGAAACATTATATACGTACATTACCACTACATGGAATTCAATCTAAACCTGTGCAAGGCAAGACTCCCTCTGAACTCAAGCACTAAATTTATTTTAAAAATCCATCCAGATTGCTATTTCAGTTTTCCCAGAAATTTGGTAAAGGCCAAATCTGTGAATCTGCGAGCTCCTTGAGGTCAACACTTTGTCTTAACTTGTATTTCTCTCCAATATCTAGCACAGTATCTAGTTCCCTTTAGAAACTCAATAAAAGTTTGCTGAAGCTAGGTGTTTTAGCTCCAAAAAAAAAAAAAAATTGTTCTCTCCAATCTAACCTCCTGGTGACCTCCACCACTCCAGATGGCACTGGTAAGAATCATGAATCCCCAGCAGCACCTGAGCACCTTGCATGCTTTGCTCTGTCCTAAAGTGCATTTGCTGGAACTTCCAAAGGTATCAGAGCCTTGAAACCCATGGGACGCTTGTGCCTCTTTAACTATGTGAGTAAAGCCCAGAGCTAACTGAGGGCGCATGGGAGCCTACAGGTTCTGGACACAGGCTCTGGAGTCAGACCTCATCACTCTGTAGACTACAGAACTCTAGCCAAATCACTATAAATCTCCATGCCTCGGTACCCTCCACTATCAAAAATGACAAGAGCATGCATCTACAAAGGTTGTTGTGGAGGATTAAATGAGTTAAGGCAGCTAAAGTAACTCAGAACAGTGACTTACACAGAGCCACTGCTGCTAAGTTGCTTCAGTTGTGTCCAACTCTGTGCGACCCCATGGACTGCAGCCCACCAGGCTCCTCCATCCATGGGATTTTCCAGGCAAGAGTACTGGAGTGGGGTGCCATTGCCTTCTCCGCAGAGCTAGCACTTCTTAAAAGCTAGCTGTTATTCATGAGGTGTGGCTCATTTAAAATGCCCTGTTGAAGGCTCCAGAGGAAGGCAGGAGGCTCCTCTCCACACATTTGCAGACACCTCTCCAGTCACCCCTTCTGTCCCACTGAAGTGATTTGGAATGTGCCAGACAGGGCACTGACCTTTTCAACATCAAGTTTAATTAAGGCTGGTGAGGAGCTAACATGAAATGTTCCATGTCTTTCCATGTAGTTCGGTGAGAAAGATTTATTAACTCATTAAAATGTCTTGTTAGTTATTTTCAGCTGCTCAGAATGACTGCTCTTTCCAACCAGCCACTTCTCCCAGTGAAGACCAATAATAGAATCTGACCGTGTTGACTTCCTAGGCAGGCATTTGAGTCTCTAGACCACGTTACTCCAACAGGAGGATCAAAAGTTTAAGCAAGTGTGGAGCTTGATTAAAACTCACCTGCCTCTAGTGACTGCAGAAGGCTGTGGATGTGTCAAGGTGAGGCCGTCAGGCTAGAACCTTCTGCTTCTCCTTGCTATGGGGTGTTGCTGGTGTTTGAGGAATCCGGTGCCAGGGAGATTGGGTTCCTGGGATGCGCTGACCTTGCTTCCTGAAGACCAACTGTCTGAGCCCATTAAACTCAAGCTAATTCACCCTCCTCTGCATTTAGCCCATCGGACTGTGTCCAGTTCTAAAACGACCTCAGCTGCTTCCCCATCTGCCTCACCCTATCTCTTCAATCAAGTTGCAGATGTCTCCTGTTATTTTGTTTTGAAAGCAACAGAAATTCTCTTCAATATACAATTCCCCAAATTTCTTTCTTACCCCCATCCCCACCAGGGCTTCCCTTATGGCTCAGCTGGTGAAGAATCCGCCTGCAATGCAGGAGACCTGGGTTTGATCCCTGGGTTGGGAAGATTCCCTGGAGAAGGGAACAGCTACCCACTCCAGTTATTCTGGAGAATTCCATGGACTGTATAGTCCATTGGGTCGCAAAGAGTCAGATATGACTGAACAGATTTCACTTCACTTCTTCACTTCCCAACCTGAAAATTGTGCTTAACTCCAGTGGGCAAGAGTAAATCTGCATCTGCATTGTTTGTCAAGGTATGCGTCCTCTCTGTTCTTTCTAACGGTCTCTGGTTAGATTCAGTGCAGTTCAGTCACTTACGTGTCCGACTTTTTGCGACCCCATGGACTACAGCACACCAGGCTTCCCTGTCCATCACCAAGTCCCAGAATTTACTCAAACTCATGTCCATTGAATCAGTGATGCCATCCAACCATCTCATCCTCTGTTGTCCCCTTCTCCCGTCTTCAATCTTTCCCAGAATCAGGGTCTTTTGCAATGAGTCAGTTCTTCACATCAGGTGGCCAAAATATTGGAGTTTCAGCTTCAGCATCAGTCCTTCCAATGAATATTCGGGACTCATTTCCTTTAGGATGGACTGGTTGGATCTCCTAGCAGTCCAAGGGACTCTCAAGAGTCTCCTCCAACAGCACAGTTCAAAAGCATCAATTCTTTGGCACTCAGCTTTCTTTATAGTCCAACTCTCACATCAATACATGACTACTGGAAAAACCATAGCTTTGACTAGACGGACCTTTGTTGGCAAAATAATGTCTCTGCTTTTCAATATGCTGTCTAGGTTGGTCATAATGTTCCTTCCAAGTAAAAAGTGTCTTTTATTTTCATGGCTGCAGTCACCACCTGCAGTGATTTTAGAAGCAGTAAAACAGTGGTTAATAAGGTGAGCGGAGAAGGGAAGAATCCAGACACTTTGCGGAGAAGGGAAGAATCCAGACACTTTTACTAGTTGTAACTTTTAGCAAATTATTTAATTCATGTCTCTCACACTTTGACAATGGTGTAGAAGTCATAATAGTACCTTCCTCATATGGCTGTTGTGTTAAATTTTTGAAAAACCAATTAAAGGTGCTTAGAAAGACTGTTCATCAACAGTTAAGTGCCAGATTTTAATACTATCAGGCTTGTTGTTGCAGTTTTGTTGCAGTTGTTATTGTTACAAGCTGCTGGTGGGCAGGGGTCCAATCACCCACTCATAGGGCCAAGCAGAGATAGATATTTAATAAGCTTCTTTGGATAATGGCTACTGATGAGGATAAGAAAGAGGGGAGAAAATGCCAAAAAAGGTCTGGGTTTTTAATAAACTAAAGTAGGCAAAAATGATTTCCCTAGCAACCAAATTTCTGAATGCATTTCCACCATCGTCTCTAGCTTCCTGTTTATTATGACAATTTCCTGCTTTCAAATATTGAACACTAAACAGGAAATTAGTTAGAGGACGATGGTCTCCAGCCAAGGAGAGGAAAGCAATTTCCGTGGCAGAAGTAACCAGACACTCTTGCTAAGACATTTTCTTCAGAAAATGGATATAATGAACATGGACCTTGAAATAATCTCAGTGGACTTAAAAGTTTCACTCCTAGAAATGAAGGGCAAAATTCCACTTCACCTGAATAGCCCAACTCGTCATCATGATTATGTTTTAATTTCTAACTGGAGATTGCCTTTCAGAAATCCAAAGAAGGATCTGATGCTGCAGTTGGAAAGTGTGTGCACCCCTGGTGATGCCCTCATTGTGTTGGGGTCACTTATATGTACAGGATCAGAGAGGCTAGGATGGAGCCTGGAGGCAAGTGCTATAAATACAGGTGTTACCTATTTAGGGTCTTTGGACACTTTAATCACTAGAAATTGGTAACAGGCCAGACAAATTCAGGCAAGGCTTTATCTGGACTCCTGCCACAGCACAACAGAGCAAAAACAAGAAGGGAGGGCTGGTCCCTTCATTGGAGTGCAGATAAGGGCAGATTGGAGGGTCGGGCTGGAGGGATGGCTTAGATGGTCTGCCCACCCATTTGGTGGTGCCGTGTACAAGGATCATGCCCAGAACCCAAGGTTTTTGGCCTTTTCGTACTTTCCTGTTCATAATTTGCCCCAACTGCCATGCTTGCTGTTATTTTTAGTCCCTAATAGTTTCCTTGTATTTTGTTGATCAATGCTCCATTTAAAGTATTATCCCTGTGATTAACCCTTACACAATTAAAACAAAACTCCTTAAGCAACACCATAATTTACATCTATATCTGTATTTGTATATACCAGACATCTATGGCTCAGCAGCTGAAGAATCCGCCTGCAATGCAGGAAACATAGGAGATGTGGGTTCAATCCCTGGGTTGGAAAGATCCCCTGGGGAAGGAAATGGCAACCTACTCCAGTATTCTCGCTTGGAAAACCCCACGGACAAAGGAGTCTGGCGGTCTACAGTCCATAGGGTCACAAAGAGACAGACCTGACTGAAAGACTAAGCATGCAAGGATAAATAAACATTTCATTAATGATGAAGATGATAAGTTTTAAAGCATCACACTAATGTGATATCCATAGCAGTATCTGGTTACTCACTAGCATTTCATAGGAAGTCTACCACTCTGGTCATTTCACAGATAACCACATTCACATAACAGAAAGTTTCCAGTATGCATCCTGTGGTTATTTCACTTGGGCTCATGAGTTGGAATTAACAGTAACTAAGGCTCTAGTGAGTGAGTGAGTGAAAGTCGTTCAGTCACATCTGACTCTTAGTGACCCCATGGACTATACAGCCCATGGAATTCTCCAGGCCAGAATATTTGAGAGGGTAGCCTTTTCCTTCTCCAGGGGATCTTCCCAACCCAGGGATCAAACCCAGCATTGCAGGCAGATTCTTTACTCAGCTGAGCCACAAGGGAAGCCCCAACTAAGGCTCTAAGGTAAATACAAAGATGAAACCTCTGAATTTTACATATAAACAGCTTGTGTTATCACTGTTGTTGTTTAGTCACTAAGTCTTATACAACTCTTTTACGACCCCATGGACTGTAGCCCACCAAGGCTCCTCTGTCCGTGGGATTTCCCAGGCAAGAATACTAGAGCGGGTTGCCATTTCCTTCTCCAGGGGATCTTCCCCACCCAGGCATCAAAACTTCATTTCCTGTATTGCAGGTGGGTTCTTTACCACCAAGCCACCAGGGAAGTGTGATCAATGTAAATCTTCCCAAAATTAATGCCAAGATGATAAAACGTCAAGCAGTTTGATCCACCCCACTGTCATCCATAGAGATACACACTAGCATCACCATCCATGCCATCTCAAGATAAAACATCCTGAAAGTTAATCAGCAACTTTAGTATTAGTCAAAAGTTGTGAACCTAGCTGATCCAAGTTAATCTATGTACAGCAAGACGGAAAATATGAGCTTTGGAAAGTATTTTTGTCAATAATGGAAAAGTACCAATAAAGAAATCAATTCTGGCTCAAAGACAGATAGTAAAGATGTAGTAAGAAGCCAGGGAAAGTTGGCAGGAGTTTCAAAAGCAGCAGCCAAAATCCAAGTTAGAAAGCTAATAATCCTAATATCTAACAGCTGTGGAATGGTTATTCTCTGCTGACTACTGTACATGCGCTCTTTCTGTATGGCCTCCCAGGTCAACAAGTAGCTGCTATTCTTTTCTCTTTTATGCAGATAAACAAACAGGCTCACAGAAGTTGAAAACGTTGTCTAGTAAGTGTTGTCACATAGCAAGTGTTGTCATATAGTAAGTGTTCAAAGACAAAATTCACACCAGATCTGCTTGGTGCTGAAGCCGTGTTTAAGCTCTAGGGACAGTTGAAGTGACTCAGAGAAGGGAGTAGAAGAGGCAGCAGACGGAGGACAAGCCCTGGTCATCCGGGCCCTCGGTGGATGAGGTATTCTGGCTCAGCAGCACACCAAGAGCCAAGGCCACATGTGTCCACCCATGGCATCTGTGTCTCACGGGAAGTAAAGAATCCAAAGATGGTTCTGTAGCAACTCCTGGGGTCCTAGTTCTTCCCCACCGAGGACCTGACTATGCCCCGGGGCACTTGCCTCGGCTCTGAGTTCTTCGTCTTAGGTTATGCCGCCCTAGGTGCAGAACCCGAGATGGAGATTTTCATTTGCTTTGTTGAGGGAAGGTTCTCAGATTAAGAGGAATAGTGAAAACAGGAGAGGGCAGAGGGGAAAGGTGAGCAAAGATATATCTCAGCTAACACGTAAGCTGATTCCACAGGGAGTTCTGGAGCACAGACTGCACCACAGAGTTAGTCCCACCTTGAGAGAGAGGGTGGCCATCTTTTCCACCCATGTCAGTCAGTCATTGACTATAAGTCGCCAGGGGGAGAATATAACCTCCCGGAAAAGGCAGCTTCTGTTTGGCTGAGGGGAATTCTCTGTGTAGTCAGCACTCATAGCATTTGGGGGACAGGTGCCTTGGCCAAGGAAAATGGGGTCTGGATGGGGCACCAACACTGTTTCCTACATATATATCTGGTTATCCACGAGTCAATGAAGAAACAGAGAAAATTACAAAAAAACTATTTAGAGCCAAATAACAGCAGCAGCAACAACAACAACAAAAGGATTCTCTATCAAAACTTGTATTTATAGCTAATGTGATATATACTGGTTCATTTACAGCCTCAAAAACATATGTTAGAAATGAATAAAGCCAAAATATATTAGAAAGGCATTCAACTTGAGTTACAGAAAACACACAGAAAGTAGAAGGAAAGAAATATTAGTGATAAGAAAAGAGAGCAAAAATGAAATAGAAAAATAGCACAGAGGATCAAAAATTCTGTATTTTAAAAACATGAATAAAAAGAAATAACCAGTATTATTGAACAAAAAAGAGAAAAGTACATATAAACCATATTAGAAATGAAAAAAGAGAGAATATGACTAGATTTACACAAGTAGTTTTAAAAGTTCTAAAATAATACTATAAATAGGTTTGGCAAATAAAGTTGAAAACATGAAAGAAATGAACTTTCTAGATAAATGTAAATTGCCAATTTGATTCAATAAACAGAGACCTGAATAGACATATAACCTTAAAAGAAGTTGAGTTTTTTTAAAAAACTACTTCAAACATACAAACACAACCCCAGGCTGAAAGGTTTTACAGGTAATCAAATCATCAAGAAAGATATACCTACAATTGTTTCAGTGAGTAGAAATGGAGGAAAAGCTTTCTTCCTCATTTTATAAACAACTATAATAATACTAAAACCAGGAAGAGGTCAAATGAGAAACAATTAAAATAGATCACTTCCATTTATAGGCATAGATATAAAAGCTCTAAGTATTAACAAAGCAAGTTCAACAACATGTAAAAATGAATATACATACTACCAATTATTACTGTTTGTCCTAAGAACATAAGAATGGTTTATTAGGGGGAAATTAATGAAGTCCATAACATTTAACAAACTAAAGAAGAAAAATGATGAAAATCTTAAAGGATGCAGAGTCATAAAATTAATTCATAGTTCATTCTTTCAGTTTTCAAATAAAACACCTCTTAGAAAACTAGGTGTTAAATTTACCTGGATATAAGGTATCTAATAAAAAATAAGCAAATATTAAGCAAATACTAGAAGAATTCCATTAACATCAGAAGACAAAATTAACTACTGTTGCTCCTTCCATTGAAGAAATGCTAGAGGTTCTAGCTAGTTGAATAAAATAAGAAAAAGATGATGTTTAAGACTGTAACAGAAGAAAACAAATGTTACTATTGCAGATAGTATTGTAATCTTCATAAAAATCCTGCAGAAACTAACAAACCACCTCTAATAAAGTTTAGCATGGCACTGAATACAAAATCAATACACAGAAATCAGTGACATCTCTCAGTTCAGTTCAGTTGCTCAGTCGTGTCCAACCCTTTGTGACTCCATGAATGGCAGCACGCCAGGCCTCCCTGTCCATCACCAACTCCTGGAGTTCACTCAGACTCACGTCCATTGAGTCAGTGATGCCATCCAGCCATCTCATCCTCAGTCGTCCCCTTCTCCTCCTGCCCCCAATCCCTCCCAGCATCACAGTCTTTTCCAGTGAGTCAACTCTTCGCATGAGGTGGCCAAAGTACTGGAGTTTCAGCTTTAGCATCATTCCTTCCAAAGAAATCCCAGGGCTGATCTCCTTCAGAATGGACTGGTTGGATCTCCTTGCAGGCCAAGGGACTCTCAAGAGTCTTCTCCGACACCACAGTTCAAAAGCATCAGTTCTTCGGTGCTCAGCCTTCTCCACAGTCCAACTCTCACATCCATACATGACCACAGGAAAAACCATAGCCTTGACTAGACAGACCTTAGTCGGCAAAGTAATGTCTCTGCTTTTGAATATGCTATCTAAGTTGGTAATAACTTTTCTTCCAAGGAGTAAGTATCTTTTAATTTCATGGCTGTGACATCTCTAGATACCATTAATTAAAAATTGGAAAACGATCTTTTAAGTTATTCCATTCACAACAGCCACAGAACTGTAAGATAACTGTAAGATGGCTTCCCTGGTGCCTCAGTGGTAAAGAATCTGCCTGCCAATGCTGGAGATGTGAGGTTCAATCTTTGGGTCAGGAAGATCCCCTGGAAAAGGAAACAGCAACCCACTCCAGTATTCTAGCCTGGGAAATTCTATGGACAGAGGAACCTGGTGGGCTACAGTCCATGGGGTCACAAAGAGTCAGACACGATTTAGTGACCAAGTAACAACAATAAATAAGATGACTGGGGGTGAACATATTAAAAAATGTTCAAGACCTTTACAAATGTTTGGAAGGAACTTTTTAAACACCTAGGTAAATGGATGTTTAAATTTTATAGATAAGATACCTCGATGTTATAAAGACCCATGCAGTTCAAATCAAAATCTCAACAGGTTTTTTCACAGAACCTGACAAGCTGATTCTATAAGGACCAAGATATTTTTGAACTGAGTAGGCAGAATCACTCAATCAGACATCACTTCTTTTTATAAAGCTATAGTCAGTCATTTAAAAAGTGAAGTTTTGGCATGGGGAGCCCAGTTAAAACAGAATGGAAGCAGACCATCAGACGAGATAATTGAGGGGAAAACCACCCTGTACAGTTGCCCTCATGGGACTTCCCAGGTAGCCCTGGTGGTAAAGAATCTGCCTGCCAATGCAGGAAACAAAAGAGACGCAGGTTTGATCCCTGGGTTGGGAAGTTCCCCTGGAGAAGGAAATGGCACCCCACTCCAGTATTCTTGCCTGGAGAATCCCATGGACAGAGGAGTTTGGTGGGCTACAGTCCACAGGATCACAAAGAGTCAGACACAACTGAAGTGACTTAGCACCGTGTATGGGCCATTTGTCATGAACAATGTTTCCTGCATCTATGAATACAAGAACTAGATATGCTTCACAGCTGGATACCTGCAGGCTTGGTCATTCCCATCCCAAGAGATCACATCTAATAGTTCTAAAAGCGGGAAGGAATAAAACATGGAGCAGTCCATGCCCTTTTATTTTTTATTTTTTTTTCATGCCCTTTTATATTGAATACTGTCATAAATATTTTTGGCCTGCTTGTTATTTTCTAGTTTTTCATTAGACAAAAACCCTGCCTTTCAATACTTTAGATAAGACATGTTTTCCATTGTATCTCACTACTGGCAGACATCCTGAGATAAAATAAAATAATAATTACCACACTGGTGAAGAAGCAGCATCAGATTAAATCTGAGGAGCCTGACCCCACACGGCTCCCTTTGGATCCACTTCTCCATAGTCACAGCCTCTAATCTAATACCCTTCTAAGGAAGAGCACTCATTAGCGGAAGATAAAACACTTCACGTTATCTTGAGTATAAAATAAACAGAATTTGTCAAAAAAAAAAAAACCTTCTAAATTAGTATCTTCTTTTGTATATTCACTGACTTCCCACCGCCCGCCCCCCCCCCCACCAAAAAAAAATCCTATTATGTAATTTAGGACTCAACAAAGAGAAGGGAGGTGTCTTGGCTGCTCAGCCTCCATAACAAAATATCACAGACTGAGTGGCTTAAATAAAAATTATTTTTTTATAGTTCTGGAGCTCAAATTCCACAGTCTAGGTGCTGCAGATTTCATTTCTAGTGAGGCCTCTCTTCTTGGCTTGTAGATGGTGACCTTCCTGCTGTGTTCTCACAGAGCCTTTCCGAAAGAGTGTGTGTTCGCTTAGCTGCTCAGTCGTATCCGACTTCTTGTGACCCCATGGACTGTAGCCTGCCAGGCTCCATGGGGTTCTCCAGGCAAGAATAGCAGAGTGGGTTGCCATTTCCTTCTCCACAGAAAGAGAGTAAGCTCCTCCAGAGCCTCTTCCTCTTCTTATAAGGACAGACTTATAAAACAGAACCCCACCTCATTTAACCCCAAATGCCTCTATAAAGTGGAGAAGGCAATGGCACCCTACTCCAGTACTCTTGCCTGGAAAATCCCATGGACAGAGGAGCCTGATGGGCTGCAGTCCATGGGGTCGCTAAGAGTTGGACACGACTGAGCGACTTCACTTTCACTTTTCACTTCCATGCATTGGAAAAGGAAGTGGCAACCCACTCCAGTGTTCTTGCCTGGAGAACCCCAGGGACGGGGGAGCCTGGTGGGCTGCCATCTATGGGGTCGCACAGAGTTGGACACGGCTGTAGCGACTTAGCAGCAGCAGCAGCCTCTATAAAGGCCCTCTCTCCAAATACAGTCCCATTGTGGGTTGGGGGCTTCAATCTGAAAATCTGGAGGGATGTAGTTTAGTCTATAGCTAAAGATTGGAGGACGGTCCTCCAATCTTGGGCCAAGAACTTCCCTAAAACACGTGAGAACTTGGGGTAGATCCCACTACAAATTAATGAGGGGAAAATAGCATGTTCAATCAATGGTATTAGTGCAATAGGGACGAGGCTGGCCCACAGCCATTAGTGACTGTTAGTGCTGGACCAGATACCGTGAGAACCTGGGTGGGGGGACAGTTAGGGTGACTTAGGGGGACAGTTAGAGAGCCACTTCGTCAACGGTCAGCCTGACAGTGGTCCTCGTGGCAGAGAGTGCAGTGAGAATTGGATCAAAGCCTTCTCCCCGGGGTTCTCCAGGCCTTTGGTTCCTGAGTGAGCTAGTGGCCTGGGCACAGGGTGGGAACTGTGTCCTGCAGATTGGTCAGAGAAACTCTGAGGAGAAAGAAGAGAAGTCAGAATATTAGCAGCCAGAGTCAGGGGAAGGCCAGGACAGTCACCAGAGTTCTATGCATCCAAAAAGAACAAATACAATGAAACCAAGAGGAGTGTCTCATTGAATTTTAAACTTGAAGTGTATTTTTTTTTTTGCAATTCAAAATCATTTTTGTTATTACTAAACCCATAATAAATGGAAACAGAAGTGTAGGACACATCCGAATTATTTGTCTCGTTAATGAAAGATCGAGTTTGTGAGGGCATTTGAGAGACCTGGACAATGATCTAATAGATTATAGGTCCATTCTGAGGGGAAAAAAAATACTTAGAAACCTGCAGGAAAGCTGTATATTTATTTTCATAAATAAGAATTTTATAGCCAATGCATGCTAACCATTTTACAATCCCTTGTAGAAACTACAGTCTTTGTTGGTTGTGGGAAGTTTCTAGTGACAATTAGTCATATGGTCTAAAGAGATTTGACTTTGGCGACCTAGATGCCTCCTCCATTGCTCAGGTTTGCCCTTAGAATAACAAAGATACAGAGGTCAACTGCACATTGACAGTTGACAGGTACATAAATGTGCTCTCAGTCATGGTAACTGAATTACACACCTTGTTATTATGTATCAAGAAGGCAAAATGGGTGTGCTTAATTGCTTTTGTTTTTCAAGCGCAAAAGGAAAAAAACAATTTTAACTCAATAGAATGAAGGCAGTGAATCTCTCACAAATCAAAGCAGAATTTTAACCAATCTCTTTGTAAAACTGTAAATTTATTCCTATAGCTCTAGCTACAAAAATGCGAGTAACTTTATCTGTTTTAAAGATATGTATATTTATCATAGCAAAAATTCTGAACCTGTGTTTCTCTAATATCATTTCATAAAAGAAAAAAACAATTTTTTTTCTAAAATTCCTCAAATTTTTATCAGCTAAACAACGTGTATATGAAGCTATAAAAAAATTTCTTTACATAATGAGGTTTAATACCTATGCCAAATAGAAACAGAAGTATCTTTTAATATGCTGAATTTCCACATGGTTCAAATCAAAAGTTACTATTATGCTTGTGAAAAATATCATATACAAACTAATACATGAAATATTAGCAACACAACATTATAAACAAACAACTATTCAAACACATTTTAATTATATAAAACATAGATCTATTTGCTAAAAATAATACAGCAAACATTTTAGAGTGAGAAAAAATAGAGCAAACATATTTTAGAGTGAGCACTGATACAGAAATAAAAACCTAAATGCTCATAATTTGATCAAAACATAAATAAATTTCCTTATAAAGAAGAGTTCTAAACATAAATCATACAAAAATGATGAGCTCAACTTAATTTTAACATAAAACTTCAATAATCACCCATTATCTTTGGAGATATTAAGGATTTAAGACAAAGGAAAAACATTGAAGCCAAAATATAGGTTTTCTGCAATCTTCTTCTAAAATTGACTACTATCATTTCTTCTTGCCATATGCCATTACATTAACAATAACTCAAACCTTCAATTAAAATATATGGTTTAAGCAGATGAAACTACGGAGAACTCATTTGGTCCCATTCATAGATTAAAGCTAAGT
Organism: Oryx dammah; assembly: GCF_014754425.2. Lineage (NCBI taxonomy): Eukaryota > Metazoa > Chordata > Mammalia > Artiodactyla > Bovidae > Oryx > Oryx dammah. The sequence continues at coordinate 18,667,326 of NW_024070195.1, forward strand.
CGTTGTTGGCTCAAGTCAATGAACCTGCATTAGTCATCTCCTGATTTTATAAATGCTTTATTGTTATCAAGACATTTTTTTAATTCTTTTCTAATTCCCCATATCCTACAGGACATTATGCCTCTTCAAAAACAGTATTTTTCTTCCTCATCAATATGTCGGGGCACATATTTGTTCTCCATCCAAGTCATTTAGACTTCATGGTAAGAAATATACACATTTCATGTAGTAAGAACAAAATCAGACCCATCCAAATACCAGGATATTTCTGAAAAGCAAAAATCTTACACTATTTACAAAAGTGATATTTCATAATGAACTGTACATGCTCGTCACCTCAGAAAAGCAGACTAACCTTAAAAAAAAAACTGTTCCATTTCAGGATGTATCACTCATACAAGGAACCTAAAAATCTTCTGCACTGAATTTGAAAATTAGATAAGCTAATAGATTAATAAGTCAGACTTTTATTCTATTTGTAGTGACCTTGGCTACTTGACACCAGAGTCCTCTCTAGATGTTCGTGGAAATCACACACACATTAACAAGCAGTAATGACTTTTCACAGGTCCTGTGTTGGCAAGACAGATTCTGCACCTAAAGTTTTTGGTACTTAAGACTGATGACTGAAGAACTGTACTCTGTAGTTAGTTTGGGAAAATAAGCTTATATAGATAGATACATATCTCACCCTTCCCTAGAATTTTCCATTAAAATGCTGGTAGATTTTTATTTTGAGAAGAATTTAAAATATCCTATAGTCTTTGGGAACTAACTTTTAAAGCACCATGATATACACCATTTCTTAGTGTTTCCTAACAGTTTATATCCATTGCTTCTCTCAAGAGCCTTATTGCATTAATAATGCTGTGCCTAAGGAAGTCTTTTTCAACATTTTAAAGTGTGTGAGTGCATTTGTGTGAGGGTCTGTTATGTGTCTATGTGTATCTATGTGGTCTATTTCTATTCAGATTGGCAACAGTTCAGATGTGAAGCTTTCTGCTTAGCAATTAATCTACTTTCTAAATTTTTGCCTTGGCTCCTTGTTGAGCGAAAAATGAAAGGATAGAGCTGATCCTTTAGGAGAGTCAGTTAACAAAATAAAGAAGACTTCCTGTTGTTCAGTGGCCACAATTTTAACTGGGTGAATTTGCTTTATCCTTTGGGTAGAAGATAGGGTATTCAGTGAAATTTGGGGGGATGTTGGTTTATGAGCTATAAACTAGAAGAGTTAACATAAGTTCATATTAGTATGGCTTCACAGTTGTGAACTACAGAGAGACCTAACTGACTCCGAGTCATATACATATATATGGGTCTATGCTTACAGACGACAACAAGAATTAACACAGAATAAAATGGAAGGCACAAGAGGGTATTAATCTCTTCCTATGAGTCTGGCTTTCTACTACTGCCCCTCCAAAAATGTCTTAAATAAAAAGTCATCCTATGATCATAGAGAAATACAATGAGTAAAAAGTTATCTTATGTATTGTAAAGTAAAATGAAGTAAAAATAAAATTTTAAAAAGTTATCTTATGGCCAGGGTATCTTGTTTTATATGAGAAATCCATGGACGCTCAAAAGCTATTTAAATAGAAGCTAAACCAGATAAACTGTCCTTTGCATGAAAAATGACTTTAGTTCAACTCGATGGACATGAGTCCAAGTAAGTTCCGGGAGTTGGTGATGGACAGGGAAGCCTGGAGTGCTGCAGTCCATGGGGTGGCAAAGAGTCAACACGACTGCAACTGAACTGAACTGAAAAATCTTCTTTACTCTTATTGCATAACTCCCAGTGTTCCATTTCAGCTAACAAACCCATTGTTGACAAGTGTGTTAAATGCAATTAAATTTAAGAAAAGCATTTGATTAAAATTAAAACTATGAAAAATAAAATAAAATAATTAAAACGGAAAACCATCACAAGAAATAACAGATCAAAACATTCTATGACTGGTCACCACATAAAAGCTCCGATGGTTTTTCAAAGAACCCTTTATAATACAATACCTGAAGCCTAACCAAGATCTCTTCTGCTCACTCACATAAATGGTCTCCAAATCAGTCAGTGAGTCTCAATTTGTGGAGCTAATCTGCCACAGCGGCCACCATTCCCAAAAGAAAAATATCGTTTGGGAGGCGAGTTAATTTGCATCATTTGTGTTAAAGTCATCTCCAAAATGACCGTTTACAGAAATCATCTGTTAATGATTTCTTCTTTGGTAAGACAACATTTTTTTTCTTTTTTTTTTTCTTAGTAACATATGCTTGCAAAGTGTTTTAAAGTCATTAGTGATTGTTCATTCCTCAACTTCGGTCACAATTATATCTTATAGATGCTAAGTCGCTTCAGTCGTGTTCAACTCTATGTGACCCCATAGACGGCAGCCCACCAGGCTCCCCTGTTCCTGGGATTCTCCAGGCAAGAACACTGGAGAGGGCTGCCATTTCCTTCTCCAATGCATGAAAGTGAAAAGTAAAAGTGAAATCGCTCAGTCGTGTCCAACTCTTAGCGACCCCATGGACTGCAGCGCACCAGGCTCCTCTGTCTATGGGATTTTCCAGGCAAGAGTACTGGAGTGGGGTGCCATTGCCTTCTCCGATCTTATAGATAGGTGGTGAAATATTCACATACGAGTATTATATCCCAATGTTAAAACTTTCTGCTACAGTTATTGTAGCCTATCACTTTCTTAAGTATATTTAAATACCAAACTTTGTGTTTCATTTAAAGTGACATTGTGCTTCACTAAGATGACTCTTAAAAAGTTCCTCCAAACCTAAATGTTAAGTGTGTGTGTGTATGTGTGTGTGTTAGTCGTTCAGTCATGTCTTACTTTGCAACCCCATGGACTATAGCCTAGCAGGCTCCTCTATCCATGGGATTCTCCAGGCCAGAATACTGGAGTGGGTTGCCATTCCCTTCTCCAAAATGGTAAGTATGATGAAGCAAAGAACAGGAAAAAAAATGAGAGACAATATCTTTATTGAAGAAGGAAGAGACAGATAAAATCTTCATTAAAGAAAGAAGAATCACCTTGATAATTAGTTATAATTTCTTATATGCAATCTTTTATTTTTATAAACTATTTGAAATCATTAACTCTAGACCCAGTAATAGTGTAGGAATTTAACATTAAAAAACAAAGTAGTCTATTGCCCTAGCAACAAAGCTTATTAAGATGATTGCCTATCTCCTGCAAAGCTTTATACTGTCTCACTTGAAAAAATAAACCTACTAGTAGAAAGAACAATCTAAAGTTGATATTAGAAATATAGTGCCCCATTTATAATTCATCCTCCTAAATTAATATACCTGTATATCAGTATCTCTTTCCAATACTGTTATAGTCACTGCATATACTTCCTATTTATGGAAAATATTAAAATAGCTTTTAAGAAAAATATATCAGTTTTCTATAGTATTATTGAGTGCTTTATATAACTTTAATTCCAAGATGATTGGTTATGAAACCTGGAGGGGGGTAAATCTTTCAAAATCATCATTAATAATGAATTCTATGAAAGCACAAGAAGTTAAAATTGCAAATTTCTACATAACTAACAAAAAATATTCTTTAATATGAGAAAACATATTATTCTTATATTTAAGGAAGAACTACATCATCTCTTAAAAACTGAAAACTAACATGACCTTTTTCCCCTACATATACCTGATGAAGCAATCTGGTTTAATTTAATTAACCCTAGAACTGTAATCAGGAACTGGTTTCATTATGACACTTTTTAAACTTTTTTCAACAATTTCTATCCTATAGCTTCAAATTATAGAGAAAAGAATCTCCTTAAAAGTCTAAATATAACTGACCATGAAAAGAAATGTTTGCTAATACCCCTAAGAGAAAAAATATGACAGGGCAGTTCTAATAAAAAATAACATAAAAAGCAAGAGAAACTAAGGTGTAATAAAATCTTACAGCCTAGGTTTTTTTCATACTACATAGCCTTGCTCTTTTTGTTAAAAAAAAACTGTTTGGAGAAAATTCAATCTTTGGAATACCTAATATAGAGTTTTCTAATAAAATAATATGAAGAGAGGAGTATTATTGGGAATGGTAGACTGGATCAGCTAAAATCCATAGGATACCAGAATTTGTAAACCACCCAGACAAGCTCAGTGATATAATCAGGTGTTCCTTTCTGTAATTCCTTCCTGAGTGTGTGTCATTAAAGCCAACGATTAAAATCTGCAGTACTAAAAAAAAAAAAAAAAATCTGCAGTACTTAAGGGAAGGGCATGACAATATTGTCGCAGAATACATTGAGTGAATACTTCCTCCTTCCAAAATGAATATCTTGTATTTTCCTTTTAGTTCTTTTAAGGTGGATTTTGGTTAAGGAGGAAGAAAGAAAGGAATGTCAACGAGACACAGAAACATTTCAGTCTACTGCCATCTTCAAATTATCTCTGAAACTAAGCTGCAATTAGTTTATTCAAGAGTTTATTGCTTTAAAAAAATAGTACATGCATTCCTATTATCCCTTTTTAAAATTCTATGCCCTCTTAGATAACTGCTTTAGCATAAGCTGCCATCCAATAATCTCACTTCTCAAGAACAGGTATGGTCCTGTGTTTTTTCATCTTTACAAAGGCAAGTGGCTAACTGTCTTCCAGTGCAAAATCCCCTCTATTACGCTTAATTTTTCTACATGACTTTTAAAAACACAGCTCATAAAAAGAAGTCACTCTCCTTTAGTAGCTATTCAAAGTTATCTAGTCTTTCCCATTCGTCAGGCCTCTACTTTTAAATTTCAGTAGGTAGTATTCAACCACATTGTCACATTATGTTCAGCAATAGCTATATACTTCTTCAAGTATTTAATCCTTCATTTTTCTTCTACTCAATATGCTCTCCTTTAAAAAAAAATCATCCATGCTATGACAAATTATCCTTGTTTTGTTCGTTGTCATCATTTTCTTGTGGACTAGTGATTTTTACTTCTGGTTTTGGTGGTCTTTGAGGGTCCAAGTCAGCCTGAGGGAAAAATAGATGAAAATAAAGATATTTAGCTTTTTAGTTACAGAGGCAATAAAATTTACAAGGAAAAAAAAATGACTCAGTATTGTCTTTAACCCTTATAAATAGCTAATCCTTATAAATAATCCTATAGAAATACCTCTTCATGTCCACTGCCAGCTCCTTGAGACTTTATTTCCTCCTCCACCGCTTCTTGAAGCTCATTATTAACGTGCCCCAGTTCCTCGCCGTTTTCTTCATCGGTCCCTCCGTTCATACGAGCAGCAGAACCCGCCTGCTCCTCCCTGTGATCCAGGATCTCCTCTGCTTGCTCTGGAGCTTCAGGTTCCTCCTGGTCTCCTTTTTCCTCTTTAACTTCACCATTCATTCCTGAGAAGTCTTCCTTCTGTTCCACCTCCTTGTTTTCCTTCTCTCTATCTTCTTCCTCATCTACTATTTCTGCTGGCCTCTGATGGATCAAAAGAAATAATGGATAAAGATAGGAAGCAGACCAGAGATTTTTCCATGGCACATTATAATCATATAATAATTACAGTATGACTGTCAAGTAAAACTTCCATACGTTTGCACATATACAGTATGTCCTGTGTAACCTCTACTGAATAGCTATAGATACCACTCTTCGCAAATATTTTCTCATTGAACTCTCACAATGATCCTATAAGGTTGGTGGTATTCCCATTTTACAGGTGAGAAAACTAAGGTACAGGGAGATCAAGTATCTAGGTCAAGATTCCACTGCTTTTAAGTGGAAGAGCCAGAATGAGAACAAAGCATGTGACTCCAAAATTAACGTTCTTACTCCCCATGGCAAAAAGAAAATTAAACTATAAGATCCTTGGCCAATGTTTAGTGGAATGTCTGGCCCAGAGGAGGAGATTAAAAACAAATTCTTTGGGGAGAGGTTATCATCCCCACCACTAGTGTTTGGTATATACTTAAATTTCTAAGTGTGAAAAAAGGGGACCACGATGCCAAGGATGTGAATCCAGGTTTTCTTAAAAAAAAAAAAAAAATGTGGACCGCTTTCCACATAATGCCTAAGAAAGCTGACTATATATCTGCAAATAAAAAATTGATTGTCGTGAAGATCCAAAGCCAAGAAACAATAAGTTCTTTCTATAAAAATGCTTAAGTACTTTATAAACTCCAAAGGAGCTTTTACTGTTCTTTGGATACATGTAAGTCTGTTTTAAAAGAGAACAGGCAAAATTCCAGAGGCAAGATTTTGGAGAGAGAAAGACCCAGGTTCAAGTCTTGGCCAGGCACTATTATCCAATTTCTTTGAATTTCAGATTCCCCACTTGTAAAACAAGAATGTAAAAAAAAAGAAGAAGAATGTAATAAAACTTCCATGGGGAGTAAATAAGTTATATGTAGTACCTACCAAAGCACTTGGCACTTCATGATCCTAAAAAATAATAATAATAATAAAATATTTTCGCATTTGTTGTTCTCATTCTTTCCTGAACCTACCACATTTCTTCATTGCCATAAATAAAGTAATAGTTGTTTTTTTTTTTAAGGATCAAGTAGAAAGAACATAGAATTTATTTTATGTTATGACCCCATACCTGCCTCTTTCCAGCTATCTGACATTGAACAGGTCCCTTAATCTTCTGGAATCTGGAAAATGAAGGTTTGAGATGCAATAACTCTGGCCTCCCTTCTAACTCTGAAAGTCCATTCTCCTCTAACCGCCCAAATTCTTCTTGTGAAGTGAAGTGAAAGCCACTCAGTTGTGTCCGACTCATTGCGACCCCATGGACTGTCGCATGTCAGGCTCCTCTGTCCATGGAATAAATTCTCCAGGCCAGAATACTGGACTGGGTAGCCGTTCCCTTCTCCAGGGGATCTTCCCAACCCAGGGATGGAACCCAGGTCTCCCACATTGCAAGTGGATTCTTTACCATCTGAGTCACCAGGGAAGCCCCAAATTCTTCTTATGGGGCTCTAAGTAGTCTTCTTGTAAGTTACCATTATGTGCTCAGTTTTGGAAGTAAAGAAGGGAGGAAATGGAGCAGGGTAGACTAAAAATTCCAGATAAAACTCAACACATTATTTTGAACAGGAAAAGACATCAAAGAATGCAGAGCAGGGCAGTTTACACATCACGTGATCGCGGGGCAGGCGAAAAGAGCAGTAACTCAAGGTGGGCTGAGGTGGCCTGAGGCCAGAGCTCACACATCTGTGCACAGAGATTTGTACAGGACGGCATGAACTGCATTTACTGGTGGAGAACAAAAGGCAGGCAGCAAACACACTAAGCGCCCATCACCCGTAAGAGCCAAATGTCACTCTCAGTCCTCATACATTCATCATTTCCTAAAACCCTCCTGGGAACCCTACGAAATAGGCTTCTGATGCCCATTATATGAATTAGGAAAATGAGAAATCACTCAGTGCTGCCAGCATCACAAAGCAGGTGAATACACAGGGCTAAGGTGAAACCCAAGGCAATCTTGTCCCAAAGTCCTGTATTCTTCCTCACAGTAATAACACAAGCAGTTGATAATTTACCTAGTTGCTGCTGTAAGCACACTCAAGGGTGGCTGACAATAATACTTTTACTGTTTAAAGAATTACTGACCTGAGAACAAAACATTTCTGGATTTCTATTAAAGACCAGCTGATCGAGGGAAGGAACATTATGAAGATTATTAGGCAGAGTATGTGAAGCAGGACAGGACAAAATCCAGAAATATTACAGCACTAATAGCCAGTAAGAATAAAACGATTTCTTTGCAAATCATCTCTGAGAATTGGATAATTGTCTACTTGTCTCCTGGAAAATGTAATCTTTACTATGCCTAAACTTGCTTTAGGGTTTCCCTGGTAGTTCAGACGGTAAAGAATCAGCCTGCAATGCAGGAGGCCAGGGTTCGAACTCTGAGTCAGCAAGATCTCCTGGAGAAAGAAATGGCAACCCATTCCAGTAGTCTTGCCTGGGAAGTCCCACAAACAGAGCAGTCTGGCGGGTTACAGTCCATGGGATCATAAAGAGTCGGACACGACTTTACCACTAAACGACAACAACAAAACTTGCCTTATTCAAAACAACTTTGGGTTTTGGTTTTAAAGAAAAGTTAGCATTTTTTAAATACAAAATCTTTAATAAAAACAACAGAAAACTCAAATTTTAGTGTAATCATTCAGGAATCTAGATAGGTCCCTTGCTTCTGAGAATATATTACAAGAGCTTGCTAAAGTCTGCTAAGGTGACTACTACTGTCTCAATGGGGAAAAGTCTGTTTTCCTTTACTGACATCTGGATTTATACCTAAAAGTTGCCAAATGATAGAGTGTTGGTTTCTGGTTTTGAGTTTCTCATCCTATTCCTTTCTTTACTCCCAAATGTATATTCATTTTTTTCCCCTTTAATGAAAAGAGCTGGGCTGCAACATACACTAATCTCCTTTAATGGACAGAGATACTCAGCCCTAAATTCAGGCTCTGTTCTCTTTGCTGTTATTGTCACAACTACTAACAAGAAGTGTTGTTTCACCCCATTATTTCTATTAGACTTTCCCCAGCACAGCTATTTTAGCAGTCATCAAAAGAAGCCATATCTGGTTAGCTCAACTTTCAGAAATGCAAGATTATGGGGCTGAAATACCAATTTGATCAATTTAAATAGGACGATAACATTAGTTAAAAGGCGTATAATCTTTTAAAATATCCTGAGTGTACGAAATTTACTATTACTACAACACTACAATTCAGGGCAAAAAAAAAAGAAAAGAAAGAAAAAATGCTTCTATGACAGATCTGTAATGAATAAATGAAAAGCAATGCGCTTTTTGGTGTAATCTCCTTTGAAGCAAGCATTAAATTATTAAAGATGTTTCCAGTGTATACATCAATCAAATCATCCCCAGAAGGAATGCTGAGTTTTATACCTATACACACACACACACACACACACACACACACACAAGGATAAAATCTATACCATAGTAAGTAAGGGCTTGCAAAGAGGTAAAAAATTTAAAAAACACTGCTTCTATAAGAGAGTGGGCGTCCATTAATAGACAGCCACATTACATTTTAAGTGTGCTCTCATTCCACCTCATCAAAAAAACAAAAAAAAACCAGCAACTATTTAATTTATTCAAAATCCCCAAGTTCTGAGCCTCTGCTTGTTAAGCTGAAACTGGCTGATTGCCCAGCTAAACAGGGACAGTCACATCACCAGACGCCAGTGTCAGCTCACTGAGCGGGGGTGATCTGTACATGGAGCCCACGTTCCACGCCGCCACTCACCCAAAGAACCTTACAAGATCCAGATGAGGTTAACAGTTTCAACAGAGGAGAGTAGACACAGCACCAAAAGGGCAGGGTTAGAGGGTCTGGGGAGAAAGAAACAGAAAAGGTGAGAGTAAGAATCTCAAGTTCAACCTGAAAAAGTGAAGAAGGAGGAAGAGAGACAGGCAGGGAAGAGCCCTTTTTCCCAGGTCCGATCACATTGTCCCTTTTACAGTGAAGGGAAGCAGAGCTCTCATACATGATGTCACCTCTCCTTCTTGCAAGAGCCAATTCCCCTGGGATCCCAAAGGACTGTGTTCAGACTTGAAGAAGATCACGAGGCGGGGGGTGGGGGTGGGGGGTGGGCAGTGGTTCCTAGACAAAATTTCTGCCTTCTGATGTCTTCTACAATGGTGATGTCAACTGGCAGTGTAAAATATATACTGTGCAAGATGAGACAGCTATGGTCTGGTGGAAATAATGACCTCACAGAATTGAGTAAGGACCAAATGAGATCATGCACATGAAAGACCATTATAAACTGGAAAAGCTACATATATATGCATATATATATGTGTGTGTTTATTACTGTTACCACTCCATTTTTCTTGCACTGAATGGAAGGAGTTGAGAGGTTGTCTGTGAGATAGTATGGTATAGGATTTGCACGAATGAAATTGTATTCTAGTGAGCCACTTAGATCAGTATCCTTTCTAAATCTCATTCACAGTGAAAACAAATAAAATAAAGCAAGACACAGCAGTCATCTTGCTCTTTTTGCTTAATACAGGTAAAATGCAGGCTGATGTTCAACTTCCAGTCCATTGAGACAGCTAGGTGTGATTTTCATAAACTAATCACCCTTGCTTTTAGTTACTTACTTTTATCTTTGCTTCTGAGTTCGCTGTCAGGCACTTTTTACGACAAATTTACCATTCAATGGTTTTCTTTGTCTCTGAACTCTATTCACTCTTAAAAGTAATACAAATGTGTCAGCAAGAAATATCAAAAAAGGATGACTTCCATAGATTAGCGTGTGCACTTCAGCAATGGACGACTTTTCAGTTGTAATGACAAGTTGGCAGTAGCCATTCATCCCATTCCTTCTACCTTTGCCTGGAAGGATTTACCTTCCCTCTGATAGACCCACCTTCTCTCAAAGCCATCCTTGTCCCCTCAGGCCAGTTGTCACTCCTTATCCGCACCCTCAGAACACCATTCAAACTCTAATCTCAGTGTACTGTTATCCTCTGCTTTGTGTGATATGAAACAGTTCAGTTCAGTTCAGTCACTCAGTCATGTCTGACTCTTTGCGACCCCATGAATCACAGCACACCAGGCCTCCCTGGCCAAAGTATTGGAGTTTCAGCTTTAGCATCATTCCTTCCAAAGAAATCCCAGGGCTGATCTCTTTCAGAATGGACTGGTTGGATCTCCTTGCAGTCCAAGGGACTTGCAAGAGTCTTCTCCAACACCACAGTTCAAAAGCATCAATTCTTTGGCACTCAGCTTTCTTCACAGTCCAACTCTCACATCCATACATGACCACTGGAAAAACCATAGCCTTGACTAGATGGACCTTTGTTGGCAAAGTAATGTCTCTGCTTTTCAATATGCTATCTAGGTTGGTCATAACTTTTCTTCCAAGGAGTAAGCGTCTTTTAATTTCATGGCTGCAGTCACCATCTGCAGTGATTTTGGAGCCCCCCAAAATAGTCTGACACTGTTTCCACTGTTTCCCCATCTATTTCCCATGAAGTGATGGACCAGATACCATGAAGCCTGGCTTGGAGAATTTTGAGCATCACTTTACTAGCATGTGAGATGAGTACAATTGTGTGGTAGTTTGAGCATTCTTTGGCCTTGCCTTTCTTTGGGATTGGAATGCAAACTGACCTTTTCCAGTCCTGTGGCCACTGCTGAGTTTTCCAAATTTGCTGGCATATTGAGTGCAGCACTTTCACAGCATCATCTTTCAGGATTTGAAATAGCTCCACTGGAATTCCATCACCTCTACTAGCTTTGTTCGTAGTGATGCTTTCTAAGGCCCACTTGACTTCACATTCCAGGATGTCTGGTTCTAGGTGAGTGATCACACCATCGTGATTATCTTGGTCATGAAGATATTTTTTGTACCGTTCTTCTGTGTATTCTTGCCCCCTCTTCTTAATATCTTCTGCTTCTGTTAGGTCCATACCATTTCTGTCCTTTATTGAGCCCATCTTTGCATGAAATGTTCCCTTGGTATCTCTAATTTTCTTGAAGAGATCTCTAGTCTTTCCCATTCTGTTCTTTTCCTCTGTTTCTTTGCATTGATCGCTGAGGAAGGCTTTCTTATCTCTTCTTGCTATTCTTTGGAACTCTGCATTCAGATACTTATATCTTTCCTTTTCTCCTTTGCTTTTCGCTTCTCCTCTTTTCACAGCTAACTGTAAGGCCTCCCCAGACAGCCATGTTGCTTTTTTGCATTTCTCTTCCATGGGGATGGTCTTGATCCCTGTCTCCTGTACAATGTCACGAACCTCATTTCATAGTTCATCAGGAACTCTAACTCTCAGATCTAGTCCCTTAAATCTATTTCTCACTTCCACTGTATAATCATAAGGGATTTGATTTAGGTCATACCTGAATGGTCAAGTGGTTTTCCCTACTTTCTTCAATTTAAGTCTGAATTTGGCAATAAGGAGTTCATGATCTGAGCCACAGTCAGCTCCTGGTCTTCTTTTTGTTGACTGTATAGAGCTTCTCCATCTTTTGCTGCAAAGAATATAATCAATCTGATTTTGGTGTTGACCATCTGGTGATGTCTATGTGTAGAGTCTTCTCTTGTGTTGTTGGAAGAGGGTGTTTGCTATGACCAGTGCATTTTCTTGGCAAAACTCTATTAGTCTTTGCCCTGCTCCATTCCGCATTCCAAGGCCAAATTTGCCTGTTATTCCAGGTGTTTCTTGACTTCCTACTTTTGCATTCCAGACCCCTATAATGAAAAGGACATCTTTTTTGGGTGTTAGTTCTAAAAGGTCTTGTAGGTCTTCATAGAATCGTTCAACTTCAGCTTCTTCAGCGTTACTGGTTGGGGCATAGACTCAGATTACTGTGATATTGAATGGTTTGCCTTGGAAACGAACAGAGATCATTCTGTCGTTTTTGAGATTGCATCCAAGTACTGCATTTCGGATTCTTTTGTTGCCCATGATGGCTATTCCATTTCTTCTGAGGGATTCCTGCCCGCAGTAGTAGATATAATGGTCATCTGAGTTAAATTCACCCATTCCCGTCCATTTTAGTTCGCTGATTCCTAGAATGTCGACGTTCACTCTCGCCATCTCTCGTTTGACCACTTCCAATTTGCCTTGATTCATGGACCTGACATTCCAGGTTCTTTACAGCATTGGACCTTGCTTCATGAATTGCTATTGAGTAGATGCCTCAGACAATGCTTGGAATGACTGTGGAATAATGAGGAAATATCAACCTTAGCTTTAGGGAGGCCTTCTGGAAGTTTCTAGAAGCAAGGGTTCTTTCTTATCCATCTTTGTGTCCATCACCCCATTTCCCACAGGACTGTAATTCATTGTCTTAAACTAAACCCAAATGTGCCTCCCACAGATAAAAGCCAGTATAATGTGTGCCTGAAGGGACAGATGATGGTGACAAGACTCACGTACCTGATCTTCTTATGTTCCATGCACTTCCTATGCACGATCATACTTAAACCCACTGATAGGGCCCACATGGGGTTTCATTGTTGAGATGGCTCATTATGTTGACCTCACAAACAAAGAACAAAATGATCAAGTGATCATTTTAGTGATCTCAAGTGATCCTTGAGACTGACCAAACTGCCCAAACGACATTCTGTTTCCTCACTGGCGCCTACCTTCTCAAAGCTACGAGGCCACGAAATTCTAGACCTCCAGCTATGTGACCACAGGACTCAACAACAGGCTAAAAATTAACCATCCCTTCAGAGAATTTTTCATTGGCAGAGTATAAGAGAGACCCCATCAGAAAGGGATGATACTGGTTCTCCTGAAGGGCCAGTCACCCTCTAGCTTCCCTCTAATAAATTTCCTTTTTCTTGCCTGACTGCCCTGCTAGCTCTCTTTTTCTCTACACTTGCCTTACACTAACCTCACCACCATTTGAGGAAACTGCTATTCTCATCCCAACTTGCAGACAAGCAAACTGAAGCATAAAGAGTTAAACTTGTTCAAAACCCCACCAATAGAGACAGAGGGATATGAACACTTTTATGATCACGAGACTGTTCTATTTCCCCAAGATAATGTATGGAGCAACCTCCCAAATTCAACACCATGTTAAACAGTTACTTCCAGTCTCCTGTCTTCTAAGCCAGTGCTTCTCCATCACCTGGCATCTTGTTAAACACAGATTCTGAGTCAGCACTTCTAAGCCTTGGCATTTCCAACAGCTCAGGTGCACTGATGCTGGTCCCTAGAGGGCACTTCAGTTCAGTTCAGTCGCTCAGTTGTGTCTGACTTTTTGCATCCCCACGGACTGCAGCACACCAGGCTTCCCTGTCCATCACCAACTCCCGGAGTTTACTCAAACTCATGTCCACCGAGTTGGTGATGACATCCAACCATCTCATCCTCTGTTGTCCCCTTCTCCTCCTGCCTCCAATCTCTCCCAGCCTCAGGGTCTTTTCAAATGAGTCAGCTCTTCGCATTAGGTGGCCAAAGTATTGGAGTTCCAGCTTCAGCATCAGTCCTTCCAATGAATATTTGGAACTGATTTCCTTTAGGATGGACTGGTTGGATCTCCCTGCTGTCCAAGGGACTCTCAAGAATCTTCTCCAACACCACAGTTCAAAAACATCAGTTCTTCAGTGCTCAGCTTTCTTTATAGTCCAACTCTCACATCCATACATGACTAATGGAAAAACCATAGCTTTGACTAGATGGACCTTTGTTAGTAAAGTAATATCTTTGCTTTTCAATATGTTTTCTAGGTTGGTCATAGCTTCTCCTCCAAGGAACAAGCATCATTTAATTTCATGGCTGCAGTCACCATCTGCAGTGATTTTGGAGCCCCCAAAAATAAAGTCTCTCACTGTTTCCATTGTTTCCCCATCCTTTTTGCCATGAACTGATGGGAATGGATGCCATGATCTTAGTTTTCTGAGGCTCTAATCCATGTATAACAGGCAAGATCATAAATATACCACCACCCCCCAAAAGAACTGTGGTGTTGGAGAAGACTCTTGAGAATTCCTTGGACTGCAAGGAGATCCAACCAGTCCATTCTGAAGGAGATCAGCCCTAGGATTTCTTTGGAAGGAATGATACTAAAGCTGAAACTCCAGTACTTTCGCCACCTCATGCGAAGAATTGACTCATTGGAAAAGACTCTGATGCTGGGAGGGAGTGGGGGCAGGAGGAGAAGGGGACGACAGAGGATGAGATGGCTGGATGGCATCACTGACCTGATGGACGTGAGTCTGAGTGAACTCCGGGAGTTGGTGATGGACAGGGAGGCCTGGCGTTCTGCAATTCATGGGGTCTCAAAGAGTCGGACACGACTGAGCAACTGAACTGAACTGAGATAAAAATCATATTTTTAAGTTAAAAATATTGATTTAATTGAAAACTGGGAGAAAATAGGACTGACTGTTGGGCTTCCTGGGTAGTGCTAGTAGTAAAGAATCTGTCTGCCAGTGCAGAAAATGCAAGAGATGCAGGTTCCATCCCTAGGTCAGGAAGATCCCCTGGAGTAGGAAAAGGCATCCCACTCCAGCATTCTCACCTGGAAAATTCCATGAGCAGAGGAGACTGGCGGGCTACAGTCCACGGGGCCACAAAGACACGGACACGACTGAGCATCTAAGCACAGCACTGTTGACAGAATAATGTTCAGCCATAAAGACAGCTCTGCAAGATTTATTCTAATTACATCACCCTGCCACTCTTTCTTAAGAGTCACTTTATAAAAAAGAAATACATCATTGCCAAGGCAATAAACTAGGAAGATATTTTTACCTATGCTTAAAGATCTTCGCCCTTGGTGTTTATGTCAAATTTTAGCCAATTTGTGACTAAAATTTGAAGAGAACAGTTTTCAGGTAGATACTGAAAACTGCTCCATCCTGACCTTTCAAGATTAGCTCATGCCTATGAGTAATTGTGTAATACTGTATTCTGTATAAAGCACAATTCTTACGTTTCACTGGAGTCAAGAAAAGGTATTCATTATACCTCACCCTCTACACTCACTAAACTGATATACAGAATGATCACACAAATCATGCAGATAAATTTCAGTCTCACTGACATCAAGAACATCCAGAGTGCAGCTAGAGTATCAGACATATTACACATATGTGGACAGTTACTGAAAACATGTACCCTTAAACATAGAAGATTTTGTAAGTTGAGACTTTTACCTTCTTCACGTTATCTATCAGAAACAATTGCTCTTAATAGTTACTAGAAAAGTTATATTAGATTTTCTCCTTAACATGACACCAGTGTTGATATTCCAAGTGCCTTTTTGCCTGCATTTGCCTACATGCATACCTGATTATTTATTTTGTAAGAGCCCATCCTGAGAAAATGGTTGATTTGTATGGCAAGACAGAAGAGGTCTGATACTTATTATTGCTGGTTGCATCCAAGCACGGATGGCTCAGGGGAAACCATAAGTATTCAGGTTTTCAAGATAATATGCGTTCAGCTACAAAGGTTAACTTAGGATTCCTGAGTGGTAAGAGGAAAGAAGATGGAATATGGAAATCATATGGAAATAAGCCACAAAATATAGGAAGCATCAATTACTTGGAAGGCATTTTCATAGACAGATGGGACTGCTTAGATAACTTACACTTTAAACTCACATCACACCTTTGACCGTAACCATGGCACCAAAAATTAGAAATGGGAAAAGCATCTAAATGGAGCCTATAGCTGATGTCCCACCCACTTTAGAAGTAAATGTTGATTTTTCTTATATTTATATCAGAATTCCCCAAGAAATGTATTTGAAACTTTAAAAGCCTTGCTATTAAACAACCAAACACCCTCTCCATTCTTGCCTATCATTCCTGCTCCAGCCTTGAAACATCCTAGACCTAGAAACTGGAGCTCGGAACACTACCCCCCCAATAAAAATACCAACTTAGATGTCCATTTCTCGGTGTAACATTTGCTACCTTTGAAATTTGGGAGTAGGATTTGTTATAGGTGTTTCTGTAGATCTGATGGCAGAATTCAGGCAGAGATGTTGAAAGTAAAGAAGTTACTGCACTTCTTGTATTTCTGTTCCCATGGAGACTGAAATCATCTCCTACCCAAGCTGGATGAGGTGTTTGGAAATAATCAGTTTCAATTTTTCATGACAGCAAAGTACTGCTTCCTGTTTTCAGCTTTCAGAGGCTTACTTTCACAAGGTAGGGGGAAATGGTTTGGATGTGGTTTGAAGTACAATGACCTACAAAAAAAAAAGTGGCTCTATTCATAGATATGACACTGTAACACACAGAGAGGGAATGTTTGGCCTGGCCACTCGCTGACAGCTGACTAGCCTAGACCCATTGAATTCCACAAAGGCCCAGACACTAGTAGGATAAGACCTAATACTTTGAGAATTTATGTTTAGATAGCTATTTTTGAAAAAAACGTATCCCATTAAGTTTTCTCACTTTGCAAGTAAATGTTATCTTCTTTCACTTACATCAGAAATTCCAGAAGGCTACAGTTTAATGTTTTAACACCATTTTAACACCATTCCTATCAATTAAACAGATTGACCAAGGGGATGTCACAAAAAGCCTCGGTGATGATGCACAGAGAAGTTCAGAAGCCAGAGCATCCTCATCTTAACTCTTCCTGCAGTGTGAGATGCCTGCAGCACCAAATAAGAATACAATTCACTAAGAGGAGGTTGACTTGAAGCTAAAAAGGCCATTTGCATACAATTCTTTCGTTTCAGTGAAGGCAGTGGAGGCTGAGCAGCCCTCCACTCAGGTGGAACCTGTTTCCGTTTGTGAGATAATTCAGTTCAGTTCAGTTCAGTCGCTCAGTCGTGTCCAACTTTTTGTGACCCCATGGATTGCAGCATGCCAGGCCTCTCTGTCCAACACCAACTCCTGGAGTTTACTCAGACTCCTGTCTGTTGAGTCAGTGATGGCATCCAACCATCTCATAGGGCCTCTGTCGTCCCCTTATCCCCCTGCCTTCAGTCTTTCCCAGCATCAGGGTCTTTTCCAATGAGTCAGCTCTTTGCATCAGGTGGCCAAAGTATTGGAGCTTCAGCTTCAACATCAGTCCTTCCAATGAATATTTGGAACTGATTTCCTTTAGGATGGACTGGTTGGATCTCCCTGCAGTCCAAGGGACTCTCAAGAGCCTTCTCCAACACCACAGTTCAAAAGCATCAATTCTTCAGCGATCAGCTTTCTAGTCCAACTCTCACATCCATACATGATTACTGGAAAAACCATAGCCTTGACGAGATGGACCTTTGTTGGCAAAGTAATATCTCTGCTTTTTAATATGCTATCTAGGTTGGTCATAACTTTTCTTCCAAGGAGCAAGCGTCTTTTAATTTCATGGCTTGCAGTCACCATCTGCAGTGATTTTGGAGCCTGAAAAAATAAAGTGTGTCACTGTTTCCACTGTTTCCCCATCTATTTGCCATGAAGTGATGGGACCAGATGCCATGATCTTAGTTTTCGAAATGTTGAGCCTTAAGCCAACTTTTTCACTCCCCTCTTTCACTTTCATCAAGAAGCTCTTTAGTTCTTTTTCACTTTCTGCCATAAGTGTGGCATCATCTGCTTTCTGAGGTTATTGATATTTCTCCCAGAAATCTTGATTCCAGTTTGTGCTTTAACCAGTCCAGCATTTCTCATAATGTACTCTGCATATAAGTTAAATAAACAGGGTGACAATATATAGCCTTTCCTGATTTGGAACCAGTCTGTTGTTCCATGTCCAGTTCTTAACTGTTGCTTCTTGACCTGCATACAGATTTCTCAGGAGGCAGGTCAGGTGGTCTGGTATTCCCATCTCTTTCAGAATTTTCCACAATTTGTTGTGATCCACACAGTCAAAGGATTTGGGGTAGTCAATAAAGCAGAAGTAGATGTTTTTCTGGAACTCTCTTGCTTTTAGGATGATCCAGTGGATGTTGGCAATTTATCTCTGGTTCCTCTGCCTTCTCTAAATCCAGCTTGAATATCTGAAAGTTCACAGTTCACGTACTGTTGAAGCCTGGCTTGAAGAATTTTGAGCATTACTTTGCTAGCGTATGAGATGAGTGCAATCGTGCAGTAGTATGAGCTTTCTTTGGCATTGCCTTTCTTTGGGATTGGAATGAAATAGAAGCCCGTTATCTCCCAGTTTCTGTTCCTTGAGGTGTTCAGACAGAACGCCAAACAGTGTAGGTAGGCCTCCACCTATGCCCCCGCAGGCTGTGGGGAAGTGGCTTTTCCCACTACAGTAAGGGGCTTTGTTTCTTCCATGGCAAAAAAAAGAGGTCAAGATCCACCTCCCTTCTGATTCTCAACATTTTATAATTCTTATTTTAATATTGTAGTTCTTGTGAGCGTGCTCAGTTGCTTAGTTGTGTCTGACTCTTTGTGACAGCATGGACTATACCTGTCAGGTTCCTTTGTCCTTGGAATTCTCCAAAAATACTGGAGTGGGTTGCCATTTCCTCCTCCAGGGGATCTTCCCAACCCAGGGATTGAACCTGCGTCTCTTCCGTCTCCTGCATTGGCAGGCAGATCCTTTGCCACTGAGCCACCTGGGAAGCCCTTATTTTAATATATCAGTCCTGAATATTCATCGGAAGGACTGATGCTGAAACTGAAACTCCAATACTTTGGCCACCCATTGTGAAGAACTGACTCCTTGAAAAAGACCCTGATGCTGGGAAAGATTGAAGGCAGAAGGAGACAAGGAGACGGGGGTGACAGAGGATGAGACTGTTGGATGGCATCACCGACTCAATGGGCATGAGCTGGAGCAAGCTCATGGACAGGGAGGCCTGGGGTGCTGCAGTCCATGGGGTCGCAAAGAGTCAGACACGACTGAGCGACTGAGCTGACTGACCAAAAAGTTCATTTAGGATTTTCTGTAACCTCTTAAGGAATGGATAAACACATTTCACTGATTTAATAAATCCATTTCACTTAAATAGATTTAGGGGTCTGGTCAGAAGCAACAGCCTTCTTCATGTTTCTGTGTGTCTTATGGCATGTGAACAAGTAACAGAAGCAAGCTCTCTACTGACCTTATCATTCATAAGGGAAGCTGTAAGTGACCTCTCATTCTCTAAAAGGGACAAAACTATGTCAGTGAGCATAACTGCACTTCAAGCCTCCTATTTCTGGTGATAGCTTCTAGGCTGCAGATTCTTTAAAATGCCATTGTGTTCTGTGTGTGTAGATCACGCATCACAAACTCAAATGCCCCCAGGGGTTGGGCAATTAACATAAATGTGTAATTCAGGACCGGTGTGAGGTAATAGGGAGTACTGAGACCTGTGGTAAACAGAAGAGTGCCCAGGGCTTCCCTGGTGGTTCAGGGGTAGAGAATCTGCCTGCCAGTGTAGGAGATATGGGTTCAATTTTGGGGCCGAGAAGATCTTACATGCCACAGAGTAGCTAAGCCCGTGCACCACAGACATTGAGCCTGTGCTCTCAAGCCCGGGCTCCACCACGACTGAGTCCACAAGTCACAACTACTGAAGCCCACATGCCCTAGAGCCCATGATCCACAAGAGAAAGCACCACAATGAGAAGCCCGTGTATCACAGCTAGAGAGTAGGCCCCGACTCACCACAGCTAGAGAAAAAGCTGTGCAGAAACAAAGATCCAGCACAGCCAAAAATGGATGAATAAAGAATTTTTAAAAAAGAGAGAGAGAGATAGAGCATACAAGGCCCGCTATGGAGATTCCGTATTGTAAGCCTTGTGCCAGCTAAAAAGATTCTCATAGAAGCTTGGTCACAGGCTGCCAGTTTGTCATCCAAGGTGCAGAGACTAAGAAGACAGTTTATTTTCACGGTGATGAATTAGTGTGAAAGTGATTTCTGGTTAAACACAGCAGATTGAACAAATGTGTGGGGTATTTTTCTTAGCTGTCTTCTGATTCCCATCTAAAATTTAGGTAAGGGAAATTTTGAAAGGGACGAACCTTGGGGACTCAGGAGCCTGAAAAGGAAATAACAGCCCCCAAACCTGGGAAACTGTCTAAGCCAGTGGATATGGGGCCAATAACAGCAGAACTGAGGAAGCTAAAATTTGAGTCTGTAGGAAGGGAGGGAGAGCCAAGAAGTAAGCTTTGCATGTTGGAAAAAACTATAGAAGGGATTGGAGGCACCATCCATCTCCGAAAGAAGGGGCATAAAGCGTAACTAGAAACAGGTGGATTGGCTTAGAGTCTTTGAAAGGAGGAGGTAGGCTTCCAAGACACCCTTTTTGCCCTTGGAGAAATAAAGGAGGCTTATTCTTTAAAGATGTTGAACCATAGAGAGGCTGGACTCAAGCATAGTGAGAACAAAGGCACCAAACTGAAACCCAGAAGAATAAACCTCTCTATTTAACAGTCTTTCACTTAAGCTATCCATGCATGCCTCCTTCCCACAGTCAGATCCCAAAATGCTCACAGCCAAGCTTACACCATCATGACAAGAGATTGAAAGATTCTACTTAACAGAAACAGATCAACGCAAAGGAATAACACAGATATTGAAAGCTGGAGGTATGCCAATGAAATATAGCAAAATCAACCACTAGAGTGAAACTTCATTAGCTTGATGAGCTCTGCCAATGCACACAGAGTTCCCTAAACTAAACTAGAGTTTAGCTGCTTCACTCTAAACTCTAACCAAATATACACCTTAAATTTATACAATGATACATGTCAAATATATTGCAATTTTTTAAAAGTCTAACCAGACAGCCAAGGAGAACCTCTAACATGGAAACAGAGATCATGGAGGTAGAAAGAAATAAGTGGGAAAAAAAAGAAACATAGTTCAGGAAAAGAAAGTTTAAAATAATAGATTAATCCTTGGAGAGAGAAGGGAAGATATCACATACATAAAACAAGAATAGGATGCTATAAAAAGGAACAGTCACAGAATATGAAAGAGTTCTTAAAAATTAAAACTACAATGGCTTGAAAAAAATCCATAGATGGAAAATAAATTCTGAAGCTTGTTGATTTTTTTTAAGTTGAGAAAATAGCAAAAAAAAAAAAAAATCCATAAAGATATAGGAGGTCCTATACCCAAATACTTGGAGCTCCAGAAGAAAGGTAGAGAAATGGAAAGAAGACCATTACCTAAGAAATATTTTTTTCCAGAACTGAAAAATAAACGTTTTCAGAATAAAACAGCCCATTAAGTACCCAGTCCAATAAATAAAAAGACCTGCACCAAAGCACGTAACTGAAAATTTTCAGAACACCAAGAACAAAGAAAAGAGTTTAAAAGCTTCCAGAGATAGAAAAAGGATTATTTACAGAGGCCCAGGAAACAGAATGCCATCAGACTTCCCAACCATTCTAAATGGGAAGGACAGTTGAGCAACACTCTCAGGATTCTGAGAGAAGCTATGTCTCACCTACAAGTTTATATCTAGTCCTGCTTACAATCAAGTTTGAGTAAAGAAAAAAAAAAAAAAAGACATTTTCAGACATGCAGAGTCTCAAGAAATGACAGTGCCTCCCGTGAAGCTTTTCCCAAGCAGCTGCTAGAGGTGAGCTCCACAAAATCAGCAAAGGTATGACCATGAAAGAGGGAGATGCAGAACCTAATAGGGAATCCACCCACTGGAGAAGCAAAGGAGCTTCCCAAAACGATGGGGAAGAAAAATACCAGGAGAATTCCAAAAACTAGATCCGAAAACCTACTAACCAGCCTGATGACCGAGGCAGATAGGAAAAGACAAACTTGAGATTTATTTATTATTGTCACTGTGTACCAGTCCTGGTAGTTTGCAGATGGCTTGGAAATAGCTACACAAATGACAAAACTAACCAAATGAAAACTTAGAGAACTAAGAAAAAAAAATTTTTTTAAACATAGGCAATTACTAAAATAGGGAGGAGGAAGAAATATTACACGAGAAAGAAAAAGTGACTATCCTATATGGCTCAGCTAAAATAATACTTCCAGAGTAAAAATAATGTGCAGATAGAGCACTGATTTGGAAAAAAAAATTATTATAAAACTAGAATGTAAAGAAAGAAGGAGAAAGGTGTGTGTGTGAATATGGCCTGATTTGGTGGGGGGAGGGGAGAGGCAGGGATTGGTAAGAGATCTAAATAATCATCTTCCATCATCGTTACAGGTAAAATTAATAAATAATATCTAAATTTGAAAAGTAAAATAAGATATTTAAGATGTCACCAATTAGAAGGATCTCTATTATGTTATATGTCTTAGAATTTTTAAAATGCCAATTAAACTATGACATGTCATCACTTGTAAGGCTCAAAGATCTCGGAGGTATTAAAATAGAGTGAAGAGAACACGTGGTTTAGAAACAGCCATGTATTCCATGAGAAATAGCTAATAGCTCAAATCAGATCTGTAGAGCAGGAAGCCAGGTGGGAAAGGCTGGGGCAAGTGGTTGCTATTTTTGTCATAATTTTGGTTATAATTTTTGTTAGATTGGTTGATTTTTTAGAAGACTGTATGTGCAACTTTGTTATTAAGGGTTTATCAAGTTTTAAATCAGTCAATAAGAAAACAGTATATATCAAAACTCCAATTAAAAAAAGAAAGCTTTCACTGCTTCTGGGTTCATGATGCTGGCTTAAATGTCATTTAAAGAAACTATTTACCATAAAAAAAAATCTTGCAATTCTCATTTTATTACTGGTTTTAGTGATTTTAGTTGCTAAGTCGTGTCTGACTCTTGCAACCCCATGGACTGTAGCCTGCCAGGCTCCTCTGTCCATGGGATTCTCTAGGCACAAAAACTGGAGTGGGCTGCTATTTTCTCACTCAAAATCTACTACAAATGGATGGAAAATGCTATAAAACAATCCAAGACCACTCTGAAGTTACTATCTATGTTTTCTGCTCTCATTTCTCAAATGGCACAAAATCCAAAATATAATTGCTTCTCGCCCTATTTTATAGGTATTTATTTGCCTGTGTCTTTGAGATGGTGGCTTCTCCTGCCTGATCTTTACCTACTAGAGACAGTTTACTTATCTATAATGGAACAGTCTCATTTCTTGCCTCCTTAGCTTGGAAAAGCATTAGTCTGTAAATGGAGCATATTGACACATACGTCATCAGTGCCAGGGCACACAACCACAGGTACTGGTTAATCAGGCACTTGCTTCACTGCTTATGGGAAACCAGATTGATTTGCAATGTGCATGCAAAAAATTATTTTTTAAAACAGTATTTTATTCCTATGAGACCTAAACTCCGCCTTGAGAAAAGAAGTTGGTTTTGGCCTCCCCAAATCCATGAAGGAATGTGATATTCCTCAGTTTCCCACCGATTTGGCAGTATTAGATCCAGGATTGTCAACTTGTCTCTAAAAAAAATTAGGCATCTAGACCTTGGGACAGAGCTCAAACATAGATTTAGCTGAAATTGGTACACAACGCCCCATTACACACACTGAAACACACAAACACAAAGCCAGATGGGATGTAGAGGCTATAGAGATCTAAAATTTTACCATACTCAACAAGCTGACACATTAGCCTGCCATCTTTCCATGGATGCTGGCAGAAGACAAGAGACTACTGGCTCAGAGACAAAGGATTTTACTGCTCACAGCAACGGCAGTAGCCAGAGGACTGGCATTTGTACCTACTGCCCAAGGCTCGTTCCCACAGGGCATTGTGAAGGGGGCGATACACATGGTGGCTTGCATTACAGCAGAAGAACCCCAAGCTTAGGCAATCCAAATCATTTTTTCCAAATATTTTTATTGTCATGAAACAAACATAACATAAAAATTTACCATTTTAACTAGTGTTCAGCATACAATTCAATGGCTGCCGATGCTGCTGCTAAGTCGCTTCAGTCGTGTCCGACTCTGTGCGACCCCATAGATGGCAGCCCACCAGGCTCCTCCACCCCTGGGACTCTCCAGGCCAGAATACTGGAGTGGGTTGCCATTTCCTTTTCCAATGCATGAAAGTGGAAAGTGGAAAGTGAAAGTGAAGTCGCTCAGTCATGTCCGACTCTTAGCGACCCCATGGACTGCAGCCCACCAGGCTCCTCCATCCATGGGATTCTCCAGGCAAGAGTACTGGAGGGGGCTGCCATTGCCCTCTCCCAATTCAATGGCGCCACATCTTTTATAATGGACAGTAAACCTGCCTGACCTTTGCACTATAGGGAGGTATTATCTTTATTAAACTGAACCATAAACAAACCTAGCCTTTGCTCCAAACCAGAATTTTTTCATCCCAGCACTGTTGACATTTTGGACTGGATCCTTCTTTGTTGTGAGGACAGTCAAGTTGTGAGGAATTACAAGATACTGAGCAGATTCCTTGCACACTACCCACTAGAGGTCAGTAGCACTTGATCATTTATAATGAGCAAAAATGTGCCCAGAAATTGTCAAATGTCCCCTTGGAAGCAAATCACCTTCAGTTGAGAATGACTGTTCCAGAGGAAGTCACTATCTGTGTTTGGAGGCTGTTCACTAGGCAAATATCCTTGATAAAGCAGTCCTGAACAAAGGCAATCTGTACCTCAAGTCACAAAACATGCAAAAACACCAGAGATCCGTGGTGAACTGCCTCTCAACAGAGGCCTTAATCCTTACTTCTGAAACTAGATCTGTTTTTCAGACATGTATAAAGTACTTGGCCAATTTGGACTTGATATTTACATACACATACACACACACACACACCCTTCTTCATGGTCCTTTGACTAAAGTTACAACATGAACCATTGAGATGATGAGAAACAAGTCCAAAGAAATTAAGCAGATATGGCCCAAAAGGATATATGCTGCTGTGCTGTCCTTGCTGCTGCTGTGCTGTCCTTGCTGCTGCTGTGCTGTGCTTGATGCTGCTGCTGCTGCTAAGTCACTTCAGTCATGTCCGACTCTGTGCGACCCCATAGAAATGGCAGTCCACCAGGCTCCCCTGTCCCTGAGATTCTCCAGGCTGTGCTTAGTCATGTCCAAATCTTTATTCATAGACTGTAGCCTGCCAGGCTCCTCTGTCCATAGGGATTCTCCAGGGAAGAATATTGTAGTGGGTTGCCATGCCTTCCTCCAAGGGAACTTCGCAACCCAGGGATCAAACTCAGGTCTCCCTCACTGCAGGGAGATTCTTTACCGTCTGAGCCACCAGGGAAGCCCAAGAATACTGGAGTGGGTAGAAGATTCCCTTCTCCAGGGAATCTTCCCAACCCAGGAATTAAACCAGGGTCTCCTGCGTTGCAGGTGGATTCTTTACCAGCTGAGTTACCAGGGAGGCCCCAAAAGGAAATAGCTGAGCCCAGGAGTATATGATGGACATTTCCTTTCTTATGCAAGAGTTTTTTCCCTTTCTTGGGTTAATAACTAACTTTTTGCAGCGAGGAGGGCATTTAATACTCTTTCCTCAGATCACTTCTGTGCTTTGAAGTTAGACCTGGATACAAATCCCAATTCTTCTACTTAACAGTACAACTGATGAACAAGTAATTCTACCTGTAGGAGCTTACTTTTCATATATAAGGTGGAGGTGATAAGACCTACCTTACAGGGTTTTCATCACAATTCTATGAGCTAAAAGTGCCCAGTACAGTGCCTGGCATTCAGTAAGTACTGAATAAATTGTGGTTATTGCTTCACGAACATCACCATTAGGGCAGGTCCTAGGCATCCCTGGTGGCTCAGATGGTAAAGAATCTGCCTGCAATGCAGGAGACCGGAGTTTGATCCCTACGTAGGGAAGATCCCCTGGAGAAGAAAATAGCAACCCACTCCAGTATTCTTGCCTGAAAAATCCCATGGACAGAGGAGCCTGGCAGGCTACAGTACATGGGGTTGCGAAGAGTCAGACACAATGGAATGACTAACACTTCTACTTTTTTCTTTCCTGTTCTTACTATGATCAGCTTTACACTAATGTCTCCACACTCTCACTTGGTTTTTCACAGTATTTATGACATAGCTGCTTAGAGCAAAGATCTACTGGGCAAAGATTACCAGGCCACAGAGAGAATGACTCTAAGACCTGACCTCATAAGCATTTCGTGCCAACCCCCTGAGCTAGACAATCCTAGCTCCATTACCAATAGGTTCAAAGAAATACCTAAATAGGTCAAAACCTACTCTGACCTTTTGTTACCTGGTTTTCTTTTCTTCAAACTGACATCAATTTGTTGAAATTGCCCAGCCTTTAGCAATCTGTTTAATCAATCTCTCTTGCATACTTGTATTTTAATAGGCTAGCATTCTTGTGTCAAATAAGAAATCAAGCTCTGTGGACTCTTTCCAAGGCTGTTCAAGTATTATTGAGATCAATTTCCCCTACATCCCCTCCTCTTTCCGGTGAAAAGAAATACACAAGCAAAGAAATACCTATCACAGATTACAAAAAAGTGATTAACAGAGAGATCTCCCTTCCATAATAATGCTATGACTTTCCCTTGATATTTGGCATTTTTGACTCTGGGATATAAATTAGTCTTGGTTCCCACTGCTATTGGGTGTTGTACATACGTGATGATTTCTCTTCTTTGTCTTAAAATATAATATTTAATTATAGCTTCACCGAAGACTTAAAATCCCAGTTTCCCTCAGGGAAAAAATACCTACAACTGGAGTTTATGAAAAATTGTTAGTTGTAGCTAATCCTGGGTAATAAATTGGATTTTGGAAATGTGTGTGATTTTTAACACACTAAGCTTTTCATCAGGAAGGCGACGCTTACAGAAAATGCCTGTGGGATAATCAGGCAGTAACTTCACTACTGCACTGTTAAGACAAACACAACTGAGAACATCATCTATGGAATTTGTTGGATTGTGAAATTTGCTCTTTGAAAAGGAAACATCACATAATAGTCAGAGAACAAGTGGCAATTTCTGGTGATTTTGTATTCCCTTGAGCCTGGGATTATGAATTCCCCCTCCTCACTTAAATTCCAATCCTCCACTTAGAATTGTAAGGAACCTGACTGAATTGTATTAAAAAGCCTAAATGACTTTTATTTCTTGTGTCATTTAGCCAGAATGAATACTACTTAGTCTCTTCTCTAAGAACATGTGTGTACACACACACACACTTCTACAGCACAGTGTTCCCGTGGCCAAAAAAGAAAATCAATACACATTTAGCAAATATTTGAGCTGCATTTATGTAAGCAATTCCTTCACGAAAAACAAATTCCAGCCATAGCCATTTCAAGGACCCTAAAGGACAGAAGACAACAGCATTTTCAAACTGCTGTTCTAAATGGAGGACTTTTTATTCTAGATAAACCCCCAAGCCAATACTCTTTTGTATCAAACCTTCTCACTCTGTTTCTCATACCTGACTCCAACCCACCTCATTCTTCAGTGCTGTTGATTAAAGATATACCACTTTCTGTAATAAAGACTGCCCTAATGGCTTCTCTTTGTAGAACTACTAGGAAAAACTGAAGGTGTTTTATTTTTAAGGTCATTCAGTCACATAGCTAGCACCTGAGAAGGTTTAACTTATATCTGCATGAGAACAGCATCCCACAAAACTTGAAAGAAAATGGTAGTCATTGGTTCACAGGTCTTTTTAAAGGCATGGTGGCTACCTGGTCCACTGGAATCTCAACTTGAGTGTCTTCATCTTCTTGGACTTCAGCTGCCCCCCGCGTTTCTGATCTCTCCTCTCCAGCTTTGAAAACACCTTCATCTGTAATTTGAGACAAACACACAGTGAAAATCAAAATCCAATTGTGACATCATGTGGCTGAATGTTGAAATTACAATCAAATTCCTAATGATTTCTTTTTTATAGGTATTCTGGTTCCCCTTGTATTGACAAGATTTTTGTAGCCCCCAATTCTTCTACATTTTCACTGGGAAAAGGTTCAGTGACCAAAACAAGGCTGACCCAGAGGAGCAGGGCTGTGTCCCAGCCTCCCCCTCACCTTCTGGTATTGATTAAAACAAAACAATCCTGCACAGATATTTAGAAGGGCAAGATTTCCCACCTAATATCTCTTTTCTCTCCTCCTAGCCATGAAGCAGTGATGATGCTTGGTGCTTGAAAATACTACTTTTAGCAATTTGCCTTTCCCAAAAGAATGCTATACACTGAAAATAATATATTAAAACAATTCTCTCCATTCTGAGTAACATCAAAAATATTTTTACTGCAACAGAATCAGAGCTAACTCCGTATCTCACATAAATCAATCTTTTATTTTGCAGGTTTTCACAGGATTTTCACAACATATGTTTTAAAATCCTTAACTCTAAAACATAACCCAAATCTTTAAGATGTTAGGATAAGCTCCTTCAATTTGTTCTCCTATAGAAGGCAATAGGGACTGTTCTCCATATTTGAAGTCATTTCAACGTCTTCCCTCTGTCTTCTCTTCTCCAGGCCAAGTAATCAAAGAATCACAGGACCATTTGTCTTTCTGTCTATCTGTTTGCCTCAGGACAGGTCTACTGCTTCAGTCATTCTCGCGGATGTTTTCTCTGCCCAGTCATTTACAATCTCCAGGGGTGGAGATCCCACCTCCTTCTCTGATAATCTATCGCAGCGTACGATTACCCTTACAGTCTAGAAAACGTTTTCATCTTTTGTCTTAAGAACCTCTTCTATTTCTCAAATGGAAACTTCTCTCTCAGAGCGCAAATATTTAACACATTCCACATGATAATATTTCATGTTGTCCAAGTTGTGAAGTCACTCTTCATAAAGCATAAAATACAACTTTATATTCGCTGAGGCTCAGTTGTATGTGAGAGCCAATGAGGCCATATAAGATATAAATGAGATTTAGGTTTCTTGCAAGTTGCTTACAGACTAATGAGCACATAGAAATATACACACATCATCAATAAAGTGCCCTGATGCAAAAGGAATAAGGTCTATAATAGAGCCCTGTGGAAGCTTAGGCAGTATGGCCAAGTGAAAAAGGAAGAAAGGAAGGGAAAGAGGAAATACAACCAAACTCAAGTCTTTTCATTTCTCCTAGAGAAACCAGTTTCCTTTTTAATTACTTCTCTACTATCCTTTATAAAAACCAGGAATAACAGTGCTGCCCTCAAAGCGGATTAGACATGTTAGATTAATCCACATAGATTAATTCATTTTTTATTGAAGTATAGTTAATTTAGAATGGTTTGTTAGTTTCAAGTATACAACAGTTACACACACACACACATATTCTTTTCCATATTTTTCCATTGTAGGTTATTATAACATATTGAATATAGTTCCCTGTGCTATACATTAGGTCCCTGTTGTTTATCTGTTTTATATATCAGTTCATTTCAGTCACTCATTCATGTCTGACTCTTTGGGACCCCATGGACTACAGCACACCAGGTTTCCCAGTCCATCACCAACTCCCAGAGCTTGCTCAAACTCATGGCCATCAAATCAGTGATGTCATCCAACCATCTCATCCTCTGTCATCCCCTTCTCCTCCTGCCTTCAATCTTTCCCAGCATTAGGGTCTTTTCTGAAGAATCAGTTCTTCTCATCAGGTGGCCAAAGTATAGAAGCTTCAGTTTCAGCA
Organism: Oryx dammah; assembly: GCF_014754425.2. Classification (NCBI taxonomy): domain Eukaryota; kingdom Metazoa; phylum Chordata; class Mammalia; order Artiodactyla; family Bovidae; genus Oryx; species Oryx dammah. The sequence goes on from NW_024070195.1 coordinate 18,697,264, forward strand.
TCAGTCCTTCCAATAAATATTCAGGATGATTTCCTTTAGAATGGACTGGTTTGATCTCCTTGCAGGGATCTATACTATTTTATATATAATAGTGTATATATGCTAATCTCAAACTCCTAATTTATCTCCCCCTACCCAGTTGCTATCCTCTTTGGCAAGCATAAATTTGCTGTTTTGTGTGTGTGTGTGTATCTGTGAATCTGTTTCTGTTTTGTAAATAAATTCATTAGGATCATATTTTAGATTCCACATATAAGTGGTATCACGTGATATCTGTCTTTCCCTGTCTGACTTAATTGGTCTAATGGTTATGTCCTGACTCCATTGACTCTTATGACTGAAAGTGTGGATCCAAAACGAAATTGCAGCTCAGCATATCAGAAGAAAGAATACAGAAAAACAGAAAATGTGGTGATGTTTTCATGTACTGATGTTTAGCTTGGAGTAAATGCATAAAGTTTTGGTCACAAGCTCAACAAAGCGATTCTTGAGCTAAAAAAAGTACAAGGAAGGACACTTCAAGGGGCAAGGAAAATAGCTTATAATTATTCTGTCCGAAAAGAAGAGAAGTGAAAGGGAGTAATCCAAGTCTATAAAATCAGAGTCAACAAGAAGAGGGTAAGTGGATATTTGTCTCTGCATCAAATTCTGGAACACAAAACTCAACGAAATAATAAACATTACCTTGATGGTAGAAGACATTAATTAAATGATAGAAAAATAAATTCCCTTGTACCCACATGTGGAGTTCGTAATTCTGAGAATGTGTAGAGGCAGAATAAACTAATTTCAAATAGGGCTGCACATTTTATCGAACATTATCTCCAAAATGGTTGAAAAAGGAAAATTCAGTGTGTTTGACATTCCTTTCTGCCTTCTGAATTACTTTAAAAGGCAACAATCATAGTAATCCACACAATGTCCTTTAAAGACAGATGCTGGTCCCGGTAGACTATGACCTATGTCTGTGACTTTTGGGGATGACATATTTGCATCCGAGTGTTGCACTTGCTTTCAAAGAGACCACAAAGAGAAACCTACAGATACTAAAGAAATATATTGTTGGTGCTCACATTCAATGAAATGTTTAACTGTATCCGAGCAGAGCTCTGGACAGCTTGCAGATGTGTTTTAGGATAAACATTTCACAGGAAAAGAAGAATGAGATCAATAATAACAAATAACATGGAAAGGGCACTGGAATGGAAAAATGGCAACCATGAGGACAGAAACAGCAAGTAGCCAAGTCAACAAAGCTCAGCATTGTGTACCGTGACAAAAACACAGAACACAAAGGTAAAAGTGTTTGGTTGAGGGGTGGCATAGGATTTGTTCCTCACTGAAAGGAGATGTGCAAGCCACCTCCTTCAGTAGCATGGAGCAAGAAAGGAAGATTGGAAATAAATAAACAGTGATGGAAAAAGGAACATGGAGAAAGTTACTTTATGATAAGAAAAAGGACTTGAATTTTTATTAAAAAATGTTGTATGAAATTTAAAATAGAGGAATACGAATTTCTAGTGGAAATTTTTTAAATAGCATTTTTCGATTATAGATTATTTAATATGCATGCATGCATTTTAGAAAACTTGGGAGATGAAGAAAATAAACATCCCATGACCCAGAGATTCTCTCCCTTACCTCACATGCTCTCACACACACACACACACACACACACACTCATAAAACTGAGATCCTAATGTATATATAATTTCAAAAGACTTTTTTTACTTTAAAACCATGTCATGAGTATTTCTCATGTCAGTAAATGTTATTAGAACACATAATAAATTGATGGGTCCATACTGTAATTAATGGATGATGAACCTGGATTCTTGCATATTCCCATACTTAGAAAAGAAATAAAACCATTAACTAAGCTATCTGTTCCTCAAAAATAGCACTGACCTTCTAGCAAGATGAGTGTTGGATTGAACATACCCCTTTGTCAAAATCACATATGTACTGGCCTTCCCCTTTACCACTTCAGAACAGTTCTCAAAGCTCTCAGAGACTACCTCCCAGGTTAAAATCCTCAGACTGACTCAAATAAAATTCTCCACTTCTTTCTTAGATTGACTACTGACTAATTTTTTTCATTGAAATCACTACTTTTTTTTTTAACATGAACATACCTATGATAAAGTTTAATTTCTATCAATAAATTAGGCACAACAGAATATCTGAATTTCCAGCACCACTCTTCTTTTTTTAATATTTTATTTTTATTTATTGATTTGGCTGCACCAGGTCTTAGTTGTGGTATGCAAGATCTTTCGTTGCAGCATGTGGGATCTAGTTCCTGGACCAGGGATTGAACCCAGCCCCCCGCATTGGGAACACGGTTGTCTTAGCCACTGGACCACTAGGCAAGTCCCCGGCATCACTACTGTCGCACTTTGGGGCCACTATTAAGTAAGATAAGGGTTCCTTCGAACACAAGCACTGCAATACCTCTACAGTCCATCTGGTAATCAAGAGGGTTACTGAAGTGTTTAAGGAGTGGGATAAGCTGGACAAAGGGGTGATTCACCTCCTGGGCAGGAAGAGGCGGGAAGGCGTGAGATTTCATCGTGCTTCTCACAACAGCATGCAATTTAAAACTTATGCATTGTTTGTTTCTGGAGTTTTTCATTTAATATTTTCCAATCATAGTTGACTGTGGGTGACTGAAACTGCAGAAGGCAAAACCACAGATAAAGGGAAACTACTGTACTTCATTCAGGGCCAAACCGGATGTTCAAAAATATGACAAACATTCATGATGAGTGTTCAAAGGCATGTGAATGCTCAAGGTGAAAGTTCAAGAGCAGGCCTGAAAACTAGAAAGTTAAAAATAGCACCAAAGAATTGCCAACAAGGCCAAAATACAATGGTAAAGAATTAGAATGATACAGTATGTTCCCTTTCTGTCAGGGCCACAATAAATGGGGCAGATGGGGAGGATAAGTTGGGAGATCGGGACTGACATATACACACTACTATAGATATACATATAGATACATAATAGATAATTAATAAGAACCTACTTATAGCACAGGGAACTATACTTAATACTCTTAATGATCTATATGCAAAAAGAACCTAAAAAAAAGTGAATATGTGTTTAACTGATTTACTTTGCTATTTACCTGAGACTAACATATAACACTGTAAATCAAATATACTCCAATAAAAACGAATTTTAAAAAAAGAAAATCACAAAAAAGGCTACTAAACACACACCCCATGGAAGAAGGCAAACATAAAACATTAAAAACTTAAAACACCTGCTTGCAAGGATAGATAACCCAAGAAATTTAAAATTTTTGTGAAAACATTAAGTGTTTCAATATGATATTATGCAGCACTTCAAAATCTAACTACTTTCCCTTTATTATGACTGCTCATTTAAACTTGCACAGTAAAGTTAGATCATAATGGCAACCATTATGTGCAGTGATTGTATAGGTATTGCTACCAATAGTTCAGATGTCCTAACCACAACTCATTAAGGGTAGGTGCTACCTAGGGTCGGCTTTCCAGGCGGTTCAGTGGTAAAGAATCTGCCTCCCAATGCAGAAGATGTAGGTTCTATCCCTGAGTTGAGAAGATATCCTGGTATCCTGGAGAAGGAAATGGCAAGCCACTCCAGTATTCTTGCCTGGAAAATTCCATGGACAGAGGATCCTGGCGGGCTATACTCCATGAGGTCACAGAAACATGCTTGAGAGACTGAGTATACAACCTACCGAGAGGAAGGGGTTTAGCCTCTAATGGGACACACAATTACTTTTATCGTCCCTCAAATTTACATAAAAACAGAAATTTAGTCTTATTCCATCCCAATGTCAACAAGTGCCCCTTTTTGTCATATATCGCCTGCCTGTGAAATTTTGGTGCACCAATAATCATCTTAGCCACATTCAAGATTTCTTCTAACCCTTACCACAAGCTTTAACATAATTTTCAACTGCTCATGTGCCAAAGACTCTCTAATCTATATCAGCCTCTTCATGGATCCCCAAGTTCATATATCCAATTACCTAACTTGACAGCTCACCTTGGTTGTCTAAAGGGCATCTCAACCTTAACATGGTCATAAGAGAACTCTGGGTCCCAAGCCTAAACTGTTCATCCTCTATATTCCTCATCCCATAACACAGCACCACCACTCAATCCCAAACCTGGGAATTCTTCTCATTTCCATCTTGCTTTCACTCCCTATATCCATTCCATTCTAGCCCTGTCAATTCAATCCTTTTAAATACACCCCAAATATGTGAATATTATTTCCAGCTCCACTATCAACTTGGTTCAATCACCACTATTGGTTGGAGGGGCTATTATAACAGCTTGCAACGTAGCGTCCCTCTGCTTCTACTCTTGATTTCCTCTAGATTGTTCTCCACACAATAGTCAAGTAATATTAACAGATGATCAAAATTACTAAGAAACTCTCTAACACTTTCCAGCATACACAGAATCCAGGTTCCTTACCATGGTTTACAGAGATGTAATCTGGTCCTGAACTCCCTTTTAGACCACATTTCATACCAGTTTCCCTTTGCCCACTGAATTCCAGGTATATTTTGTTCCTCCAACAGCAAACTCATTGCTACCTTATGCCTTTGTTGTTTTTACACCTTCTACTTGGAATGCTCTTCCCTCCCCTTTTCCATGATTAGCTGTTCCTCCTCACTCAGATCTCAGGAAACCTGCCTTGTTCCAATTCAAGTCATTCACCACAATGCTCAGTTTTAACTCTCTCACTAGCATTTATTACTAGCTGGTATTTTTCTTGCTTATTTGGTGTCTTAGTGTTTCTCAGTCTCCACCAAAGTGTTGGCTCCAAGAGAGCAGGTACCACACCCTACTGTTCACGGTTCTGTACCTAGCGTAGAAGAGAGCTTGGCACACAGGAGTTGAAAAGGTGTTTGTTGAAAGAATGAAGAGCAAGCACTCAAAAATATCTGCTGCATGGAGACAGACTATAAAGACAGTACAATGTAAAAGCCACTGCTGCTGCTGCTGCTAAGTCGCTTCAGTCGTGTCTGACTCTGTGCGACCCCATAGACAGCAGCCCACCAGGCTCCCCAGTCCCTGGGATTCTACAGGCAAGAACTCTGGAGTGGGTCTCCATTTCCTTCTCCAATGCATGAAAGTGAAAAGTGAAAGTGAAGTCGCTCAGTCGTGTCCAACTCTTAGCAACCCCATGGACTACAGCACACCAGCCTCCTCCATCCATTGGATTTTCCAGGCAAGAGTACTGGAGTGGAGTGCCATTGCCTTCTCCAAAAGCCACTAGCCCGGTCCATTAGTTCTTTCTGTTGTTACAGGGTTTTTGCCCCAGTGTGGCCACACTTGGCACTATAGCATTTAAATGAGGAGAGGGATAGAGGGAAGTGAACAGAAAGAAGACTGGCATAAAAGCTACACAAGGATCAATACAAATGAGGCTATGTGTGGTAGGCAAAATAATATGCTACCCAAGATCTCTCCATCCAGTTAGTCACTTCGTGTAGCAGAGATGAATAAAGATTGCAGACAGAATAACTGTTGCTAATTAGCTGACCTTGAGACGGGGAGATTATCCTAGATTATTCTTGTGGACCCAGTGTCATCACAAAGGTCCTTGGAAATGAAGGAGAGTGGCGGGGAGATCAGTGTCAGAAGGACCATGGGGTCATTGCTGGCCTGGAAGATGGAAGGAGGCCACAAACCAGGGAACTGCAGCCAACCCATCAAAACCAGCAAAGGGCAAGAATAGAAAATCTTCTCTTAGAGACTCTAGAAGGACTAAGCCCTTGCCAATGCCGTGATTACAGCCCAGTGAGGACCATTTTGGAAACTCTGAGCTCCAGAATGGTAAGATGATAAGCTTCTATGTTGTTTCAAGCCACCACGTTTGTGGTAACGTGTTACAGCCGTAACAGGCAACTAATACACCAACTGCTCAAAACTAATGATCTGGAAAGAATAGCGGGGGCAAGAGCTTTCACAAATCAGCTTTCTGACTCCCGCAGACACCTGCTGAGGGAGGGCAGACACCCCGTTCCTCCTGGTCTGAAGGCACTGGTTACAAAACCTCCTGCAAGTGTACAGCCTTCTGTTTTCCTTCTCTGTTATTACCTCCATTTCTCACTCCCCTACAATGTACAAAAAAACACCCACCCCAAGATACCCACACATCTGCCAGAAAGGAGAAAAGGGATTCAATTTTTTTAAAGTCCTCCCCTACCCTAAAATCTTCGTTATAAAAGCCATTTGCTAACAAACTAAAGAGCGAGGATAAATTTGATACACAATACTGCTTTCATTCAATTACTACACTGAGGATCAAATTCAATGCTTGGATGCACACTACAGCGAAATTCAGCTCTAATCTTTTTCCTTTGAATCATGAATAGACATTTTAGTGTATATTACACAGCAAAGCAATAACAAACACTCTAGTAAAAATAAAAATGCTCCTCAATTATTTTTCACTTATCCCTTATGAATTTCATTGCCTAAAAAATGAAAGCAGAGCTGCTGAGGTAGGGCAGTGGATGTCATCATCATGTAGTTTGTAATAAATATGAACCTGTTTCCCCTACAGAAATGGGATACAAATGCTTATGCATTTTTAGCCTTTCCACAACTACAATGGCAGAAATGAAAGCATTTCCTTATTTCAGTGCATCAGTATTTAGTTTAGTAACATTACAGAATTTTAATGTTAAAACTGTCAATGTTAAGAAAGAAAAGTGGCCAAATAATGAATGATACGTTCATGAAATTGGTGATAATCAGTATTTAAGCCCAATAATCTTGTTTAAGGCTCCTCTCGTGACTCAGTGGTAAAGAATCCACCTGCAATGTGGGTTCAATTCTTGGGTTGAGAAGACCCCCTGGAGTAGGAAATGGCAACCCACTCCAGTATTCTTGCCTGGGAAGTCTCATGGACAGAGGAGCCTGGCGGGCTACAGTCCATGGTGTGTCAAGAGAGTCAGACACGACTTGGCAACTAAATAATAACAAAAATCTTGTTTAAAGGATACTTTCTCACCAGATTTATTAAAAATTCTTTTAAAATCGTATCATAAACTATAATTGAACGTGTTCAGTATTTGAAACTGATACTTCCCTGGTGGCTTAGATGGTAAAGAGTCTGTCTACAATGCGGGAGACCTGGGTCCGATCCCTGGGTTGGGAAGATCCCCTGGAGAAGGAAATGGCAATCCACTCCAGTACTATTGCCTGAAAAATCCCATGGAAAGAGGAGCCTGGTAGGCTACAGTCCACGGGGTTGCAAAGAGTCGGACACGACTGAGCGACTTCACTCACTCACTTACCCAGAACTTATCAGGACAGAAAAAAAGAAAAATAACAGAATAATGGCCAGTTTTAAATAGTTTCTGGAAACACAAGATATCTATTAAGTGGAAGCTCTACATGTAAATAAGAAAGTTTAGTGTGACCATAAACATTTTACCATGCTTTACTACTGAGACTTTCTCATAAAAATATTAAATTAACTATAAAGTATTGACTTTAAAAAGCAGCTCATTAAACCCAGTAAATTACTGAGAAAAAAAATGTGAGCAGCAAGGAGTTTATGGCTTTCAGTATATAAATAATATTCTAAGAAGGGAAAAGTACACAGCTCTGTTTATAAGGAAAATCATGCTGTCTTTATCTGTGTCATCAATCACTAGAGGCAGAATTCGAAGTAAAATTGGTAAGAAGGTGACACCCAAATAATGTTCATTAGCTAATATGGTTAATGTGAACTATACTCATATGTGAAATATATTTAATTTCCAATAAAACCCTTCCCAGATCCAGATTGTGGTCATCACAACATCTTAATGAAATTCAGAGAAAGCACTTTTGGAAAGTGGACCCCACATGAAGTTTAGCAAGTAGTGATTTTGAGAAGGAAGAGGGATCCCCATGTGATAACACTTCCTGATGAAGAGGGTACTGGCCAGCCCTTCTCTGATCCTCATAACAACTTGTACAATATCTCCTTTATAGTGTTCCCCTGAATTAAAGTTTATTATCATCAGGCAGAATGAAAAACTAATCAAGTAACTGCTAATGTTCTGAGTACATCTAATTTAGTACAGCCAGATAACCCGAATGTTTTTTAATCACTAATCTTCCCCATATGTTTCATTATGACCCATAAACTCAAATGGAAACTCTTTACAGGAACAAGAATATCATGAGTGAGTGATATTTTTCTTTGGAAATTTAGAATATTATATGAAAATAACTTTACCCATCTACTTAAATAGGCTAAGTTTTCTTAACTGCAGCTTGAATGGTATCTGGCTTCTTTCTGTGTTCTGACTCCTACTCTAGATATTATCATCTGTTATACAATTGATGTTTAAATTTGACTATTAACTCTTTGCATAGAGTTAATCTTAACCATTTTGATTATTTTACCTTGACTTTAAATGGGGATAACAAAATTTGCTAAGTGTAGGCAGAAAATAAAAGTATTATTACCATTGATTTCCCCAGATCAAAGGTAATTTTGTTCTTATCCCTTCATTTCTATTTTATTCTTTAGATGTTTTAGATTTTCATCAAAATCAGCAATATTCAAAGGACAAAGAATAAAACACACATATATATAAAATATAATTCATGACAAAATTATTTTATAATCTATATCAATTTTGATATACTTTATAAAGTTCATAACAGATACATGGATCTGAGAAAAATAAAATACTTCTGAGTTGGCTTACCTAAGCCAACAAGTATATATAGCTTTCATTTTTTCGTTTCTAATTTTGTAATCATATAAAAATTACACTGCAAATTAGTTTTAGTTTATCAGAATAATTGAATTGTTCCTCATTGGGTCCCAGTTACTTGAAATTACTTAATAAGTGACTTAAAATTCACGATTCCTGTTCTTAATTCTGGCTAATCCAGCTACCTCCAAATGACCTTGTGTATTTTAGTCTGTAAAAGAGCTACCCATACTCAAGTTACTTCTCTGCCATAGAAAATGTATCATGGTGGTTGTTCAGTTGCTAAGTCGTGTCCAACTCTTTGTGACCCCATGGACTGCAGCACACCAGGCTCCCCTGTCCTTCACTATCTCCTGGCATGAATTTGCTTAAATTCATGTCCATTAAGTCAGTGATGCTATCTAACCATCTCATCCTCTGCTGCCCCCTTATCCTTTTGCCTTCAGTATTTCCCAGCATCAAGGTCTTTTCCAATAAGTCAGCTCTTCACAAGTGGCCAAAGTATAGGAGGTTCAGCATCAGTGCTTCCAATGAATATTCAGGGTTGATTTCCTCTAGGATTGATGGGTTTGACCTCCTTGCAGTCCAAGGAACTGTCAAGAGTCTTCTCCAACATCACCATCCAAAAGCATCAATTCTTCGGCATTCAACCTTCTTTACCATCCAACTCTCACATCCATACATGACAACTGGAAAATCCATAGCTTTGACTATACCTTAGGTTTGACTATCATGGTAATAAATGGCATACTTGCATATAACAGAAAGAGGCTTATTGTCTAGTAGGAAACTTAAATGGAAAAATCAGTAGAATAGAATGATAACATAACTAGTGCTACATAGATTGCTAAATATGCATAGAGGGGATTCTCCTGGTGGTCCAGTGGTTAAGACTCCAAGCTTCCAAGGCAAGGGGCACGGGTTTGACCCCTGGTCAGGGAATTAAGATCCCACAAGCTGCGAGGAGTAGCCAAAAAGAGGAAAGCTATGGGCAAAGTGAAAGTCAACTGCAAAGGAGTAATCAGTATTAAAGAGTGTTCTCCAGCTTTGGCATCGCAATGATCTGGTCAACCAGGTGAAAGTACCTTTCGGTTCAGTCGCTCAGTCGTGTCCAACTCTTTGCAACTCCATGGACTGCAGCACACCAGGCCTCCCTGTCCATCACCAACTCCCAGAATTTACCCAAACTCATGTCCATTCAGTCAGTGATTCCGTCCAACCATCTCATCCTCTGTCATCCCCTTCTCCTCCTGCCTTCAATCTCTCACAGCATCAGGGTCTTTTCAAATGAGTCAGTTCTTCACGTCAGGTAGCCAAAGTATTGGAGTTTCAGCTACAACACAGTCCTTCCAATGAACACTCAGGTCTGATTTCCTTTAGGATTGACTGGTTTGATCTCCTTGCAGTCCAAGGGACTCTCAAAAGTCTTCTCCAACACCACAGTTCAAAAGCATCAATTCTTCGGCACTCAGCTTTCTTCACAGTCCAACTCTCACATCCATACATGACTACTGGAAGAACCATAGCCCTGAGTAGATGGACCTTTGTTGGCAAAATAATTTCTCTGCTTTTTAGCAGAACATAAAAATCAGATTATATTGGGGTGCAGAATAAAAGAGTGTGCCTATCAGAGAACAAGGGCAATATGAACCACTCTTGGAAGATGATGAGCTATGAACTGGAGAAGAGAGGCCATAGTCATAAATCCTAACTCAGAGGCTGATGCCACAGAGTTGGACTGTGAAGAAGGCTAAGCACCGAAGAATTGATTCTTTTGAACTGTGGTGTTGGAGAAGACTCTTGAGAGTCCCTTGGACTGCAAGGAGATCCAACCAGTCCATTCTAAAGGAGATCAACCCAGGGATTTCTTTGGAAGGAATGATGCTAAAGCTGAAACTCCAGTACTTTGGCCACCTCATGCGAAGAGTTGACTCATTGGAAAAGACTTTGATGCTGGGAAGGATTGGGGGCAGGAGGAGAAGGGGACGACAGAGGATGAGATGGCTGGATGGCATCACTGACTCGATGGATGCGACTCTGAGTGAACTCCGGGAGTTGGTGATGGACAGGGAGGCCTGGCATGCTGCAATTCATGGGGTCGCAAAGAGTCAGACACGACTGAGCGACTGAACTGAAATGAACTGAACTGAACTGAACTGAATAGGGTTAAATCCCACTTCTTCTGACTCCTGCCTTCCAAAGAATTTGTCACAGATGTCAGCACCATAAAGTTGTTGCTAAACCTATGTCCCTAATGCACAAGCATGTCTAATGAAACCCAAGCCTTCTTGCAGGAACCCATACAATCCCCATTCACCCATGGCCAAGTTAAACCCAAACGGATCGTCTTCATGTTGATAATATAAATGCAGCTGGAATTGTATTTCATGAAAATACCATTCTTACTATACAGACATTTATTGGAGTTTGAACCTTAGCCAAAAATCCTAAAAGGATTACAACATGACAGGCTGGCTGTAGGTTATAAGGGATATGGAGAGAGAAGCCCACAGGCATCAACCATCCCAGGAAACAAGTCACCTTCAACTGGCATGCCTGAGTGAAAGCATTCTATTTAACACTAGCATGGTCATTCAGAATCATTTCAGACAAAGAAATTAAAACTCCTTAGCTTCAGGAGACCACTAAGAATTCATGCAAGGAATCTAAAAACCAAGAGAAACCAGAATTGTAAATTTTCAAACTCTCATCTGCAGTTGATCAACTTAAGGTGGAAGACTGAGATCCTGCTTCTAAAAATTGTTCCCAAATTACATATACACCATATAATTAATGGATAAAAACTTAGCTCAGATATGCAAATAAAAATGAACTGAACTGAATTTCCTTTTTTAAAAAGTTGGTTATTAATCCCAATTATTTCTAAATTACAGTTTTAATCATCTAAGGCCCTAACATTCACTTTCCATTTACTAGCAATAGTATGCTTTAAAATACTATGCTTAAAAACACCAATCCTGCTAGAAGTGTAAAGTAAGTATAATATCACCACTTTCAAAGCTACCCTAATCCTGAGATGGGTGCTAGTGATGCTGTGAACTATGGTCCTCACTCAGGGTCGTGACATGTACTGTGAATGTGCAAATCAGTGCAAATCAGTCTTCCGGAAAAAAAGAACGTGGATCAAATCTAATTGACACAGGTAATAGAGCTGCATTATTCTTTAAACCTGAGTGAGGCTGTTTTCAATTTAACCCAGCATTTTACAGGTTTGTATGCTTCCATTTGCTTTAGAGAATCAAAGTGAGATTTCTTTTAATGCTTGGCATTTCAGGTGTTTTTATCTGTTCCTCAGCAATTTTTGAAGAGGAAGATAAATTGTTATCAGAGCTGATGCTTTGCTAAAGATATAACTTAGCTTTGATTGGTAGCTAATCTTCCATCTTAACATAAAATGGGAAGTTAAAATATACCCAATTTAGCATATCTTTGAAGACACATGCAGTCTACAACTCAAGGAACTGCTGTTAATAAATGGTAGATAAAAACAAATTTTTGCATACATTTTTCTCTGCAATATCTACTGTGTTCCAAATTTTATTTAAAATAGCCTGAGATAAATTCATTTAAATGAGTCTGTTGAACTCCATGTTAAGATGATTATCTAACCACAAATATGTCCATATATCATGTACAAATTTGTATCAGCAATTGATTGACCATCGGATATAAAGTGACCATATATCAACTTAGTACCAAATTTGAGAGAATCAAGTAAACATAAAATGCCCAACCATCAAAGGGAAGAGAGCTAAACAGCCTCAATTAATAATGAGAAATATGAAAATTAGCTACAAAATAGTACTATTTATTATGAAACTATCAAGGAACAAAATTCAAAACAGATCAAAATGAATCAGCCAGTATTTTGCTCACTTTGATTTGATGTTGTTCTGACAATGGGTATTGACTAAATGCCGACCAGATTCTGCACTCTTTTCATTTAATGTTGTGACTTAGGGATTTAGTTTGGGTTTATAACAAAAATCAATGTATGCTGTATGTTTGCAAAGATAGAAAACATTCTCCTCTAGCATTTTAACCTATGATTGAAGTTTATCATGTAAGAGTTTCACTCCAAAAGGTATAATTCTTGTCCCTTAAGCTAAGGAATGGTATCTTTCAGACATCCTTGCTTTTTTTTATTAAACTGTTAATTGACAAATACCAATCATCTACTTGTTTTAATCTTGGAGAGAAGGAACAGAAATAAAGTAATCTTTCATTGAGTTTTTCATTACATTTAATTTTTAAGTATTTTCATTGCATTAAGGCTGGTAAGAATTAACTTTCATTTGATTATTATAATATTTCACATATGTGCAGTCAAGATAAAACACAAAGACTGGTAAACCTAAGATAGTATCTATTTTACGATGAGCGGAAATGCTTACTGTTCAATAAAGAAACTTTTTCTTCTTCAGCATTTACCTAGAGCAAGATGTAAATTAATAATAATGGTAACAATATTAATGGTGATGATCAGCTAATAATTATTGGATGCTTATTATATGACATTCATCATGCTAAGCATATTACATGTATTAACTCATTTAATACCAAAGCAGCTTTATGAAGTAATTACCAATATTTCCTGCATTTTATATATGAAAAAAAGAGGTCCTCTAAAGGTCGTAAGCAGCAGGCAGTGAAGCAGGATTCAGACCTGGCAATCTGACACTAGAGTCTATGTTTTTAATGGCGGGTTTCCCAATCTACCGATCATGGCTCATTAGTAAATTGTGACATCAATGTAATGCGCTGCAACTATGGTTTTTTTAATAAGATAGAAGAAAACAGAAAATATATTGTCAGCTTCATGGGCTTGTGATCTATACTGTCATAAGGCCCCATTCTATGAAAAGCCTCCAACTTGGCTTAATGATCTGCGGCCAGCATCTTGAAACTGAATAATTTTAGTTTTGAAGGGAAGTCCAATGAGACAATGCAGCACGTTCATGAGGAGAGGATGCATGCTCGATACGTGTGCCCATGGCTCCGTCTTAGGTGATGCTCGGTGAGTACAGAACTCAGGTGGACCCAGGATGCATGGGCAACTGTCAAGACCCAAAGTGAATACAGGATAAGCACATCACGTCTGTATCCAAGAAAGGAGTGGTGGAACCACACTGTCCAATAAAACCAGAACTTGCTTCCAAAGAAGAAAGAAGGCAATGGCCTTCTAAGAAATAAGAATGACCGAGGATAATCCTATCCTACTCTTTCTTACTCATGTTACTTTCCTGTAGTAGTCAATCGCTTCTGCTGAAAATGACATAGAAGGAAAGAGAAACATAAGGCAACCCAGAGTCCTGTTCTTTTCAGTCCCTCCTTACTCATCAGTGCCCCTAAGGTAGAGAGCGTTATAGAATGTGCATATTAAAAATGAAACAAATAGTTGTGTTAGTTTTATATGGTACTTCCACTGTTCTGATAAGAACAAAATGCACAGGCAAGTATGAGCTAAGAAATACAAATTGTACAATTTTGGTGATTTCATATATGAGCTAAGTGATCTTATACTATAACATTCTGGCATTGCAGGTTATAAAGACAAATGGTACAATTCATCTTAATAATTTAAACATCTAATTTAATTTTTCTTTACTTAGAATGACAACAAAAGCAGAATAAACAACACATCGTGACAAACTGAGAAAGAAAGAGACCATGGAAGAAAGGAAAAAGTACATATTTAAGTACCTTTAACAGCGACTTTTTCCTGCATTTTAAACAAAAGGTCCCGCATCTTTATTCTGCATAAGACCCTGCAAATTATAGCATCAGCCCTGTGCAGTACACATACCGGGGTAACCACTGTTTCACAAAACTTCTATTTCGTGAAACAAGTATACACAAGCAATATGCAGGGCTTCCCTGGTGGCTCAGTGGTAGAGAATCTGCCTGCCAACGCAGGAGATGCAAGTTTGATCCCTGGGTTGGGAAGATCCCCTAGGGTAGGAAACGGCAACCCACTCCAGTATTATTGCCTGGAAAATCTCATGAACAGAGAAGCCTGGCGGGCTAGAGTCCATGGGGTCACAAAACAATCAGACACAACTTCGTGACAAAACGGTATATGCAGGTGTACTGTCTCATGATGTAAAAAAAGGTTTTTTTCATATGATGAGTCAAAGAGTTTAAAAAATCACTTCACTACACTAGAGAAAATAAAAGGCATAAAAACGCTCACTTCTTGCCACCCTGGAAGATAATCCACTTAACGAGGACAATGTAGTTACCTGAATTCCTGCTCCCTGTTAACGTTCTGTTTCAAATCTAAACTCCTCCTCCGTAAAATTCCTGCTGCTGCTGCTGCTAAGTCGCTTCAGTCGTGTTCGACTCTGTGCGACCCCATAGACAGCAGCCCACCAGGCTCCCCCGTCCCTGGGATTCTCCAGGCAAGAACACTGGAGTGGGGTGCCATTTCCTTCTCCAATGCAGGAAAGTGAAAAGTGAAAGGGAAGTCGCTCAGTCGTGTCCAACTCTTAGCGACCCCATGGACTGCAGCCTACCAGGCTCCTCCGTCCATGGGATTTTCCAGGCAAGAGTACTGGAGTGGGGTGCCATCGCCTTCTCCGGTTCAATTCCTAAAGACCCTCATAATTAGGACTGACTTCCCTACTGACTTTCCATAGCTCTGCAGCTGGACCCCTCAACCCCAGGGGAACATGATGGCGCTCACTTCCTTGTACTCTTCACTTCCCGGCCTCTATTCAAGCAGTCTCCTCCCAGCCACAGCACCGGCCCATCCTTCCTTCCTTCCAGACACAACTCAGGGGCCCCTCCCCCCAGTGTCTTTGTCTTTCGCATGTTTGAAATTTTTATACTTACTTCCTGTACCATCACGGTACCACATTATGGACAATTCAGATACTGCCCCAGAAAAGATATGAGATTATCTCATACTCATTTCTCCCACATCCCATGACATTCAAAGTGATTGGGCTACATACAGCACTCAGTATGGAGCCAGGAGACGACCACGCAGTTTTTTTGAACATCTACTAAATATGCTAACCACACTCCCCATGACTACCCTGTGAAGTAGGTGTCTATGCATGACTTTACAGATAAAGAAACTGAGGTTTAAATAACTTGCCCAACTTTCATAGAACTAGGACCAAGGCCTAAGCCTCTCCCAAGCCTCTGCCTTTTAAATGGTACCTTGGAAAAAGCATCACCAATATTAAGGTAATGAACAACAAATCATGCTAATTAGACCAAACCTGAGCAAATTCTTTATAAGTCACAGGGAAGAGCTGTTTTTGTTTGTTTATTTGTTTTTTGAACTTTAAGGCTGCCTTCTAAGTTATGGATGGAAAAAAAGCAAATTCAAATTTGAAAATGCAAATAGGAGGTCTGGGTGAGAAGTTGGACGGCATGTGAAGGAGGGTGAGTAGTTTTGACAAACAAGACAAAGGGAGAGAATACTCTTTTAAATAAATAAAAATTATAGGATAGTGTGGGAACTTAAACTCTGGAAGAATAACAGAGAACTGTCAATTTTTAAAAATTGATGGCTCAGGCATAGAGCACAAGGCATGAGCTTGAGCCCGGCATATGCCGTGGAGGGAGCTAGAGAAAGAAAAATGTTTTATCTGTTTTGTTTCATGAATGGAAAGTAAAGGACTCTATCTGTGAGCTTTTCTTTAAAATCTTTAACCTACTATTGAATCTTCTAACCATCTCTTAGAATAATTTTTATTCCAGATGAAGTAAAACAACATTTTTTCCTAACTGAGGGTTTAACTGTTAGACTCCTTCCATAAAAAGCGTAATTGTCAAAATAACCACAAGGTTTAATACCTGATTATATCAGAAATCTCAGTGGAAATAAAAATGTTAATGTGGGATTCGAGTGTAACAGGCATTAATACACAGTACGAGAACATCCATAATGATTTTATTCTTAGCTCAAAAGTGAAAAGCAACAGATTTAATTTCAGCGTTAAAGAAATTCTGAAAAACCAACTGTTTTCCTTAGATGTTCCTGAAGCTTCTGTATATCCTTTCTCATTGAAAGGAGAGCTGAGATCCCTATAAAATAACAGTACATCCATAAGGCAGTGGGATCAACTAGAATACAAATAAAAATAATCAAAAAATCAAATCACCGTTTAAACAGTGAAGTCACAAAGTTTCACTATAATCAAAGTTATTTTTATTTCCAATAATATTTGCTTATTGGATATATTTTCTTTTGGAGGGAGCAAAAGCTAAACTTCCATGAAAAAAAAAAAAGGACTGATTAAAATGT
The DNA here is from genome assembly GCF_014754425.2 of Oryx dammah. Classification (NCBI taxonomy): domain Eukaryota; kingdom Metazoa; phylum Chordata; class Mammalia; order Artiodactyla; family Bovidae; genus Oryx; species Oryx dammah. Next base: position 18,714,280 of record NW_024070195.1, read on the forward strand.
GTATTTTCATACGAGGATGTGTGCGTTACAAAAAAATCATGAGGTTCTTCCACAAAAAGCCCACGGCCAAATGGACTGAGCACACATTAATGAAATCCACACCTGGATATAAATGGAATCCAGCAATCCCCTATCAGAAAACGTTTGGAAAAGGCTTTTAAGCAAAGAGAGAGCTCAGGACATCACAGTGATTGTGTCGAAGTGAATTGACTTCTTTATGAATGCTATTCTAAGAATATTCATACCATCCAATTTGACATTTAAATGTGTTACACGTTGTTCTTAAGTATATTTTAGGCTGCACATTTTTAAGTGAGATGATAAAACCATATGCAATGGTCTTAAGGGGGCACAAAGGAAGCAGAGACCAGGATGATATTTCTGTATGCATGTGAGCTGGGGAACTCCACTCCAACAAAGACAGCTATTCACTGTTCTGTTAATTTAGCAACTGCAAAACTACCTTTTGTGTATTCAGCATCCCCTCTCACTTTCCCAATATTTTACAAAATTCATGTGGTTGCAACAACTTTACCTTAAATTTAGAAAGGCCTTCAAATTGTCAGAGAGGGTACAGACTGGCAAATTAATGATGCCATGAGTTACTTATATTTTATATACTGCATAAAAAGAACTTGTAAATAGGAGGGTTTACCTATATGACTACCCACACACATACACACTTGTGTGTGCATGTACACACATACACACACACTATTATGCATGTTCTGAGACTGTAGCTCTTTGGTGGATCCGAAGCTCTTTTTTTATTTTTAAGGAAATTTTGAATACTCAGGTATTTCTAGATTTTCTTTTTAATTTGTTTATTTATGGTTGTGCTGGCTCTCTAGTTGCAGCAAGAGGGGGCTACTCTCCAGTTGTGGTGCATGGGCTTCTCATTGTTGTGGCTTCTCTTGTTGCAGAGCATGGGCTCTAGGGTGTATGGCCTTGCAGTTATGGCGCATGGACTCAGCAGTTGCAGCTCCAGGGCTCTAGAGCACAAGCTCGGTAGTTGTGGTGCATGGGCTTAGTTGCTCTGTGGCATGTGGGATCTTCCTGGATCAGGGATCGAACCTGTGCCTTATGCATTGGTAGGTGGCTGCTTACCACTGAGCCACCAGGGAAGCCTCCCTTTTCCTTTTTAATTTGACTAATTTCACCTAAACATATATTCCTCCCCAAATCCTGGCAATTTCTTGTTTTAAAATCATGTGCTCCCATTCATACCAAAGCAGTAAAAAACAGTATATCACATTAAAGCATAATGAACAAATCTCCATACACTCCCACATAACGCTGTGCAACACTGACATCCAATATTTCTGCCACATGTCTACGTCCTACAGTTCCACTTTCTCCTGCTTATAGTTTTAATCACAAATTAGCCAACAAGTATTTACTCTTTGTCACCTGTGTGCTTAGCATTGCATAAGGATAAAAAGACATTTAACATGTAATACTTTCCCAATAATGCATATGTATTCTAATTGGAAGTGGACATCCGCTAACTGACAAACTTCGGTTGATACCTGCCCCTCGCCCACTCTGATCCCGGTATTCAGGACACAAAGATGAACAAAGGCCCGTCCCTGCCCTAGAACAGATCATGTTCACGATAAATAACATTTTATATAACAGGTACCATAATGAAGGTCTGTGCAAAGGGCAAACGGTACCCTAAAAGAAGAGTGCTTATATCTGGGACTTCCCTGGTGGTCCAGCAGTTAAGAATCCACCTTGCAATGCAGGAGACATGGATTCGATCCCTGATCCAGGAACTAGGATCCCATACGCCACAAGGCAACTAAGCCCTCGCAATGCAGGACATGACCAAGACCTGCAGCCAAATAAATAAAAAATAAATAATTTTCTTAAGGAATGTTTATTTCTGACTGAGGGCTCAATGAAGGTTTGACAGAGACACTAAAATCTAAGCAGACTCTCGCAAGGCACTCAGGATCCCAGCGGCTGGACCATCCTTATTTGAGTACAAGCCAAGAAGATGAGAGCAGACTCAACAGGACTTATAAGCTTGTGAAAGAGACAGGGTGGGCTCTGGAGAGCAAGAAGCCACCAAAGTTTCTAAGATAGAGTCCTGATCCTCTCTGCATTTCAGATGATAACTCGTGACTGTCAAGAAGAGAAGGGAGAACAGGTCTGGAAACTGAGAACCCTTGAGATGGGACTGCTCACAGATAGAGAGGATACAACCCAGGGCAATGACTGTCGGGGGCCAAAGGCAAAACTGATTCCAGAGATGTTAGAAACAGACCAGACAGCACCTGTGGGCTGAAGCAAGGAAGGAACCCAGCCAACAGATGACTCTGAAGTTTCTCACTGAGGCGTGTGCGGAGAATACAGGAGGAAGACGTAACTGGAGGGGGTCCACAAAGGGGCTCAATTTAGAACCTAATTTAAGCTTGAAAATTCTGTGACATCAGTGAAAGCATGCAAGAGGTAGCTGGGATGCAGGACTCGTGTTCCAGAGAGATGCGGATACAAAGAGAGAGCCTTTGACCTAACTCTGAGGGTCACTACACTTAAAGACAGACTGTTACACAAAGGGGTTGACCTTTCCTCCCGGACTGAGAAGGAACATAAGGGTAAAGGAAAAGGCAACAGACAGAAATCTCACCAAAGCCCACGGAGGGAGAAGATGGCAGGGTGCCCACCACATATCAGCTTGATCTACTGATCTAATTAAGCAAAAAATAACATGGATACCTCTTTGAGAACAAACCTCTAGTTTAGATGCCAGTTTTGTGACTCAGGAAGTAACCGTGAAAGGTTAAGGTCAGTTCAAGTGAGGATTATAAAGTCTTCCCTGGAGGAAGCTGTACCACTTCCTCTGGATGCTTGGAGCATGGAAGCCATGGAAAAGAGATATGGTAGGGCAGGACATGCCAGGCAAGAATTAAAAATAAGAACAGAGCACTGGAGGGGCAGGGATCATCAAGGCACCTAATTAAAGAGATCACTCCTCTTGGATTAATGGTGAGGGGCAAGGGGAGATGAGTACTAGTCATCTCCAAGGCTCTCATGAAGAGCTATGAGGGTCAAGCAGAGATGCTGGGACTGCCACCGTGCAAGGCCCCGTGGGGCTCCTGAGCACCCCATTGTTTTGATAATAGAAAACTGCCTTCATTCAGCCTCCAGGACCTTCCCTGAGGTATAAAGAGCAGATTTAAGCAGTTGCTGATGATGGAAGGGAGAGGCTGGAAGATCAAGGAGAAACAGTCAAGAGTAGCCTTGGGGCAAGATCCTATTTTCCCCATCAAAGGATACACACAATGGTATCTTTGAACTGTTCGGCAGATACTGAACCCCCTCCATGTAGCAGAAGTGTTAACAATGGTATGCTACCCACAAACATGCAGACCCTGGGCCAGGTGGACCTGAAGGTTGATGTTGCTGACTCCTACTTACCTCACCACCAATCCATCAAAAGAATGTCCACGAGCTGATCATGCCCTCTTTGGACAATTACCATAAAACTTCTCACTATCTTCCCCAAGTGGAGACACTTGGCTTTCAGGGTATTAGCCCACTGTGTCTCCTTTACCGGGCAAAGCAATAAAGCTACTCTTTTTTACTTCACCCAAAACTCTGTCTCTGAGATTTGATTTGGCACCAGGGTATAAAGTAGCTGAGCTTTCGGCATCAGGACTGTCCTAGGTCAAGCTGTACATCCATCCACAGTCTTGTCTACCAGTTTCTCCTTGCTCCCGCAACAGCCCCAAGTGATTCTTGACAACTATTTCTATACTAGCTCCTGTCTTGCACACTGGCCACACAAGGAAACAGAATGTCAGAATCAGCCTGCTGGCTCTGCTCTCAACACAGGCTGCAAATGATCCCTTATGTCCATTTTTCAGCTGACCCTGCCGAGCCAGTGCTTAAAGCTGACTGTCCCTCGATTCATCTGGTAAACAGAAGGGTGCATTTCAAAGGTGTCCAGGGGCTCACCCCTCGGAAGTTCTCATTAACCTGACTATCAGGGTGGGAAAGAGAGATAAAAGACCTGCGCTTCCTCATCCCTTAAAAACTGCTTGAAGGTGGTGAATCTCACACCTGCTGATTTGATCTTAAAAGAGCCTTGTGATGGAAGCCGGGAGTCGTAGCTGGTTCACTTTGCTGTACAGCAGAAACTAACATGACATTGTAAAGCAACTATACTTCAATTTAAAAAAAGATCAAAATTTAAAAACAAAGAGTCTTGCAAGGTCAGAGAGACCACTGTTCACTTTTTCTCCCAGCCTCTTCTTTCTCTTCTGTGGTTCTGCAAAAACATCCTTGTTTTAATTTGTAGGTGGAATGTTGGCAAGCTTCAATAATCTTTTGCAATTTCCACTAAACACACATAGCAGCAGATTATATGTGAATTATCAGTATCTTAAATAACTGAACCCAATGAACAGGAAGGGGTTTCACTCTTAAGTAATTAGGTGAAAATCAGTTCTGGCTTCTCTTTGGAAACTGAAAGCAGACAGGAGCAAAAGGTTACAGTAAATTTGAAGAAACGCCTGCACCCAGCTTGGAGAAATTTACACATTGGCTTTTTAAATGAAGGCACTTTTTATAGCATTAATTGGAGATTTTAAGCAGCAGGTGGTGGTATTTCATTTTATTTTGTAAGGAAAAGTCTAACAGTTGTCAAATGGCCTGGGTAGAAGTGAATTATTTTGAGTTTTTTTCCTCGAGCTCTCTGAAATGAAGCTTTTACTGCCTGCCGTGTAATGGCCTTCTTTTGCCATGTAAATGTGGGATCAATCTAGTTTTAAACAGAAAGATTTTTCTAATGCATTCTTGGTATTTTTCAAGCTGTGATACAGCTGATAGGAGTTCTTATAAAATGTGAATTAGAGGAAATTCATATTTATAAGCTTCTGCAAGTAATTTTAGAGCGCTGACTTTTAAACATCTGCTAATGAAGAATTCCAAGAGCAGCACGGTGCACTAACTTTTAATATTCCCGTATACATCTCTTTCCCTAATCCTGGCCATGGTGGAGGAATCCTGGCTTGAGGCCTTGCCAGCGGGAATCTGTTTTCGTGAGCTCTGGTCACTGGCCTGAAGTGAGGGTCTGACTCCAGTCCCCGGAGGGAAGTCACAGTGGTCAACGCCAGGTTCAGCCATCACAGACTTCTAATGTGCTCCGGGTTCTGTCTTTGTCTTTTCATTTTCCCTGGAAGAATACTGAAAACCGTAGCACTGGAAAGGGGGCGTGTGGCCCGTACACAAAGACAAGTTTCCCTTTGCTCTCTCTGTATTGGTTTCCAATCGCTGCTATAACAAACGACCCCAAACTTGATGGCTTAAAACAACATAGTTTTATTATCTTACAGTTCGGAGGTCAGAGGCTGAAATGTATGTCATTGGGTTAAAAAGCAAGGTGTTAGCAGGGCTGTATTCCTTTATGCAGATTCCAGGGAACAATCCATCTTTTTGCCTTTTCCAGCTTCCAGGAACCATCTGCATTCCATGGCTTGTGGTCCCCTTCAATCTTCAAAGCCAGCGGCAGCCCATCATCAAGTCTTTCTTACAATGACCTCTCTCTGGTTTTAACTCTTTTGCCTCACTCCACATTTCAAGGGCCCTTATGAGTCCACTAGGACCCACCAAGGTAACTGAGGATCATCTCCCTGTTTTAAGGTCAGTAGATTAGCAGCCTTAACTCTCATCTTGCCCTTTAACACAACATATTCACAGATCCTGGGGATTAGGACATGGATTTGGGATGGGGGGCATTATTCTGCCTGCCACACTCTCACTAAATTTTTCAGGAAAGGAGCACCAAAGTTTGTCAAAGCTAAAGTAAATCAGCTGGTCAAATAGACAAGGTTGATTTCATCTGTAGGAGAAGCCTCCTCAGAACATACACTAGGAACTTCACTGGTGGTTAAGAGTCCGCCTTGCAATGCAGGGGATGCAGGATCCATAGCTGGTCAGGAAAACAGGACCCCACATGCCTCGGAGCATCTAAGCCCATGCACCACAGCTAGAGGGCCCACGAGCCACAGCTAAAGATCCCATGATGCACTGAACATTCAGTGTGCAGCGCTAAGACCCAACAAGGCCAAATAAACTTTAAAACACACACACACACTTGTAATATGATTTTTAAAAATACCAAACTTATGACCATGTCTGCTTACAACTTGCAAATGAAGGTAAACCGTAAGTGCGTCTCGGTTCCATTATTTTACACTCATGTCCTTTAGAACCAAACCACAGAGGAACGAGTTTCCCGTGGACACTTAGACCTGACACCAGATGGTAGGAGACATCAGAGGGTCTCCAGCCCAGCAGATGGCCAGCTCTCACTCACGCCATTTTCGCTTTGAGATGCCCCAGGGTTGGGTCATTGGATTCCCTGCCCTACCATCTCTACCCACACAAACATACCCCACCCACCCCCACCACGTGGATAATGTGCCCCCTCCTACCTGGGTCAGGAATAGACGAGCACTTACTTCCTCCTAACCCCTAAGTCCCCCAAACAAACAAACAAACAGCCCTTATTCTGATTTGCTTATTTTTCCTAAGGACTTCACTGGGTTTTTTGCTGTTGTTTTGGATTTTGTTGATTTCTTTTTTTTTTAATCTTTTGTCTCTTTAAGGAAGAGGTGGGGCAGAGTGCAGGGCTGCCTGCCCGCCTGCCCTCCTGCCTTACCGTTTTGCACTCTCACCCAGGACCGAGTCCTCAGGAAGCAGCCAGGCCTTACCACGTGGCTTTGAAAAATACCAGAAAGACACGTGTGGAACCAGAGGTGGGGATTCGCCAAAACAGAGACAAGGTGATGTCTTTGGAGGTGTGCGCTGATTCCATTAGAGGCACAAAGGAAAAGAATCTCAAAGTGAAAGAACAGTTCGGACACCTACTGAAACTCTGAGAATCACTTACAAGAAAACTTGTGGTGTAGCTTCTAAGCCTTGGGGTGCTTTTCAGAGGGGGATGGACCCACCGGTGACTCACTGACCTGCACGGTCCTTCTGGGATTGTTAAGGTGACTTCCACCAGCACTGAGCCTTAATGGAGGCTGAAGTCAACATTGCAGATGCTTAAATCAACCTTTTAAAAACTAATCATAAATTAAAAAAAAAAAAAACTTTTATCCATTTAACAACATTTACTGAGCACCTACTATGCACCAGGCTTTTTTCCAAGAACTAGGAATTCAGAAGTGAACATAAGCAGAAATCTAAAGGCCTCATGGACAGGAGAAACAGTGAACATTCAATGGATACAATAAGCAAGATATTATGTCATATGAGTGCCATGGAGTGCTAGAGAGAGGGTGCAATATTGAAGCACTAAGGGGAGGCCTCATTTTAAAAATAACATGACTTGAAAAGCATGAGGAATGGATATGGGGCAGGGGGCACATTTCAGGGAGAGGAAGTGGCTGGGTCAAAGGTCCTGAAGAGGGATAGAACACAGAAGGAGTTACTAAGTCTTAGGAGGGTATAGATTTTTCACAACAAAAAGGCTAAAATTCATTTCAATGCAAAAAGACTTGATCTGATTTTTTTAAATTCTCCCCTAAAATTGTTTTCTTTTTCTTTTTTTAATCTGAAGACTGTCTATTCTTTTAACCACCAAATATCCTGCCATTCTCCATTCCAAAATGGCAGGGCTCAACCAAGGACCTAAGGGAAACTGGAAAAAGTCATTGAGTGTGTGTTAGTCACTCAGTCATATCTGACTCTTTGCAACCACGTGGACTGTATCCCACCAGGCTCCTCTGTCCATGGAATTCTCCAGCAAGAATACTGGAGTGGGTATTGCCATGCCCTTCTCCAGGGGATCTTCCCAACCCAGGGATCTAACTCAGGTCTTCCACATTGCAGGCAGATTCTTTACCATTTCAGTTACCTGGGAAGAAGTCATTGCCCCAGGGGCAAAAATGATACAGAAAAGGTTGGGGGGGGGGTTGTGTGAAAGACACACTTGCCTGACCCATGACTTGGTCTCCAAATGCAGAGATGGAGTCATGAGGAGGCATGTGCTCAGGGCACCTCTTCCCACATCACATGGACAGCATTCCTGCTCTCTTACCTGCCTTACTTCTCCGTTTTCTGGTTCGCCATCCCTCTCCCTCATGAGAATGTGAGAACATTCGCTCCCCAAGAGCAGAAATGGTACCTGACATCCCTGGATCACCAAGAGGACTCTGGCCCGCCCGGTCTAGTCCTTAGTCCCAGGATATACAGGCTGTCCTTTCTGAGACCAGGCCAGGAGCCCTGGATACAGAAGCAAGCTTCTGTGCAAAGAAAAGATACCGCAAGCTCAGCCTTTCTCTGGAAAAAGTACTGCAATTTCTACACAGAAGAAAAGTTTACTCTGCAAAGAACAAGCTCCTGTTTCCTGGTGCACATCTTTCCAGTCAGCTCAGACCTGGGCCCCTGTTGAGGCAGAGAAAGCACCTTTCCCTCCCCCCCACCACTGCCCCCAAGTGTCAGGACCTGGAGAAACCTTCATCTGAGAAGACAGCCATCTTTCTCGCTCAGATAGATAGTGGTTGAGATGGAGGTGCAGTATCAGCAGGAAGCATTAAGAAACTCAGAACTATAATTATTTACATGATGAAAAGGTTGTGCTGTGCAGAGACACGGTGTGATGAAACTATTCCCATCACATTAATAATAATAATAAAAAGGCCTTCACCTCCCATGACAAGAAGCTGCAAATCTAAATAATTTTATCTTCTCCTCTGATTATTTCCCAGGATACAAGAGTAGCTCTCAGGCAGAGAGAAATTATTCACTGGGAACATTAAAATACTCCCTTTCAGAAATGACTTCAAGATAATATTTGCTATGTGACTTTGGTAATTTTATGCACACACATACTAAGTTTCTTTCACTAAAATGCTCAATTTCATTGATGGAGCAGTTTAAACTTTTTATAGCAATTTCATCCACTGTAACAGATACAAAAAGATATATGTCTCAGCTGTGTCTGAAGCATCAGGAATATCCATACAGTGAAGTAGTGCATTTTAAAATTTGTTCATATAAAATGCTGTAAAAATCAAAGCACCACATCTCAACGAACCAAGCAGGGAAATATTTTAATGATTCTTGTACAGCATAATAAATATTAACTCATTAAGTTTCCAAACACCTAAGCAATGGAGGTTTATGCCTCCCCTGTGAGGAGAAGGCTGTTTTCCCATTTAAATGAACATACTGTTGCCGTTGTATTTCAGAACTTTGTCTTCTGCTTAAGTTCACAAAGTTAACTCAGTCAGCATGTTCGGGCACTACACACACTCACAAATACTAAAATGGAAGCCAGAAGGCCATCAAAATTAATTAGATCATTCTATTTTAGAGCCTCAAAGGACTCAAGAAAGCAAATGGTTCAACCGTTTCACTTTCCAATTGAGAGCAGAATTGCGCGATAATTTGCCCAAGGCATGACTAGACCTAAATTTCTCACTTAACACAGGCAATGCTCTTTAATTTACAGGAGGCTGTATCTGGTTGATAGACTAAATATTATTGGGGGGCAGAGGGGTGCGGAACATGGAAAATCAATTCACGGTGTTGCTTTAGCAACCATGGAATTCTCTCTATGGCTTAACACAGTGCCTTCTGGAGAGTCAGCGCTTGGTAAATGATAGCTAAGTGATGGAGTTCTTGGAAAAAGTCTATTTGCTTCAAAGTGTACTTCCTTCTGGCCATGGGGAAAACCTGGCAAACTTCCCTTTAATGTGCTTGCCAAGAAGCAGCCTAGCAAACAGCTTCCCTCCGTCTGAAGACAGTAGACCATGACTCTCCTGGGTAGCACTTGATGCCTCTCCCTATGTTGAATTCACTGTTTTCTTCTCTTTCTAAAGGGGTTTCAAGTGGATGTAAACTCAGTCGGCAAGAGGTTCTTACTTGATTACAGTAGTATCTTCATGAGAAAGTTCTGATAAATAAAGCCCAATTCCAAATAGTATACCATTTTGCAATTTAGGTGTACTGATGTGCTCATTTCTAGAATAACCCTGGTAGCCTCACCATTCCCTCAACATAAAATCAAGAGAGGTTCTGCTTCCTGGACCTCCACCAGATTCCCTTCCTAGATAATTTATATATTTTGTAAATTAAGCTTCTGCCCATTCATATGTGACGTGGTTGGTTATCTGTTTTCTCTTTGTTTAAACCGCCACTGCTTCATAAAAATGCCAAACACTTATCATCAGTGCCATTCTTCTTTGATATTGGACCATTTCCTGAATTTACTGTTACCTGCTTCATATGTATTGCTCCTTCTGCCAAGGAAATTATAAATTGCTTACTGTCAAGAGGCACATTTACAATATCAGAGGGAGTAGTCAATGAATTCATATTATTTTACCTCCAGGTTAATTGTTTGAAGCTATTGGAAAGAAAGAATTATGTAAAAAGGGCTCTCCAGTCAGGCAGTTTAATTAGAAATCTACTCCTTCCAGAATTGTTTGTGTGTGTTTAGGAAAGAAGTAATAATGGAAAGAAGTCCAAAGTAAGTTCACTTAGCATTTCATTATTGAGGGAATTTCTTTCTTTTTTACAAGGTTGCTAGTTTGATAGATGAAGAAAGCACCAAACACAGAATATTTGCACTTCAACACAGCAGTTAACAGACTCACTAATCTATATATCTTTGTGTTGTTGCTTAGTCCCTAAGTCATGTCTGACTTTTTGCAACCCCATGGATTGTAGCCCACCAGGCTCCTCTCTCTGTCCTTGGGATTTCCCAGGCAAGAATACTGGAGTGGGTTGTCATTTCCTTCTCCAGTGGATCTTCCTGAACCAGGGACTGAACCCACATCTCCTGCATTGACAGGCAGATTCTTTACCATTGAGCCACCAGGGAAGCCCATATCTTTGTGTATATGATGGTAAAATTCAGGTTGGGAAATAACAAGAGTATATGTATTTAAGTGGGTTCACTCATCCATTATTTTATTTAACAAATATTTGCTAAGTATCTAGTATGATTAAGTGCAAATTATGGTCACCCTTCCTTCGGTATCCACAGGGGAATATTTCCAAGACCTCCGTGGACACCAAAATCTGTGGATACTCAAGTCCCTCATATAAAATGGCATAGTATTTGCATATAACCTACCATAGATTATTTATAATACCTAATACAATGTAAATGCTAGTTGCCAGTATGCACAAATTCAAATTTTGCTTTATGGAACTTTCTGGAATTTTTTTTAATACATTTTCAATCCTCAGTTGGTTGAATATGCAGATGCAGAACTCATGAAGGCGCACACGTAGGCCAAATCTTTAAAATAAGTAAGTTTTGAGAAAAAGAAGTTTGGGTTGCAGTACGAATAGGGAGAGGCTTCCCCTGTAGCTCAGTGGTAAAAAATCTGCCAGCAATTCAGGAGACCCAGGTTCAATCCCTGGGTTGAGAAGATCCCTGGAGAAGAAAATAGCAACCCATTCCAGTATTCTTGCCTGGAAAATGTCATGGACAGAGGTGCCTGGAGGACTACAGTCCACAGGCTTGCAAAAAGTTGGACACGACTGAAGTGACTAAGCACGCACACACACGAATGGGGAGAATCTCAGGCAAAGAAGCCAGTAAAAACAAAGAGGGAGTATGGGGCAGGGAGGAAATTCCAAGACATTTAATGTTGTGAGGGTATCAAGCCCAGGCTAGAGGGTATAGGAACATGATGATCCAAAAGGGTCACGAACCTGAAGACCTTCAGCTTTGTCCTGTAGGTGACAGGGGGCCACCGGACGGTCTTAAGCACGTGAACCTCACATAGTCAAATTTTGGTTCAGACAGGTGACATTGGAAATGAGGACAGAACTCAGGAGCAAAGAGTAGGGAAAAGGACATCTGTCAGAAGTTACTGTTACCTGCTGAGAGCAAACACATGCCTAAATGAGGGCTGTGGTAGAGAGATGAAAATCGGGAAACTGTCCTAATATTTAGGAAGTAAAATCAACAGGATGTGGTGAACAGTTGGGAATAGGAGGCAGTGGAAAGCAGGAAGTCCAGATTGTGCCTAAATTTCAGGCACAGGTAGACAGTGATGATGTTGATCAAGACAGAAAGTCTCGGGGTGGGAGAAAGCTGTTGTAGAGTTAGGAATGTTGGATACAAAGTCTTTGAACCCCCCCAAAAAAATGCTGAACCACATCCAATTGTCATTTTGAAGCAAAGTCTCTCTCATGGACTCCTGTTTGCTTCAAAAACTTATAAAAATAGTTGGGTACTATGTAGATAACACACTGCCAAATATCCAGATGGAAAAGGTAAGTTACAAAATCAGAACCCAAACGATGTGGTCAGGCTGAAATATACATCAACAAAATTAAATTTAATAGGAAAACATGAAAAATCCTGCATTATAGGATGGGAGTATGTAACTTGACAGCCCTCTGCTACTGCTGCTGCTGCTAAGTCGCTTCAGTCGTGTCCGACTCTGTGCGACCCCATAGACGGCAGCCCACCAGGCTCCCCCATCCCTGGGATGCTCCAGGCAAGAACACTGGAGTGGGTTGCCATTTCCTTCTCCAATGCAGGAAAGTGAAAAGTGAAAGTGAAGTCGCTCAGTCGTGTCTGACTCTTAGCGATCCCATGGACTGCAGCCTATCAGGCTCCTCCATCCATGGGATTTTCCAGGCAAGAGTACTGGAGTATAAATGGAAATCTTAGTAGCACTTAAACTTTATATAATCTATATTGAATCTGAAAACTTGGACTCCATTCATAGAAACATGTAATATATTTTCAATAATACATTTTCCAGATTGATGTTGGCCACAAAATCCTCAGAGTTCCATAAAAATATTTCAGCGGCATCACAGTACATGAGGAGGAAAGGCATGAGAAGGTGTGCCTCCCTACCTGTTCAGAAAACTCCTTTCGATTAGAAAAGATCTCCCTTTATGTTTTACACAAAGGGGAATTTTGGTAAAATTTCCTCTAACGAAAGAGTTCTGCTTCCGAAGAGTTCCACTTCCAAAACCACTGACTGATCCTAGGGTGTAATCAGCCCACAGCAAATTCTGCACAAATCAAACCACACCTTGGATGTTTGTGTTCCGTTTCGGGCATCTTATATTAAGGTAGCCACTGAAACACCCAAAAGTTTGCAGGTAGAATGTAACCAGGATAGGAAGATGCAGCCGTCTTTCTCAACTTTCTCTTTCTCTCTAAAGAGATCATTCTAGAAAACAAAACTTAGGAAGTAACACACCAACCCAAGCTGGTGTGAGGTTCACAAAAAATAGAAACAAAATAAATTATGTATTTCTATTTTTCAACTAAGAATATTTTTGAGCACTAACAATGCAGCAGGTGATACGTAGGTGCTGGAGATAGAGACAGGGAAAACAGATATGTAAACCAGCCAGTACAGGTATGGACAATGTAAGTGCATATAAGATTTTGGTGTAGATGTCATGTAGTTAAAATATGCATAAGGATTATACACGGCATTATTTGTAGGTTAAAGAGTCAAAATATTTGAGAACCAATCAACAGCGGCACTGGTTAGAAAACCATAAACAACTAGTGTGGCTATTGCCCATAGTGATAAGTACCAGCTGAAAATCAGCCCTGATTAGAGTCAGAATGCTTTTTTAATTTACCCTAAAAATTAATTATCTTCTTTAACTCCTCAGTGACTTTAAGGGGATACATCAGAAAGTAGGAAGAGGTGAGAGGTAATAATTGAACATTGAGTTCATGTCAGTTTTTCTGATTACAGGCATCATGCAATTTCTCTCCTGCTAATTGAACTGTAAAGTTTTTTCCATATGTGGCTTTTGGGCTAAATTTGGAAATGGGTGGACTTTGACAAACTGCTTTGGTCAACAAGGTAAGAACAGGCCTATTCAGTTGCATTGCTTTTCAAGCTCTTTCTGTGAGATAATTTACATTGTGGGCCTTGGTGGTGGAAAATCATTAATGTTATTACTTTGATTATAAGGCATGTTGGAATAAATGACTTACAGACTAGGGGAACAGTCCATTTCAAAATCAAAATAATCCAAAGGGGCTAATTAGTGCTCTGCCATCACATATGGGCTGGATTGATAGAATATGTTTAGTAGCATCATGCTGGGGGCAGAAATAAGACATCGCCCCCACAGGGAAGTACCTGAAAAAGCTGGGAAGACAAAGAACCAATCCTTTATGCAGCTGAGAATAAACAATACTCATAAAGCTTCCACTGCCCGAAAGCAGCAGGGGCGACTTCATCTCCATTAAGAGAATGGGAAAGAAATTGAATATTATAACAAGAAAATGGGCTCCTGCTTGTGCACAACGATTTGTGTGAAGTCAGAATGTCTGCTGACAAAGTGCCTGATATGGGTATTGAGACAATCGGAGACAATGTAAGTCATTCTTTTCCCTAACTATGGGATGCAAGTGCTTGTCCATCTCTGTCACAGAATATAGGCTGAGGACTTCCCTAGTGGTACAGTAGATAAAAATCTGCCTGCCAGTGCAGGGGACACAAGTTTGATCCCTGGTCTGGGAAGATTCCCCATGCCACAGAGCAACTAAACCCATGTGCCACAACTACTGAGCTCATGTGCGCCAACTCCTGAAACCCTGCACCTAGAGACCATGCTCTGCAGCAAGAGAAGCCACCACAATGAGAAGCCCACGCACAGCCAGAGAGTAGCCTCTACCAGCGCAACCAAAAATAAATTAATTTTTTAAAAAAGAATACAAGCTGAAGTGTCACCATCAGTTTAGAAGTCTGTGAGCTTCAGCCAGCTGGGGTTGGAAAGGAAGCAGTTTAATGATCTGTGATAGCTATGCATAAGGAACATAAACATGTAAAGGGGAAACAAAAATGGCTTGTGTTTTTCTTTGTTATCAGTAATTCTCCTGTAGGCCTTTCCAAGGCTATGACCAAAAAAGGACGGAAAGAACTATGAGTCTTTAGCTTGTACAATGTTAGCGTTTTCTACATGGAGTTTCCAGGAGGGCAGGACATTTTACTTAAAATACACTTCATGTCACTGCTCATGAAAGCTTGACAAATCACATCTCATTTATCTGTCAAAATTAAAGGTACAAGCACCCAGCTTGCTTCATATTTTGATGGGAAGACGTCAATGAAGAAGCGAAAATTAAAAGATTTAGAGAAAAAGTATGCAGTAAATCATAAAATACCATATGTCCTTTGGAATTGTAAAATAATTTCAAATATATTCCTTAGCTATAAAAACTCTAGGGCAAAAAAAAAAAAAAAACCCACAATTTTTCCATATTCATGAAAAGTTCACTAGGGAGAATACCTAAATACCTTTCGGCAGTGTTACAAAGCACTCAGAGAGTAATCTCAAAAGAAGGTATTTAAATAGGCCACCCTCCCCAAAGTTCTTTCAATCTGTGATTATTTACGGTATGTCTTTCTATATTTTAACGCCTTATTCCTAAAAGATTGTAGGATATGAGTATGTCTCATATTTCACTGGCTTCACAACTGGAAAATACAATTTTCTCAAAAAGGAATGGCCAAGTTTTGTCAACTAATATTTTGTTATTATTTCACGGCTCCAGTATCATTTGCAAAATAAAATCCCAACCCCTCAGTCGGGTCCCCAGGGCCTGTTGAGCTCTACGTGTGGTCTCCTTTTCCAGCTTCGTGTCACTCCACTCTCTTCCTTCAGTTTCCTGACCAGCTCCCCTAACCCACTGCATTCACCCAACATGCCAGTTCTCTGCCTGGAACACTTTCCTTCTCTATTTGTCTACCTGGAGAAGGTTTATTTCAGTCTCAGTTCTAGAGTCTTCCCTGACTTCTCCCTGTCCTCACCGACCTTCTAGGCAGAACCAAGCCTCTGTTACATCACAGACCACAGTACGGAAGCCATAGCTGATTTCCCACATGGGACCCTCAGCTCCTAGAGGACAGACACTGCCTCTTGTTCACCTACCACAAAGCCTGATGAGGCAGACAATCAAGAGATGAATGAATGAATAAATAAAATGTCCTATTGAGACGGGCATGGAGATTTCCAGTCAAAACAGCCTTGGAGTCTATCCTCTGAGGAATCTCCTCAGTCTAAGCATATAGCAATGAGGTCTTTGCTGGTAGTCCAACGGTTAAGATTCCCCACTTTCATTGCACAGAGTGCAGGTTCAATCCCCAGTCGGGGAACTAAGATCCCACATGCTGCATGGTGTGGCGAAAAAAAAAATTTTTTTTAAATAAATATACACACAGAAATGAGGGAGACAAAAAAATTAAGACAGCCAGACTCAGAAATAAACTAAAGCTCTCAGTAATCAAAAATGGAACAGGCAAGTCAAAGTGGTAAGTAGGGTCAAAACCCTGGGCTTGCAAGTTCCTCTTCTAGAAAATGTAATTAGTATAAGAAACACCATACCTGTGGGGTAACCAAGTCTTATCCCATCTGTAATAGGGAGCAAAGTCAGGCCTGGTGGGAAGCTGCCTACCTCTGCAGAGTCAGACGGTCTATGTTTAATCCAGGCTCTTTCACCTGCTAGCTGTGTGATTCTGGACAAGTTATCTAACATACCTGTGCCTCACAAGACAAAAGAGTAAAAATCACAAGAGATCAAATTCCATCTGTCCAAATTCTAAAAGAGCAAGTTGCATACTTTCCCATAAAATAGTTATAAATCAGGAAAGTATGTAATGCTTACTCTCAAAAGATTATTTATATTTCTTTAAAAAATTTATTATTCCAAGTGACTAGATTTTTAGCAGCCAAATTTTAGAGAATATTAATTCCCTAACTCACTTAATTATGTGCCATATGATTTGGACATGAACTTGAACAAACTCCAGGAGATAGCAGAGGATAGGGAAGCCTGGTGTGGTGCAGTCCATGGAGTTGTAAAGAGTCAGACATGACTTAGCAACTGAACAGCATATCGATATTTACTTGATGAACCTCAGTGTAAGATCTGTCTTAGATAATGATGAAAAGTCTCAGATTGGTAAATGGAAAAGAGCCAGTTTGGGGGGTTTTGTTTGTTTTTAAGTAACATGTATCTTTCCTATATGCATAAATATGCTTCCTATTACTTTGGTTCACAGTGCACATTTAATGAAGAGAAACTATTGTGAAGTCCTATTTTCTCACTAGGTTTCATTATAAAATCAGAAGTGCATATCCATAGAAAAAGATAACCCCAAAAGAGATTAAAACATTCTGTAAAACAGCTTATTGAGGCTCAGACTGGTCTTAATAGACATAAAAAGAGTTAACTACAGTTACATTTTGAAGAATCCCAAGAAGACCGCATGAACAATCTTTTCCAGCCAGTGCCCAAGATCTGGAATTCCACTAAAATCATCTCAGCAAATGCCAATCAGCAAGATATTATTATTATTTTGAATTTGGTGCAACGGAACTTAAATGTAGTCTTCTTCAACAGGTAATTTTATTGGGGAGGGGGAGAAACAAGCATCGGCTGGAGGGCTCTAGTCATCTATTTTTTTTTTTTAATTTATTTATTTATTTTTAATTTTTACTTTACAATTCTGTATTGGTTTTGGCATAGATTGACATGAATCCACCACAGGTGTACAAGATGAGGTATACTAAAGATGGATGCACTAAAGAATGGAAACAGATACCGAAAGAGAGAAAAGAGAATCTGCCAAACTTCCCCAAAAAAGCTCCATTCGGTCACTCACAAATATTGGGTTGGCCAACTAGATCGTTCGGGTGTTTCTCTAAGATGTTACGCAAAAATCCAAACGAACTTTTTGGCCAACCCAATATATGCTGATGGACAGGGAAGCCTGGCGTGCTGCAGTCCATGGGGTCACAAAGAGTCGGACACGACTGAGCAACTGAACCGGAACTGAATATACGCTGGGCTCTCTCGAATTCAAATGAGAACTGGTCATGTATCATCACACACAAAAAGAAAGTGGTTTAAAAGAGAGCAGTTTGGAACACAGGCAGTGCAATGGGCTCTGAAGCCAGTGACCTATTTTGAAACGCAGCTACATCCCTTAATAGCTGTGCAGTCTTCAGTATGCTCTTTAACTTCTCTTCAACTCATTGGTAGGTTGGAAATGAAACACCTTCAGTTGTTGTGGGTATTCAGAGAAAATACACTGAAAAGCGCTTTGCGGAACACCAGCACTAAGTAGCTGCTCAAAAAATTTAGCCGTCTTTGTTACTGCAAGACGTGACATGAGGGAGTTCTGGGGAGCTGGGCTTTAAATGCAAACCTGGACCCCTTCACTTACCAGATCCAGGACTTCACACACAAGTTACACAGCTTGAACTTCTTCAAGTCTCAGGTCCCTTATCCATAAAACTGAGATAGTAACTGCCTGATGGCACTGTTATGAAAATTAAATTATACCACGTGCATAGAGGGAGAAGGAAATGGGAACCCACTCTAGTATTCTTGCCTAGAGAATTCCATGGACAGAGGGGCCGAGTGGGCTACAGTCCATGGGGTCACAAAGAGTTGGTCATAAATAACAACAACATGCATAGACAATTCAGCATAGTGGCTGGCACACAGAAGTCCTTAATCGGTAGTGGGCAAAATTCGCTAAAGCCAATTTAAGCGGCAGGGGATGTGTGATAAACAAGGGTCACCATAGGACCTCTGGAATAGTAAGACACTGAGAGGCAAATTTTAATTGGTAATTCCCTTGCAGGCAGAAACATCTGTTTATTATATGCCTGATACTCCATGTATTGATGACTAGCCCATACAGAAAGATGTGCCGATCCATCTCATAGAAAAAACCCAACAAATAAAAATGACTATAAACACTTTCAAAATATGAACTTCTGCATACATGTTAAATTAAAATGGGAGCTCAGGAGGGAATAGCTAGAAAGATGTTTGAAAATATAAAGCATCTGTCTTCACAGAATGCCAATTAACCTAGTGCCCTCGCTCCTTTAAAACTGTAACTGCCAATTACCAACGTGCCATCCCGTGAAAAGCTTTAGTTTCTTTTTTTCTGTTTAATCATTTTGGGTATTTGTTTTCAGGAATGAAATAGAAAGGTGTAAAATGAGGTGACCGTAATCTTGAATTCCGTTATCCTCATTCAATATATTAAAACTCAGTCCTACCCAAAAAAAAAAAAAAAAAAAGCCATTCATTCTGAATTGACTCATTTAACAATACTGGGTGATTCCCTAAACAAAGGAATTAGTAACGTGAAAGGCTGTGCTGTATGATTCCATTTAAAAGAAAGTTAATGTAAGCCGACTGCTTTCAATGCCTCCATAATTAAAAATATACTACAATCACGACTCTGTGGAGATGGGTTAGATTTTATGAAACCTATTTAACCAGTATAAACTACTAAAATTCTACATAGGGATCATATGGTTTGAGTTCCCTGTAGGAAGACAATTTTCTATTCACTAAGTTTTTTGTTTTTTTAATTTACTCAACTGAGAGGTTCAATACAGCTTCTTTTCTAAAATTTTCACATAGTAAAGCCCCAACTTTGTTCACAGCCGTGCTGCTATGTCATACAGTAACATAGCCTTTCCTGAACGAATAATTTCAGCAGTTTCAACATAAGGGATGGATGTGTTCATTACAAAATGCCTATATTTTAAGTATCTAGCTTAATTATACACCTGTGCACATTTTATCCAAACCTAAATAAACCCAACCAAAATTATTCAGTTGAAAAAGAAAAAAGTTAAGTGATGGAGAGCGAGGAGAGACTTCACTGAAAGGACTGACCATTTCTTACTGACATTTCTCATGAATATTGTAGACTCAGCCCAGTGCTAGGAGATAGACTTGTTGAGTAAGTGATTCTGGTCCCTCCCTGACCCCATTTCCCTTTATGCTAACTACATTTAAGCAGCAATATTATTTGAACTACAATTTTAAGAGTTAAAGCTCCTTTTTTCCTATTTCAATAGGAAATAAGACTATTTTCTAATAGTGATAATAGAAAACAGCACTATTTTCAATAGGAAATAGTGATTCCAATGGGATCACCGACTACAGTCTAACAGGATGAAATACGTTATGTAGGGGAGGAAAAAGAACTTTTAGTCTGCCCTCTGCCAACTGAAAAATTGTCCTTTGCTACCAGGTTCCGTAAGAATGAAATCACTAGCTGACCTTCAACGTACCTTGAAAGGAGTTCAGGGTGGGAAACAGGAATGAGTTCCCAGGCTGTGCTCTGGGAAAAACTGGCAGAATAGGCCTTCAGATAGATAGATATTTTCAGGAGATTTCATGAGCCCAGTTTCTTGCATGTTCTCATATCTAGAAAAGCACTAAATCATCAACAGGGACTTGTTACTAGGAGCCAGCCTCTGCCCAAAATGTGTACTTGACTACACGTAAACCCCCTTCCTTAAAAATCACTGACCTGCCCTTGACCTCTTGGGAACAGTTCTTCAGAGCTACCTGAGAGACCACCATCCTCATTTGCTACAAATAAAAGTTAACTCACAACTCCTACATTGTGTTTGGTTTTTTTTTTTTTTCAGTTGACACTTCTAATGTTTTGTGACTGGGGTTTGTGAATTAAACTGACCAAAAAAAAAAAAAGAACAAAGGAAAAGGTTTATTCATGTGCATGTGGAGGCTTCACAAGAAAGAAGTGAAAATGGAAAAAAAGTGCTTAGGATGGGGGCTTGTATACCATTTTAACAAAGGGCAGTAAAGTGAGTAGACAAAGGACCAGGAGCTGAGCCTTCTAGGGATAGACGGTAACTATGTGGGCAAAACTAATGGAGGATAAGGGTTATTTTAGCAAGGTTTGTTTCTACAGCCTTAAGTCAGTGCCCTCTTCAGAGGTATGAGCCTTCCCCAGTGATTAAGAGTTGTTCTCTTCCCAGTATGGGAGGGGGAGACAACTTTACAAATGGAAATTTATGCATTTTGGTGCTCTAAGGCAAAAGTTATTGGTGGTACAATCATAATACACACAATTTACATACACAGATATATATAAGATATGTGAACAATTCTTTAAAAAGACTGGAATGGAAATAATACAAATTATTTTGCAAAATGGCATTTCCCAACTTACATTCCAGTCCTGACACCTACCCTATTAATTCAGTACTTAAAAAAAAAAAAAAAAAAACAGAAAATATAAATCATACCCCTAAAGCACTACTATGCCAGGCACCAAAATTACATAGCATGATGATGCATAATTATGGCACTTTCAAACAGCATTTGAGAATGTGTCACAAGCGATGAAAAATGTAATTTATTTCTACTGACAGATATTAATTGCTCTGTGTTAGAAAATGTTTGAACCATTCCTGATAAGCAAAAACGGTAACAAAAATGCCTCAAAAACAACTGCAAGGGAAGAGGCATAGTTCTAATCATAAAAACTCCCATAGCATAAGGAAAGGCAATTTCTCAAAGAGGACATCTATTATTAAAATTTGCAAGTCGTTGCCATGACACAGTAGGAAGGGGCTCAAATGTGAAGTCGCTTCCAGCAGGTCTAAAGTGTTATTAATCTCTGATAGAGCAGGGCACTAATTGGAGTTTAGGATTCTGCCCTGTTTCCTTAGCAAATTGTCTTTGTTAAGGCAAAACTGGATAGTTGCAGAACTTTCAGAACGGACAGGCATGTATGTGAAGAACAGATTGCTCCTTTAAAACTGAACCCTAAATGGTCACAAATGAGTCTCACTTATGGTTTAGCAGGGCCATGCTTTCCGCTTGTTACAACTAGGGCTACTCTAACTCTTCATGGATTTTCATCTGTTACTTGAGAGATTATGGAATTCGGGTTGTAACGTCAGGTTACATGAGCTTCCACAGCTGGAGTGGCAGACAGAAGTCATCAGAAATTTCATGAAACTCTGCTATTTTCAAGACAACTCTAGGCAAGCTACACCAACTTCATTGCCTCCCAAAACCTGTGTCAACATCCACACCATTTATACATTATTAGAGCCTGTCTAATCTCATCCATAGCTATATACAGCAGTGCTTCTAACTTTCTAGTCTTGGCACCATTCTGACACCTCATGTCTAAATTCTGCCCCCATATCCTTACGTCCTTATTGCTGGGGGGCTGGAAATTGAGTTAATCATGAACGGCCAGTGATTTCATCAATCATAATGCAACCCAAAATGACCGGGTACAGAGAGCCTCTGGGAAGATGAACCCATCAGGTTGCTGGGGTGGGAGGAGGGGTGGTGCCCTTGGAGAAGGCATGGAGGCTCTGTGCTCTACCTCCTCTCACATTGCATCTCTCCCACCTGACTGTTCTTGAGTTGCATGCTTTAAAATAAACCAGTAATAGTAAGCAAAGCACTTTCCTGAGTTCTGGGCAGGGGTGCAAGGGTATGGTATAGAAACCCCCAACTTTATAGCCAAGTCAGACAGAATGTGAGGATAACCCAGGGTCCTGATACTTGCAATGGTCACCTGAAATGAGAGCTGCTTTGCAGGGCAGATCCCTTAAACCTATGGAATCTGATGCTAACTCAGGCAGTCAGAGTCAGGACTGAACTGAATTGTAGGACACCCAGTTGGTGTTGGGAGAAGGCAATGGCACCCCACTCCAGTACTCTTGCCTGGAAAATCCCATGGACAGACAAGACTGGTGGGCTATAGTCCATGGGGTCGCAAAGAGTCAGACATGACTGAGCGACTTCACTTTCACTTTTCACTTTCATGCATTGGAGAAGGAAATGGCAACCCACTCCAGTATTCTTGCCTGGAGAATCCCAGGGATGGTGGAGCCTGGTGGGCTGCCGTCTATGGGGTCGCAGAGAGTTGGACACGACTGAAGCGACTTAGCAGCAGCAGCAGCAGCAGTTGGCGTTGGTGAGTTGGAGAAATGGTGTGCAAAAGACCATGTATTTGGTGTCAGAAGGGGAAAAAAAAGGAAAAAAAAAGACCTCGCAGTGATAATGTTCTGTTTTTTTAATCTGGCTGCGAGTTACACGGATCTACTCAATTGCCTCCCTGGTGGCTCAGAGGTTAAAACGTCTGCCTCTAAAGTGGGAGACCTGGGTTCGATTCCTGGGTCAGGAAGATCCCTCGGAGAAGAAAATGGCAACCCACTCCAGGATTCTTGCCTGGAGAATCCCATGGATGGAGGAGCCTGGTGGGCTACAGTCCATGGGGTTGCAAAGAGTCGGACACGACTGAGCGACTTCACTTCACTCAATTTCAAGATTCATCAAACTGTTGACTTATTTAAGCACTCTTCTGTATATATGTTAGTGAAATTTGTTCAGTCCTGTCCAACTCTTTGCGAACCCCATGGACTGTACAGTCCATGGAATTCTTCAGACCAAAACACCGGAGTGGGTAGCCTTTCCCTTCTCCGGGGGATCTTCCCAACCCAGGGATCGAAGCCAGTTCTCCCGTATTGCAGGCAGATTCTTGACCAGCTAAGCCACCAGGGAAGCCCAAGAATACTGGAGTGGGTAGTCTATCCCTTTTCCAGGAGATCTTCCTGACCCGGAGGATTGAACTGGGGTCTCCTGTATTGCAGGTGGATTCGTTACCAACTGAGCTATCAGGGAAGCCCAAATATGTTATATGTTATATGTCCCTGAAAAGTTTATTTTTAAAAAATGTGCCCAGGGTATGACAAGTGTATATGTCTATGTAGCCACTCGCTCTTCTGACAGATCCTGGGCTGCTCAAGGAAAGAGAAAGATCTCCAAAACTTCAGACATTTCTTCTCCTTGGAGCTTAAGAGAATAGAGTACAAGAAAAAAATAACAGAGAAGAGTGAGTAGCCTGGGTCTGTGTGGGAACAAGAGAATCATCAGGAGGCTGACCGAGCCTCCTGTAAAATTTCGTGGCGGGGGTGGAGGCACTCGATTGAAAGTTATGCTCCACCGTTTAAAGTGAGAAAATAGAAATGTAAATAATCTCCAATCCAAAGTGGCTTTTAAATTCTCTATTAATGGAAAATTCGATATGTAGACAGTACTACACAAAGAATAATTTCACATTATAAATTGAGGAAAATTTATCAGTTCAGCTTAGTTTTAATAGCCTCAGTTTTTTAGTGGCATCTTCTTAAAACTGCTATCTTGGCAGCACAGTACACCAATTCAGGGGCCATCGAACCAGGTGGATCTTCTAAATCAAATTATAACGAGATTAATGTTTCCGTTTTCCCCACGTAGAGCCATATATTGCACCTCAGCTTTAATATTGATTTCTTAAGTAAGCAGTCCTTTCTTCTAAGCAATTACCTCCCCTTGAATTTAAACAAAATATCTCCACTTACGTGGCTGCATATCTCTTTTGCCTGGACACTCTGGCAGAGACCTTGTGAATCTCTATGTTACTGGGAGATATCTGATTAGCCAATTTGATTTAATCAAGCTAACTCTCATCAAGAAATGTCATCATAAATGATTGCAATGCCTAAATTCAAATAAAAGCATAGCAAGAAAAAAAAAAGTCATACTTTGGAAAGTATGTTTGGAAAAATTCCATCATGCTCTCATCACACTTTATGGAGAGCTAACTATTAATATATGTTAGCAACTGAGCCAGATGCTGGACCCTGGAGAAGATGAGTAACGCACTGATAAGGAGGAGTCCTGGCTCGCGAACTGTTCAGAGACCAGTGGGAAAAGGCCGAGTAACATCCACTGTGGCACAGCCATGTACTGCTGTCGGAGCCAGAGAGAGGAAGACTCAACGCTGAGAGTGTCGGGACCAACGTGGCAGCAGCCACGACGCCACAGTGAGTCTTACAGACGATAAAGTTGATGGGAACTGGGAGGGTATTCTAGGCCCACACAGAGGACATGCAGCGGCTCATGCCATCAGCTCTAGATGAGTTCTGTGGCGTGCATGCCGGAGGCTGGTGGAAGATGAAGTGGGAAAGGAAGGCCATGAACAAGAGACGCTCCTAAAGGAACTTCATTAGAAACGGGTTTGCGGTTTTAGGACATGGCTGGCAGTTATGAAGGACAGACTGGGAGGGCACTCAGGAGATCTGACCTAGAAGGCTGCAGAAGTCTACAGGATAAACAGGGAGCTTAAATCAGGAGGGACCAGGGGAGCAAAACCAGATTCAAGAGACTCTGTGCAAATTAGCCCTGACTGAGGGACAAGGAAAAGTCTAGGCTGACTCTAACGTTAATAGGATTAAAATGATGGGAGGCATGAGGGGAAGGGGATTAGAAAGGAATGGAGCAGGGACTGGTCTTGTCCTGAATTTCCACTGCCATCTGGCAGGAACTATAGATTCCTCCTCTGACCCCGCCCACGAACAATCACTCTCAGGCTTCTTTCTGGCGTCACAGTACGGTGAGACAAGGAATATGTGAGGAACACTAAATATACAGAGGCAATTCAAGGCTTGGAGAATTTTTTTTTAAGACATGTGCATGGAGGGTGCCTGGGAGAAATCAAGGTAGACATTGCAAGTAGTCAGAAATAGAGCCCTTAGTCTAAGAAAAGTGGTTGAACCTGGAGACAAATTCCCGTGTCCTATCCATAAGGATGCGTTAAGGGTGTGGGATACATAATAATGGAACTCCTTCACTTTAAGGAGAAGTCACCACTTTTGTTGTTTTTATGTGCAACGGCCTTCAATGTAAACTGTGATGTTCTCTGTCACCATTATGATTTTTAAGAAGAATACATAAGCACCTCTGAGTTAATCTGAGAAAGGATATAAAAAATCACATTATAAGATTAAGCCATCCAGGAAAAGCCTGGAGGGGAAAAAAAGACCAGCAAACAAACAAAAAATCACAGCAATTCTCCACTGTCCAATAAACAAATCTGTGAAATCCCTGTCCTTCCCTGCCCATGTTAAATTAAATTACTATTCTAATTTGGGAGATTAATTAACATTTAACTACTCTGGGTTTAAAATGCATTCACGATTTAAAAATGCTGAACTCAGTCTTGGTTTTCCTTCCTCCCATCCCCCATTCTATGCCCAGAATATCTCTCAAATATCAATTCCCAATCTCAGCAGTCATATGTAGCCTCCCTCCTCTGCTCTCAAAGCCTTTTCCATGAACCCTCTTCTGCTATCCATAATATCCAACCTTGACCTACGGAAGTTTTTGAGTCTCCAACTCAATTTTAATCTTCATGAGAAGAAAGCCATGTTTTTCCCCATCTTTATGCCTCTCCTCCAAGGAGCAGACTCATCATGCTGACAGTAAAATGCAATGGAGCAAATAGAGTAAGATTAACCTAGAAACTGACTGGAGTGAGGAAAATGAATGAGTAGGGATATTTTTGGCTTTTAAAAATGTTTTTAGAAGGAATGATTTTGCCACCCCCACCCCCCCATCCCCTGCTGACCTTTTTCTTCTTCTCTTTCCTCCTACTTCTTTCTAAGCCTACCAACCTTCTTTGAGCTTTTCATCATTCTGCAGAGATTTCCTTAGCTGTGAGCCTCAGACCAGGGTAGCAAGGAGTCTTTAAAGGGAGAGGAAGGGAAGCAGTAAGAAGGCAGCTACCTGGGGCAACATGAATTAATAATGGATCCCCTCTCGAATGTAAACTGGGGTAACCATCATGGGAAACAATAGAGAGGTTCCTTAGAAAACAAAAATAGAGCTACCATATGATCCAGCAATCCCACTCCTGGGCATATATCCAGACAAAATTATAACTCAAAAAGATACACACAACTCTGTGTTCATAGCACCACTATTGACAAAAGCCAAGACATGGGAACAACCTACATGTCCATTGATAGATGAATGGATAAAGACGATGTGGTGTAGATTTATATATATAAAGGAACACTACTCAGCCATAAAAGAGAACCAAATAGTCTCATCTGCAGCAGCATGGATGGACCTAGAGATTACCACACTAAGAAAGTAAGTCAGAAAGAGAAAGACAGATAACATATGATATCACTTATATGTACAATCTAAAATAGGATACAAAGAAATGTATCTACAAAAGAGGAACAGACTCATAGACAATGGGTCAGACTTGGGGCTGCCAAGGAGGAGGAGTGCTGGGGAGGGTAGGACTGGCAGTTTAGGGTTAGCAGATGCAAATTATTATATATAGGATGGATAAGCAACAAGGTCCCACTGTATAGCACAGGGAGCTGTATTCAATATTCTGTGACAAACCAAAATGGAAAAGAATATGAAAAAGAAGATATATATGCATATATATATAACTAAATCACTTTGCTGTACAACAGAAATTAACATTGTAAATCAACTATACTTCAATAAAATTTAAAAATTAAAGAATTAAAAAGACAACGAGGACCCTCCTCACTTCCCCATCTCCAGGCTCCCTAATTCTAGATACTAAAGTTCTTCCTTTCTGACGTGGAGACCATTTCAAACTAATTCATATCTCCTTACATAGATACTGCTATTAACCATTAGCCTCTTCAGGCACTTTGTACTTTATCGAAGTGTTTTCACATTCATTTTCATTAACGTTTCATTATGATGAAAATGCTAAATAACCATAATCGTTCTTCTAAATTAGAACCTCAGGGTGAACCTGGGAATAAAGTCTAAAGAGAATTTGATGATTCTCTCAACTAATTTCTAAAAATTAGACAGCAAACCTGCCTGCCTCACAAGTGAAAAATTGCCTTATATCTATCTATGTACTACAGAAAATTTTTATTCCTTTTGTCCCTTCCGTCTGATGTTTGCTCAGAAAATAAAAATTCCTAAAGGGTGAACTCATCCATCCAAATGCTATCAAGTGCCGTGGTAATTAGATCTGGAACTCTTGTTTCAGTTAGCAAACCTTACCAAGCTGAAAGTGTAATGGATCCAAAACATGCAAGGATGAAAAGCACCAGAGAAAGTATGGAGACTGTTTGTTAGTAACAGTGCTTATTGGTTCCTTTTAAGTTTCTGTCCTAGATGGCTAACCCTCTCGTCTTTCAGAACAATGACAGCCCACACCACTCATTCCGAAATTAGACGAAGCCACTGAGAACTCTGGTGCCAGTGAGGAGCAAAAGATGGTCTTCTTTAGTTAAGTAAAAGTCATTGTTCCTTTTCGCTCTTAATACAACTTGGGCTCATCTCACACGGGAACTGTCTATTCGTTCAATTGGATATTTTTGGTAGCTTTACAGTTATGGAGGAATAATCATTCATTTTCAGACTGTGAAATTTCACCTCATACAAAAAAAAATTGTTTTTAGAATTCTGAACTATCATTTTCTTTGAATCCCTAAGTACTGTTTCAATCCATTTTCTTGCTATTATTTGTTGGTATTCAATGACTCTACAGAATGACTCTGCTTCTGTTTTTGATCTGAGATGTTAATGCATTTTTATTTTTCCTGGTGCTGTGCACACAAGGTTTCTGACACTGAACGAGGGACAGTGACTGAAGGAAGACCACCACACTGATGGGACATAAACTTCAGAGTTGCACCGTTACTCTGCGTTTGGAATTTGTCACCCATAATTTCAGTCGTCACCGCAAGTGTAGGCATAATGGACCAACCTACACACACACACTCTCAACACTCTGTGCTACTCTGAGCACAATACTCTGCTGGCCGGTTATCTGTGTGTGTACATATATACACATGTGAGCTCAGTTGTGTCTGACTCTTTGCAACCCTATGGACCGTAGCCCACCACGTTCCTCTGTCCATGACATTTTCCAGGCAAGAATACTGGAGTGGGTTGCCATTTCCTCCTCCAGGGCATCTTCTCCACCCAGAGCTTATCTGTGTCTCCAGTGTAAATGATGCCCTCGCAGCTGCTGATCCTCTAATAGACCAAGCCTCTCTCCTGGTTTTATTTCACTGCAGGGCTGGCAACAGAAAGAGGAAGTTGGGGAAGGAGGAAATGTAATAAATCCCATGACTACTTCTTCCCTCTCCCTCCACCCTGTCACCTCCCACTATCCTGATAGAATCCACCAGGAAGTCCCTTGCTTCCCGTTTTTATCCTGAGTCGCCTGTGATGAGGAACCAGGCAAGTGCCTGAGCTGGTTCATCAGCTGAATGAAAGCAGCTCAAGTTTCCATGTTCCCTGATCCGATTCTGAGGATGGACTGCTGTAACGCTTCAAGCTCAGGGCGACGCAGCAAACCCCATGCAGGTTGTAAGTATTAGCAAAATTCAAGAGCTTGACTACCCAAGGGTGGTCACCCAGCAAGGTCACAATATTCAGACATCCTTCCCCGGCTGTGCACCTGCCCTCCATCATTCATGAGTCTAAACATCACACACGATCCTTGGAAATTCATTGAACGATGCTGGGAACAGGCCAGGAACTACATCAAGCGTACTAGCCTGTGTGTGTCTATGAGCATGCCCACACGTGGAAACAGAAAGGGAATCGCATCCTTCAAAAGAAAACTAATTGTGGGGATTCCCTGACAGTCCAGTGGTTAGAACTTTGTCCTTCCACTACAGGGGGTACAGGTTTGCTCTCTGGTAGAAGGCAATGGCACCCAACCCCAGCACTCTTGCCTGGAAAATCCAGGAGCCTGGTGGGCTGCAGTCCATGGGGTCACTAAGAGTTGGACACAACTGAGCGACTTCATTTTTCACTTTCATGCTTTGGAGAAGGAAATGGCAACCCACTCCAGTATTCTTGCCTGGAGAATCCCAGGGACGGGGGAGCCTGGTGGGCTGCCATCTATGGGGTCACACAGGGTCGGACACGACTGAAGCGACTTAGCAGCAGCAGCAGCAGCAGGGAAATGAAGATCTCGCCTGCTGCTGCTAAGCTAGTGAAGTTGCTTCAGTTGTGTCTGACTCTGTGCGACCCCATAGACGGCAGCCCACCAGGCTCCCCCATCCCTGGGATTCTCCAAGCAAGAACACTGGAGTGGGTTGCCATTTCCTTCTCCAATGCATGAAAGTGAAAAGTGAAAGTGAAGTCACTGAGTCGCGTCCAACTCTCAGCGACCCCATGGACTGCAGCCTACCAGGCTCCTCCATCCATGGGATTTTCCAGGCAAGAGTACTGGAGTGGGGTGCCATTGCCTTCTCCGCGTGGAAAAGAAAAAAAGAAAAAGAAGGAACAGGTCTTGGTTTTGCTTACATTCTAATGGTTGTTCCTTTAGTCATCTCCCACTCTTTTGAGACCCCATGGACTATAGACCACCAGGCTCCTCTGTGCATGGGATTTCCCAGGCAAGAATACTGGAGTAGGCTGCCATTTCCTTCTCCAGGGATCTTCCCAAACCCACATCTCCACTGGCAGGCAGATTCTCTACCACTGAGTCACCGAGGAAGCTTACATTTTAATACTCTGCTTTAAAAAATATATAGTTATCAATACCACATAAACCACAGCAGTACAGACTAAGCTATTTTCTCTATAGCTTTCCCAGTATTCCGAAGGAGCCTTAAATCCACGATACTTCCTGTGTTCCAAGAGTTCTAAAAACACTAAATTTTTTAATCTAAAAATTATTAAAATTATCAGTGAATACAATCAATCCCAAAACACTTTAAAGCAACATTATTAAAATTTTTCTCAGAGAGGAGGCCATAACTAGTTAACAGCCTCTGAAACCTATCTTCAGGCACCACTCGGATGGAAAGTGTAAGGAAAACATACGCTGGTCAGTTAAGCTGGTATTTAAATGCAGCAGTAAAAATGCATTTCACGCCCAGCTTCATCAATCACCAACCAACCTTACTTTGCATCTTGGCTACCAAAAGAAAATGAGATTTGTTTCCCTGAAGAAATACGTCAAAGCTCTGCCTGAATTATTAAGCTTTACTCTTATAGAGAGAAACTGAGTCGGGGAAAAAAATGAAGAAAATACAAAAAGAAATAAAATTAGACCCAGGTTGCCATCTACAGACTGTTATCAGCACTGCTCATTCCTGAAGCACTAGACATCAGAATATCAATAAATATCAGCAGAAACATAAAAGGCCAAAATGTATAACTATAATTGCAATGATTGCAAAAATCAAGATAGCCTATGAAGTCTTTTTTTCTAATTAATATGGGAACACTAAAGAACACTGATTAAAAAATCTTCACAATTTAACATATGCTCTGAAGGAAGCATAGTTATGCATCTTAACTCTAAAATTTTAACACTTAGAAATAAAATTGGATAGATTACATCATTCCAAATTTAAAATATTTTAAGCATCAAAAACTGTTTCATCTCTAAAATAGAATTGTTGCATTTTTTGATGTGATATTTGTATATATTGAGAATTGATCATCACAATAAGTCTAGTCAAAATCTGTCCCCATTCATGGTTACAAAACTTTTATTCTTGTAATAACTTTTAAGATCTACCCTCTTAGCAACTTTCAAATATGCAATGCAGTATTAATTTCCTGCATTTTTGGCTCATTATCGTGACTCTCTATATACCTTACCTTTCATTTTGTTTCGAGTTTTTATTGCTTTTCCCTTTCTAAAGAATAAGAGCCCTCTGGAGGCAGAAATGTCCAAAATCACACACTTGGTTCTAATTACTAAAACAGATGCTATTAAAGCAAAAAGCAACTGCAATAATAACTGAATTTGGAGATTGAAAGAGGAAAAAGAGAGAGAGAGAGAAATTAAGACCAATACTTTTGCTAATATAACCTAGAAAATCTCCTAAAGCTAAAGACATCTGGCAGGAGATGTGATAAGGAGAAATAGCTCAATTTTCTAAAGTAGGGATTGAAGCTAATATCCTTAAACTTATCAAATGATGATTTAATCTCGTAAACGGTACAAAAGCTTTTTTTCATTTTCCCTGGGAAAATTGTTTTGGAAGCCAAGATTCATTTTCCAGGTCATATGTTCTTTCTATCAAGATGAAAAGATACAAGAAGCTTCATCTAAACTCTTGTATATGCTTCTAAATCCACAGTATAGGCCTCTTGTACCCATGTATGTGCTAAGTTGCTTCAGTCGAATCCGACTCTGCGACCCCATGGACTGTAGCCCGCCAGGTTCCTCTGTCCATGGGATTCTCCAGACAAGAATACTTGAGTGGATTGCCATTTCCTTCTCCAGGGGATCTCCCTGACCCAGGGATCAAACCTGCGTCTCTTACGTCTCCTGCACTGGCAGGCAGGTTCTTCACCACTAGTACTACCTGGGAAGCCCAAAAGCCTTTTACTCGGAACAAAACTTCCCCAAACCTTCATTTAAAAGACACCAGCCATTGTCCTATGTAACACCAAGATACAGCAATGAAAACCTACTATCTACACATTATAAAACCACATTGCAAAATGTACACTTAATGTGGGCAATTAAAACCAGTGCAGATTCTCTAAAGACTGGGGAAGAATAGCGAGGTCTTCTACATTTTCTTAGCACTTTAAAAATGTGACTTGTTTTCGTGTTCAACATGTTTTGGTTATTTTCACCCCCACAGATGAAACTATTGTTGAAAACTATTTGTGGGGATTTCCTCGGTGGTCCAGTGGTTAAGACTTTGCTTTCCAAAGCAGCAGGTACAGGTTTGATCCCTGGTCGGAGAGCTAAGATCCTACAAGCCTCGTGGCCAAAACACTAAAAAAACTCAAAACAGAAGCAATATCATAACAAATTCAATAAACACTTTTAAAATGGCCCACATCAACAATAAATATTTTAAAGAGATCCTTGAAAATATAGGGAAAAAATCTTTAAAAAAAAAAAAAGAGAAAACTATGAATTTCTACAAAGGCAAAAACACTGATAGTTCGACTTTTACATAATGGTTACTTTCCTGTAAAACATGGAAATGCTGATTCAGCTTCTTGTGTTTCCGTGTTTCCATGTTTCCATGAGTGAAATAACCTGAAGAGATGATGGTCCCCTCTCTCTTGAGGGAAAACTGCTAAATCTAAAGATTTTCAAAAAATAAATTGAGAGTAGGACCTAGGATTTTCATAAGCTACTAAGAGCCACACAGAAAATAAGCAAGTAACATTTCATGAAAGCCTTTAATCGAAAATGATTCATGAAAAGTTTAACATGAGTCTTGTTTCTTAGTGGGTTTTAAAATATTACAGAGACATCTATTTTGTAACTTCCATCATTCATTCACCAGTATCTATTAAGTGTCTCATCTCTCAGACCTAGTTATTGGGGATTGAAAAAATAAACTAGTAAGACATATCCCATGGCCTTGATGGTTTTGCAATCTCATATATACTGATTAAAACAAACCCTCTATTATTTTTAATGTTCACATGTAAGGCATGCTTTTTCAGGCTAGCTTTTTCCTTTGATGGCTGCCATACAGCAATGGTAAAGAATCTGCCTGCAATGAAGGAGACCTGGGTTCAATCCCTGGGTCAGGAAGATTTCCTGGAGAAGGGAATGGCAACCCGACTCCAGTATTCTTGCCTGGAGAATTCCATGGACAGAGGTGCCTGGCGGGCTACAGTCCACGGGGTCGCAAAGAGTCAGGCCCGACTGAGCAACTAACACTTTCACTTTTTCCATACAACAAGCTTTCACTAAACATCCATTGACTACATTTTACCCTGGCTTCCACATTTCATGGTCACCGGATAGGACTGAACAAACTTAAAGATAAAATTAAAACTATAAAGATAAATCTTAATATGAACCCACATGTTGCAGAAAGCTAATGGGGCCAAAGAAAGTTAAATAACTTGCCCAAAGTCAAGAGTAGAACTGGGACAAGAATCTAGGACTCTGGGCTTCCAGCTAATTATCATTTAAATCTTTGAAACCTGAAGCCCCCTCCACTTCCTTCTTGTGGAATCGACTCCTTCATTTCACCTGCTCTTTTAACTTCGTCTCGCACGTCTCTCTCCTGACCCTGTAACCATCTGAGCAGCGTCTTCTAAGCCCTCACACAACTTTGTGCTGTCTCCTTAGCTGTGAACCCCACATGAACTGTGATTCTAATGTGACGCTTTGTATGGACTTTGAAGTGAGCTGGAGCTCTCAGGAGGAAGACAGAGCTCTGGCCATGAATCTGAACCTTGATCCCATTCACCCCCTTTTCAGAGCAGCCCAGCATGTCTTCCTGCGGAGGTGAGTGGATCCCAGGGGGAGGGAGAAGCAGTCACTCCTCCAGCCGTGTCCCAGCCAGCCCAGCTGCCCACAGCATCATCCCACACTCATGTCTTCAGCCCCCTGAGACCACGCTTGGAGTGAAACCAAAAAGAGCCTATCTTCATAAAAAGCTAACGTGAAAAGGTCACAATTCTGACAGCATGCCTCTTTAGTCGACCCCATGGATTATACAGACCATGGAATACTCCAGGACAGAATACTGGAGTGGGTAGCTGTACTCTTCTCCAGGGGATCTTCCCAACCCAGGAATCGAACCCAGGTCTCACACATTGCAGGTGGATTCTTTACCAGCTGAGCCACCAGGGAAGCCCCAGTTTATCACACTTTTATCCTATAATCTTGTATTAATGCAAAATTCGTTAAATTATTTTATACCGTCTCTCACCTGGTAATGCAACGTATGTAACTATTAATAATTCAGTACATACTGTTTATTGGTAAAGTTGTGTGGGTGTTCTCTTGGATATCACTGAAACATCTTTTTGAAAAAGTGATCTGTGACTAAAAGCAGTTAGTAATAAATGTGAACAAGAGTTGTAGACACACAAATAAGAGAGATCACAAGTAGGTGGTAAAAATGTTAATCAAGCACTTTTAGTTGGAACACAGGATGGTAAATTTTACCTTTCTCAATAAGAACACTCAAGAAATATTTTCTCTTGAAACATATCCTCATAGCACAATTTGGAATTACAACTAGAAATTAAGCATGAAAAACACCAGCAATCTCTCCTACACAGAAAGTTTTCTTTGAAAACTCTCATATGTGACAATACTCTGTGAGTCCAGGAAAACAAAGAGATCTCCTTACAAATTAAAATTGTATCACAGCCTTAAGATAATGATCATCAGTAATAACAATATAATAATAAAAACAAACTTACCACTGTTTGGGATTGTTTGTGGTGAGCTCTTTAACTTGGCCTTTTGTTTCCCTTTCGTGGGTTTTTCTGAATTCGCATCTTTTTTCCCTTTCCTCTTTGGGGGCTGAGGAGATGAGTTGTCACTGGATCCAACTGTCGACTTAGACTGGCGATCATTTCCCTACGTGGCAAAAGATTAACTCTTAACTATTGGCTGATGAACGCCTTGAGTGATAAGTATAAGTCACTAATGTGATAAAAGGGGGCAGGGGCCAGAGGTGGGCTCTGTGCTAATTCTGCTTCTGTCCATTACCTACATTAAATTCTTCCCGGTGGCAGAGGAGGAGTCTCCCAGGGGAAGGAGAATAAAAATAATAGCACTTGAGGGACTTCCCTGGCAGTCCAGGGGTTACAACTTCTCCTTCCAATGCAGGGTATACAGATGTAATCCCTGATCAGGGAACTAATCTCTCACATGCTTTGCAGTCCAAAAAGAAAACCAACATAAAACAGAAGCAACATTGTAATAAATGTGAAAAACTTTCAAAAAATGGTCCACATCAAAAAAATATTTTTAAACAAATAATAGCACTTGACAACTGCTGAGTATTGATATGTACCAGGTGTTGCTATGAAACTGTCTCACTCAGTCCTTATACCCTGAGAAACAGGTACTGTTATCGCCCCATCGTATAGGCAAGCAAACGAGGCTTAGAGGTTAAGCCTGGCCAAAGTCATATAGCCAGCAAGGACCAGAGCCAGTCCGCTGTCTCAACCATCCTCTTCCTCCTGCACCTTTCAGAAGAATCAACAGATAACTATTGGATGAGGAATGATGACAAGCCCAGTTTGATCAGCTAATCGAGAAATACCTTCTTAAGGAGTTGTCACAGCGAGCACACAGGTATCATCACACAAGCAGATGCACACCGTGCTTAAAGAAAACCTGCAATACTGACTCATCTGTCGGTGACTTTCACCATCTCTATGAATTGCAAATCCAGAGCAACATAGACACAAGTGCTCAAGACGACATACCCCCCGCCACCATTCCTGCAAGACAACCCCGCTGACCACACCTATGGTGGTTGCCCGTGATTCCCATGTACATCTCGAAATGAAGACCTTGCCTCTGAAAAGGGGGCTTCCCAGCATGAAGGTGAGGTTGAGCTCAGCGGCTGCTGTGGTGGGCGCATGTACAGTTCCTGGGGCGCCACATAAGAGCCACTACAGTGGTGGCCCCTGTACCCAAGGAACAGCTGCGCTGATTCTCAGTGCAAGAAATTCCCTCCTAACAAGACAGCCTTGGCCTTAGGACACTCAGGTGCTGCACCTACCTGAGTGTGTGAGGTGTGAGGCTGCAGGTAGCAGAAATAATGCAAGTTTTAGAGACCCTGACTCAGAGTCACTGCACTGCCACCAACCACCAATGGGACCTTGAGGTAACTAGTTCCTACCTTCTTGGAACCTATTTCCTTATCAATTCAGTTGAATTCAATTCAGTTGCTCAGTCGTGTCTGACTCTTTGCGACCCCGTGGACCCCTTATCAATTGAATGGGGTTAATGTGCCTGCTGTTAGGTCTCTTACATGAAATGAAATGGTAACATTTATAAAGTAACTGGTATAGTGCCTGGCGGGCCTCCCTTGTGGCTTGGTGGTAAAGAATCTGCCTGCAATGCAGGAGATGTGAGTTTGATGCTTGGGTAGGGAAGATCCCCTGGAGAAGGAAATGGCAGCCCATTCCAGAATTCTTGTTTGGGAAATCCGAGGACAGAGAAGCCTGGCAGACTACAGTCCATGGGTTTGCAAAGAAGTTGAACACGACTTACCGACTAAACAAAAAAAAAAAAAAAACAGTGTCTGGCATGTAGTTTTATTCAAGGACTATCAGAGGGCTTCCTCCAAGAGCAGAGAGTTAATATCTTTTTCTTAAAAATCATATCAAATTTACACCATATTGGGTGCAATTTTATGCAACATCTGTACTATGCTAGTATCTGAAAATAAATGTAGTAATGTTAAATAAACAAATCTGCCTAGAAACCTATTATAACTGCTCATTTTAAACATTTAGATATTCAGTCATCCAGAAGTGTTTAAATAGCTTTAGCTATCACCCAATTAAGAATAGAAAATTTCACAGCTTTACAAATGAAGTTATTTATGCTATTTTGTCATAGCCTACAAGAAAATGAATTATGCATAGATTTATTAACAGTATGAAAACTTGTCCAAATCTATAACACTTTTTTGCATAATTTAATTTCCTATTCCAACTGCAATTTAAACACACAGTTTCCACTTAATTATTGCATTAACTGCGACCAGAGTTGAGGTCTTTTTTCTTTCCTTTTCTTCAATGATTATTTCTTGCAAAGCCATAAACTGCCAGGCAGGAGAAATGGCTAATGTGATTACAGCGGAGATTCCAAAACCATCATATGAGAAGGAACCATCAGCCTGGTCTCACATTCTAGTCTATTTTCAAATTAGTCTATTCATCTCAAGATTGTAAAACTTTAAAAGCCTTGAATGAGAGGAGTAACCCTTCTAGCAACCCTACTAGAATGTTCAGAGATGCTGTTCAATTTATCAGGACTAAAATGAAACAAAGAAAGCAAAACTCTGGATCTCATCATGACAGGTGTTTTTTTTTTGTTGTTGTTGTTTTTTAACAGCTTTCTGGAAAAAGTCTTATTCACAAAAGGAGTAGAACAAGGGAGAAGCAGACACTGCATCCTGGGGAGACTGAGAATTCACATGATTTTAAGCATCAACTATGTACAAGAAGTTCTGATTTACTGCGTTTCTGATGAAAGTGAAAGTGAAAGTGAAGTCACTCAGTCGTGTCCGACTCTTTGCGACCCCACGGACTGTAGCCTACTAGGCTTCTCAGTCTATGGGATTTTCCAGGCAAGAGTACTGGATTAGGTTGCCAGGGACACTCAAAAGACCGATTTTGGAGCATCAAGAAAGACTCGTTGATTCCAATAACTATATGAGGCATAGCTTTGGTAACAGACACTCATGCATTCAAATACTGATTAATAACTAATTGCCAGGCACTTGACAAGAACTAAACTAAACTTAGCTTCCCTGGTAGCTCAGGCAGTAAAGAATCTGCCTGCAATGCATGAGACCCAGATTCGATCCC
Source organism: Oryx dammah (assembly GCF_014754425.2). Lineage (NCBI taxonomy): Eukaryota > Metazoa > Chordata > Mammalia > Artiodactyla > Bovidae > Oryx > Oryx dammah. The sequence goes on from NW_024070195.1 coordinate 18,752,204, forward strand.
TGAGTGGGGAAGATCCCCTGGAGAAGGGAATGGCAACCCACTCCAGGATTCTCATCTAGAAAATCCTATGGACAGGGGAGCCTGGAGGGTTTACAGCCCGTGAGGTTGCAAAGAGTCAGATACGACTGAGTGACTAACACAACACAAATTAAACTTAGAAAAAAATAATTGCTTTGTAATTAGAAAACGGGAAAGCATTCAGATGTTTTCTATTTTAAAAAGAAAACACGTTGTATAACACCGGGAACTCTACTCAATATTCTGTCATAATCTAAGTGGGAAAAGAATCTGAAAAAGGTGGATATATGTATATAACTGAATCACTTTGCTATACCTGAATCTAACACAACACTGTAAATCAACTATACTCCGATATACAATAAAAAAAGAAAACAAGATGCATCTAAAAAATAAAAACATGTACAATAAATACAAATATAAATTATATAGTATAAATTATATACTTATCTATTTACATAGTTCATTATATAAATTATAGATAATACATAGACAAATTATATAGAGAGAGGGAAGGGCAGAGGAATAGAAGAGGGATCTTCCTTTCTTTTTTGAGACTTCTACATATGACTCATAAATGGGATAGTCATTGCTATTTATGGGGCATAGGGAATAAGATTGTCATCTCATACTGCTATGTTAGTTGATAAGATAACATTACTAAGTAGCTTGTGTGCTAAATACTCATAAACACAAATATTTACCAAATGCATAGATAGGCATTTTTTCAGATACAGGAATTCACTTTCTCAAAGTTACCCAGGTTTGATTTTTCTACTATTTTTCACATAAAGGAATTAACTTTCTCAAAGTTACCTAGTTTTGACTTTTCTACTACACTGACACTTGCTAGTTCCCAAGGGACTAGAAACAGCTATCATATGGTTTGATTCCCTTAAAAAGTCACCTGGAAGTAATAGATTACGATTTTATCCCTAAATGGAAGAAATCAAGCAGCAGCCTCATTTTACAGGGCATCCCATGCAAACATTAGACCCTATGTGATCACTCAAGCAGTGTCCTGTTTTTTCCCTCACACACATATCAAAATACCTGATAGAAATAGCAAACCTCTGGCTCAGACCAACAGAAAACTAAAAAGAGCCCTTCGATCACCCCCTTGCTCTACTCACATTGGGATTGTTTTGGATAATTCCCTAGGCTCTTCCCAACAAGATCCAGTCGACTCAGATTTCTGTCCTTACCATGGTAAACTCACTTTAAGCCTTCATGAACATGTGCCAAAGACACAAAAGCCATAATGCATCACAAAATCCCTCGTAAAGTGATTTTGTGAGGGATTTGCCGCACACAGCAGCACTCACAGTGTGTGTATTTCAGCGAAGCATCCAGGAGAGCTTGTGAGCAGGGGACCACACTCAGACTCAGGCTGGTGTTTCTCTTTGTACTTGCTGATGGAAAGTGTGAGAAATCTTTTTATCCAAACTGGACATACTGGAGGCAAAATGGAGTTCTGGAAGCTTCAGAATCGACCTTTCACTGTGACTTTGTGATACATGGATAATCATCTTTTCTCACCAAAACCTGAGCAATTGCCATATTTGAATTTGTAAATTGTTAATCACAAGATGTATTAGCCACTTGGGAATTAAGGACAACTGAGAACAACGTACGGAGAAGGCAATGGCACCCCACTCCAGTACTCTTGCCTGGAAAATCCCATGGACGGAGGAACCTGGTAGGCTGCAGTCCATGGGTCGGACACGACTGAGCGACTTCACTTTCACTTTTCACTTTCATGCATTGGAGAAGGAAATGGCAACCCACTCCAGTGTTCTAGCCTGGAGAATCCCAGGGACGGGGGAGCCTGGTGGGCTGCTGTCTATGGGGTCGCACAGAGTCGGACACAACTGAAGCGACTTAGCAGCAGCAGCAGCAGCAGCAGAGGACAATGTAAGGTAGTCTGGCTTCAACTTTCAAGCTTGTCCCTGATTTTATGTCTCTTCCACTAGAGGGTGCTTGGACTCTGTGTGCTGAAACCTCACAGCTAGAGACACCCTCCCTCTGGTGGGTTAATTTTTCAAACTTAATAGAACTTCAGAGGATTCACTTATCACTTCCTTTTGTTTCCCAGGCTAGAATCTCAAAGTACTTGTTTCTGTGACGCCCCCCCGTCTGTATGAGGGGTTACTTCTGGTCTTTTCCTGCTTTGCACAGGGCATTGCCTGGCTGTTTTGAAAGGGATGCTGGACCCCCCACCGAACCTCCTCACCTTTACCCCAAACCCTATTACCTACACTTCCTACCACAAGGGTGGGGCCTTGCTGACCCATCACTTCTGCACAGCAGGTCCTCTATGGAGAGTATAGCAGCTTTCTCTCTCTCTTTTTTAAGCTCTATCAGGCCCCCACCCACACTTCCCTTCCTTATGTAATACAGCCATTCCTAGAAAGCTTGTGGAGAAAAGAATTCCTAAAAGTCCAACTCTGGGTCCCCATTGATTTGCATCACGAGTTCAGGGATGCCTTCCCTTGAACTGAACAGTGAGTAGCTCCTTAAGTTGTAAGCCAGCTCACCCATCGTCCCCTTCACTCACACTCACCCCAACTCCGTGCCAAGCGGTTAAGGATCTTGAAAATATGTACATTCTCCAGGGAGCCAATTAGTTAAAGGAAAGGAGCAAACTGATCCTTCCCTTAAAAAGTTCGTGAGTTTGTGACTTGGGAATACCTGATGTAGAATATTTTCTCTGTGTGGTTCACAGCCAGTCACTCACAAATCCACTAGATAGGTTTTGTGGAACCTCACTGTGTGCCCAGGGGATTATGCCCCTCTGCTGAATATAATCTCCTACAAGAGACCCACCCTGGCCACCCAGGGGGTACTGCACCCTCTCTAACTTTCTCCTCCCATATCCTGATACATGTTTCTTCAAGTTTATCCCTGATTAATATCAACTGTGTATTAGTTTGTCTTTTTCCTCCTCCAGAATGGAGGCTTCAGACATTTATGGTCTTCGCTGGAATCTCTGCCTCCCCTTCCCCACAAGCACTAAAACAGTTCAGTTCAGTTCAGTCACTCAATCATATCCGACTCTTTGCAACCCTATGGACCGCAGTAAGCCAGGCCTCCCTATCATCACCCAACTTCCAGATTTTACTCAAACTCATGTCCACAGAGTCGGTGATGCCATCCAACCATCTCATCTTCTGTCTTCCCCTTCTCTTAGTGCTCGGGACATAATATGGACTTGATAAATGGCTACTGGATGAATGCAGCCGTCAGTGACAACATACAATGTCCCCCGCTGCCTCCTGTCCCATTCGCCCGCATCACTCAGGACTCCAGCCGTCCCACTGCCTCCTGCTTCTATTCTTGCCCCACCCACTTCTCTGCAGACACCACACACAGCCAGAATGATCTTTCAAAGATAGAAATCAAATGCTATCTCTCCCTTCCTCTGCCTCTCAAATGGTAGGGAATCAAATCCAAACTCCACCCACGGCCTGCACCCTTGGGCCCTGCCTGCCTCTCCAATCTCATCACAGACCACCCCAGCCTTCTTTCTGTCCCCTTTCTTTATGCCAAGCTCTTTCCCGAGGGCCTGCTATGGAGGCTCTTTCTCCCCTGCCTGCACCTCGTATGGCTGGCTGCTTTACCTCATTAAAGTCTCAGTCTCAGAGCATTTTATATCAACAAGTGCCCTGCCACATTTTATTGTCCTCATGGCACCGATCACCACCTGTTTGTTTAGACACTGATAATCTGTCTACTCCCATTCTTCCACCCCATCCCACACAGACACAGGCACTAGAACAAAAAGCTTGTCACCACTCTGCCAGCTGTTTGAAGGAATATCCTGACACTCAGTAGGTGCTTGTTAAACATGTGTTGGATGGATGGCTGATGACCGGATAAATGGACAGATGAATCTATAGAATGCTTCGTGAGAAAGCATTGTGAGAAAAGGGACAGACTCTGCTATCATTGTGTTATTCTAAGTCAGAGCATGGCAATATAATGTTGGGTCTTTGCTTGTGTACGAGATAGAAACTCACCTCAAAACATACCTTTGAGTCCTTAAAGGTCCCTTCCTTAAAGAGACCTTTTCCTGACACATATATCTAAATTCTCCTTTTTAAAAACAATAGGAAAAAATAAAATAAAATAAAATAAATTCTCCTTTTATTTTCCTGCATATCATTCTATCCTTTTCTCTCATTTTAATCACACTTTGCAATCATATACTGCTTTGCGGTATCATTTGTATAACTTTGTCTTCTTGAGTAGGACAGAGCTAAGAGTGAGTGTTATGTCTTTTTGCTCAATACTATCTCCCCGGGGCTTAGTTCTAGGCCAGGCACATGGAAGACATAGCCAGTCATCATTAGATGACCCAGTATTCACAGCACAGATTCGAAAGAACTTCCAAACAAGTGAGCAAGAAAGAGGTACATACATGCCTCCTGTGTATGGATTTGAAAATTGGAAACACATTTTTAATTTTAAAAAAATCAGACATTCTAAATTTCAGAATAATAATAAGCACCTAATCCAAAACTTCAGTCATTGTGAATGTAAAGACCTGAGTCCTGATCTTGGTTCTGACAGGAACTTTCCCTGTGATCTGAGTCAGTTATTCAACTACACTTGGTCTCTGTTTAACCATCACCTTTCCAGCTATACTGTGAGAGTTAATGAGCTCCTATGTGCATGGTACATGGAAGAGACTCCACTCCAAAGTCCTGAAGAAAAGAAGGGTAGACTCCCAAATCTAAATTCCTGCACTTTATTTAGCTTTACAGCTTCCCAGGTGGCGCTAGTGCTAAAGAACTCGCCTGCCAATGCAGAAGACTAAGAGACACGGGTTCGCTCCCTGTGATGGGAAGATCTCCTGGAGGAAGGCACGGCAACCCACTCCAGTATTCTTGCCTGGAGAATCCATGGACACAGGAGCCTGGCGGGCTACAGTCCATAGGGTCGCAGAGAGTCAGCCGCAACTGGAGTGATTTAGTATGCAAGCACACATTTAGCTTTATGATGGTTACAATATATTTTTCAGTTACTGGAACAGTCGCTCTCCCCTTGCTCTCCGTATCCATGAAGTTATGGATCCTCTGTGGCTCTCACTGTGAGCTCTGCCCCCAACCCTCTCTATTCCCACTTCCCCACCCTCCCACTCAACAGTGTGATGAAGCCAGCTCCTCGCCAGGCTGTGATGGGTGTGAGGAAAGAACGTCACCGTGACACGCCTCTGCTCTTCGGCTAGGACCGTCACATGGATGAACTTGCAAATTCTCATCTGATGTCCTCGGTCTCTGCCATTTACAACTGCTTGCTGAACAGTCTGCAGCTAGACTCCATGGATGACACTGACAACTCAATGCATTAGAAATTAAGCAGGTGATTCTTTCCTCAGCTGCCCTCTAATTAGCTACAGTACCACCATTTTCTCAGCCATCCAAGCTCAGAAACTCAACCAAGGTCAGCACTATTTCTTCACAAACTTTTTTTCAAGAGTTTCACATGATGTTACAGAAAAGGGGGAGGGGAAGGAATATCTAAATCATCATTAGAAGACAATATCATTGTCCAGCAGCCACTTATTTTACAAGACACCAATTAAGAGTTCTGCTTATTTAATTCAGAAAGGGAAAATATCAGATCAATTCTGACGTCTACAGGTCAAGAAATTCAACCAAAAGAGCAGAAAGAGAAGTTTAGCTAAGAAGACCTGTCAAAGCAATACTCCAGCAGGACATGAAGCTCATCCCCATGACGGGGTACAGACAAAACATACAAACAGGTTAAGAAGTTACCTACTAAATACTTGTCACAGTTCCCACGTAATGGGTATTCAATAGATTATGCTGAATTAACAAATGACATTGGTTGAATAATAAATAACATTGGTTGAATGAATGGTAGATGAAAAGGATTCTGATAAGGAGCTAACTATTTAGAGTGATTCTCAATCTTTTTTAAAAATATAACTGAGGATTGCCATTCTGTTACATACACTTTCTTTTTAGTCTTTGTCAGTGATAGAAAACAACGCTGGGCAGACCAGTGATGTGACCTAAAACAGCGTTTCTTCTCATTTATGTATTATTGCCTAGATTTCAAGTTGGTATAAATTTTATCAAGTCTATATATTAGGGAAAAATAATCTCTTTTGAAATCTATATTTGTAAAATATCAGCTCTCCTTTAGAAACTTAGTTGTAACACTAATGTTCTAATGTTGTTTCACATAATTGCTTATATGCCACAAGGTGGCTAAGTTTTATTTGTTTGAATTTAATTGAAACCCAAAGTACAGTCTCTCTGTTATGGTATAGAAATACAGAACATTAATGAGTAAAGTATATGATACTCACACTGCCTTTAGACTTTCTGGATCCTACAATTGGAGGTAGTGAAGAGGTTTTCTGACTGTGAAAACAAATTACAGTTTAGAAATCTGAATATTATTCACAAATAATATACAAAGCAAAATAATTAACATCTCAGTTTGTCACCCTGACCTGGAACTCAACTATTTACAGACATCAGTATTCCACAAAAAGTACCACTGACTTTCCCAGTTTCACAAAGACCACCAAAACATTTCCAAATTCCATTCCAAAAGATTATTTTTTTTAATTGGAGTATAATTGCTTTACAATGTTGTGTTAGTTTCCGCTGTCCAAAAGATTCTTAATCTTTTCTTATATAGCATTTTAGTTGATGCTTACAAATAAATTTAGTACCACCTTTAACTTTTTATACCACTTAAAATAAAATCCCTAAATTTTTTATTTGCATTTCAAAAAAAAAAAAAGGCATCTCCCAAGCTGAGTGAGGATTTTGCCAGATTGTGTTTAAAACTAAAAATGATAAAGTATTTTTTATCATGTCTCTCATATCTGGTAGAAGCACAGAATGGTAAAACACTGGCATTTATATTCAGGGAGTTTCTAAACCAGTCATTCTCACCAAAAAATTTAAAAACTGCTCTTTCGCCCTAAGTATTTCCCAGATGTCTCTTTACAAGAAAAGATCCAGGTCAAAACCCAGCTGAACCTCTCTGAAAATAAGAAGCCACGGAGGTAAAGGCAAACCTCACTGACCTGCCTGAGAAAGGCCCCCGTGAGCAAGTTTTCTCACCGCCATCAGGTACAAGCACAAGCTCTCACTGCAGTGCGTACTGCAACCCACAGCAGTCTAACCCCGCGCTGCTTCTCAGAGCAACGCTGTGAAGGACTTGATCTCATGGATGGGTAAGGATGGTTGGCAATAAGTCTGGTAAATAGTTCTAAAGTGCTAGAAAGCAATGTGCTCTTTGCGATACTTCAAACACCACCCCTGAAATTCCATTCCACCTATTCCCTATTGAGAAACCCTTGGTTAGTCTCTCCATCAAGCTACACGGGATGACAAATCAATGGAGAACACACTGGTGACATTCTGCTCTATTTCTGTCACATGTCACCCATCCGATTAGGAGCAACTACACAAAGTCAGTTTTCCAGCCAAGTAGACATGGAAAAGCAGCGGCGATGGACCGCAGGGCACCATGAGCAAGCCCAAGGGTCCCTGCAAGCAGGGGCCAAGCCTCTTCATGCAAACGCACGCCTGGGCAGTCCACCTGCTGGGCTGAAAGAAGGCATTCTTCACAAAGGTACGACATCTCATAGAGCAAAAGGGTTCTCTGTGCACTGTGTGCAATTATAAGGGTAACCCTTAAAATTTTGCCTGAAATAACTATACACCCAGCGCTCCACTTATTTGTATAAAAGAAATATCATTTCTGTATTTTACCATTATTATTTTTAAGTAGAAAATATTATTTCTTAACCACCTGTAGATATTTCTCTACACAACTGAAAAATTATTCAATAAAGTTAACGTTTTTAGACTTCTAAAAGCATATGTTATAGAGAAGCTCACTGCCCTGTACCTTTTTCACAAAAATAAATCTTTATATTTATTATAAATTCATAAGTGAATGGCTAAAAAATACTATATAGTCTATCACAGATTCCTCAATATTATATTTTTATGCAATAGTTCTCAACCTCCAATCACAGCAAAATAAATAGCGATCGACATGTATCGGACATCCTTTCCTTTCTAACCGATAAACAAGATTCTAAAACACAGCATAAGATTCAATGCTATTTCAAGTGATAACTAAACTATGAGACATGAGTGAGGATGCAAACGTACCCGTAAGACTTTCTCATCGTCGACTTGTCGAAAAGTAATTCACTGTAAGGCAACTTCTTAAACTTATCTCTGCCAACAGCCACATAAAACTGCCCGTTCTCCAGCTCTGCCCCACTCTCAACCAGTTTTCCTTCTAAAGTGTAGAGTCTGCCAAAATATGAATGCCAGCAATTCAAATGTTAACAAGCATTTCAAGAACCGCTAAAATCACAGTCAATTAAAAACTCTATTTCTAAATTGGCTCATTTGATACTATGCTAAACACTGAATTATAAATGTCTCAAAGTCTTAAGACTCAGCTAAGTACCAGTGCAGATGCAATTACGGTCTAGCTGTACAGAAACCTGACAGTCTAACATAAGGATCCCCTATTGCTGCCATATTTAGAGCTTAGAGGGAGAGAATTAACTTGTAGAGAGAGAGAGAGAGAGAGTGTGTGTGTGTGTGTGTGTGTGCGTGCTCAGTCATGTCCGACTCTTTTGCAACCTCATGGACTGTAGCCTGCCAGGCTCCTCTGTCCATGAAATTCTCCAGGCAAGAATACTGGAGTGGGTTGCTGTTTCGAGAATGTCATACTTTAAATGAAGCTTGGCTTCCACTGAAGTTTGATTCTTCTCTTTATATCCTGTGAGCACTTAGAAAATTTATTTTCTTAATGCACTGTTTAGGTTAACATCCAAGAGCAGCCATCAGACAGAATTTTACATAGAAACACATAGAACTAGGTCAGAAAACAAGAGGTGCGAGGGCAGGAGGTAAAAGAACCCATTGCCAGCATTAATGATGCAGAACTGCATAGCGTGCATGCTTCTCTTTTTTTGCCTTCCGTCATCTTCCCAGAATCAAGGGATTTCACAAGAACCTCCCCTTACTGTAAAACTGTTGCTGCAAACTACAATGTGTTACTTATTAAGAGAACAGTGATAACCTTGCTAGACGATTTAAAGTGTCCACACAGTTTGTTTAAAGAGCAAGAAAAAAACAGACGGCTTAGAAAACCATGCCACAAAGAAGACAATGCATGTTTTTGAAGGTGATAAACAAGAGTTAGGAACTGGAAGGATTTTAAGATGATCGTTTTAAAAGTTCTCAGACTTCTTATATCACAAAATTAAGGGTAGTGACATTTGTAAAGAAAAAAAAAATCCATTGCTCTGTCTGTTTATTTACTGATTATGTGAAAGTCCGTATTGTATGGAGTCAAGAAGTAAAATAAAAGCAGCCACTTAACCCCCTAAAGTGTATTAGTGTTGAGTTAGTATGAAGATGCTAAAGTAACACACTTCTATCCCTACAAGTCTAAATATCAACACTTAACCCAGATAATCTGGCTTTCCTGCCTTGACCTAGACCAAGGCCTCTGGACATTATTGATGTTTTGGATCTGATAATTGTAGGAGAGGTGGGAGGCTGTCCTGGGAATTGTAGGATGTCAACAGCACCCTTGGCCTCTTCACATGGGATGGGAGTAGTAGCCACCTCTAATCCCTATGACTCTGGACACTGCCAGCAGCCTTACTGGTAAATCTGCCCCTGGTGGAGAACCTGTTGGAAACCAACCCCTAGATGGAGGCCTAGACCCATACGTTCTTCTTCTCTCGTTTACCTTCAAAATAGGAAGATCTGAATCCATCATTAACTTTTACAGCTAGAAATTAAAAGACAGCAAAGTTGTGGATCTGGCAACAGCCACGATTTGACTGGTTTTCTCTACAGACAGGTAAAGGACACTGAATAAATTCTAGCCTGTGAACTTAGCCTTCTTTTATGCGACTGTTGCTGACCTGCTTTCTTCCTTTGCTACAAAAAATGAGAATTATAAACAGGGAGTTGAACGAATTTGTGTGGGATGTTTTTGATATGTATACTGATGCCCAGGAATGGTCCAACCATAAGAATTACTCATGTTCTGTTTAGCTCAGTTGTAAGGAATCTGCCTGCAATACAAGAGACCCAGGGTTCAATCCCCAGGACAGGAAGATCTCCTTGAGAAGGAAATGGCCTGGAGAATCTCATGGACAGAGGAGCCTGGAAGGCTGGTCCATGGTGTTGCAAGAGTCGGACACGACTTGGCGACTAAACCACCAGCAGGTATTTTTAACCCACCATTAACCCACCTGTTAAGGGAGGGTGGGGGTGTCCCAAGTGAGCAACATGCAAATCTCACTCATGTCTGGCATTACACTAAGAACTAAGCTTCTCCAACATGGAACTCTGCTCAATGTTATGTGGCAGCCTGGGTGGGAGGCGAGTCTGGGGAGAATGGATACACGTGTCTATATGGCTGAGTTCCTTTGCTGTCACCTGAAACTATCACAATATTGCTCGTTGGCTCTACCCAATACAAAATTAAAAGTTTAAAAAAAAAAAAAGAATTAAGCCTCTCCAAGTATTCACATGTTCAGGGGACATATAACTATATTCTCGTTTCTGTGTTTGTCCTTGCCTGTATTTTATTTCTACTTATCAATTTGTTCACATCAATATATGTATGAATAGGTGTATCTGGGCATGAAATTGTGTTTATATATCTTTGTGTGCTTCAGAGCATTTACTGAGTGGGTTTACATCTGTGTATGTGTCAAAAGACAAAACGATATATATATTTTTTTAAATCAATATATAACTATTGAGATCTGTCTTTACTCCTGATACCAAAATAAAATCCAAAAGGATCAAAGGTTTAAACGAAAGTTAAAACTTGAAAGATGAAAACGTGGGATAATTTTTTATAATCTAGGAGTGAAGAGAACCTAAGTTAATCATAGAACTTAATGATCATAATGAAAGCCTGAAAATTTGACTGCATCAAAATTTAACATAACTGCATGAGAAAAGCAACATAAAAAGTAACAAAAATATAAACTGGAAAACAATGCTACAAGGGATGAATAATTATATGCTCATTTTACAGATAGAGAAACTGAGGCACATAGAGACAAACTAGTGACCTGAAATTCAGATCTAGGGACCAGTGTCTCCAGGGCCTCATGGAAATATCCTCAATAATTCTGAATCCCATACGCTTGCAAGAAGATTACTCTGACATACCTGTGGACAGCCCCACTCCTCAGAGTTATCTTTTCCGTGACCATCTGCAGTACATGATCCCACTGATTCAAGGCTTTTCTAGGAATGAGGAGTCGAGAAGCCGGGTTTATGAGGTCTCCATTTGCAATCAAGCTGAAAAAAAGGCAAAGCCAGAGGTAAACCATTTGACACAGTTATGCCTTTAAACTACAAAAGAAGTCCCAAACCAAAAGGAAACCACCACACTAATTTTGACCCAAAACATGAAGGATTCCAACTTACAAGATAGTGCAGGGTTCCAGAAGTGGTTTTCTAAAGCGAGATGACACATTGATCCTGCTGTGGGTTACTGGTTTTACCTTTAAAAATAAAGAAATAAAAATCATTGTACTTATGTTAGTGTTTTTTTTTTTTCCTATGAGGAAAAACTAGAGGTTTCCAGGGAGCTGGCTGAGAACTGCAATGCCTTTGTTAAAACCTTGCTTTCCCCCACCCCCCCACTTATATAAACCCTCTGTGCTTACCCTCTATTGATGGCATACAGCTTTAACAGAGCTCTCAAGAAAAATTTCCTTTAAGCCTGGGACATATTGCTCATGATCTGTACCAAAAATTGAAACTATTGAGCTATTGTGAGAATTCCAACGCCATTTTTAAAACAGTTCCTTTCTGTCAAATAAAAGTACATAAATGTATAAAATCTTGAATGAAGTGCCCTCCCCCTCCAGGCACGACAGAGTGTTTGGTCATCTCTGCCCATCCACCCACTCCCTAGAGTCACTGGGTCCCTGCCAGGCACTTAACCGCCTCCTGTTCTCCTAAGACTGACTCCATCAACTTTTCTCAGCTTCACTTCCTCCTCTGTTCACCAGCCACACTCTAAACAGCACGTTCCCTTCCCAACCCCCTTGCATCTGGGTGGGTCTGGTCATCTTTTGGGGCCCTTTTGTTTCCAGGGTCCAAGCTGTTGCATCGAGAACCACATGGCCCCTCGGGCACCTTCGACTAAGACAAGGCTTTGGCATTGGTCAAGCCTCTCCTCCTCCCGAATCAACTATTTCTTACATTTCCCACAGCGGATTGTCCAAATCCTCATCTTTCACCCTAAATCCTAAAAACTCACTCCAGGCACACTTACTCTCAGCACATCACCTCCTTCCAAGCTTCAAGAGAATAAAGCTCAACAGGCATGAAGGTTCTCAGCCTCACTTCCCTCCATGCTCACTTCATCTACATCTTCACCACTTTTCTCCTTTGCTATCTGTTTCAGAAGGATCCTGACTGCTTTACAAAGCTAAGCCTGCATGTCTTGATTTTGTCCCCTGCTGCCTGTTCCATTAAATATCTAAGGCCCTCCATCCCCATTGTCTTCAGTTCCTCCCTTGACCCTGTGGCCCTTTCTCTCCTCTTCCTCATTCCTCTCCCTATTTCCTTCCACCCCATCCTCTCCTCAGTCTTCTACAATCTGGATTCCAATGAAAGATAAATCCCAACTCTTTTTTTTTTAATTAGTTATTGTATTTATTTTTGGCTGCGCTTGGGCTTCCTTGCTTCCAGTACCGGCTCTGAGGTGCGTGAACTTCAGCACTTGCAGCACACAGACTCAGCGGTTGCAGCTCACGGGCTCTTGAGCACGGGCTCAGCGGTTGCAGCTCATGGGCTCTCGAGCACGGGCTCAGCTGTTGTGGCACATGGACTTAGTTGTTCCGTGGTGTGTGGGATCTTTCCAGACCATGATTGAACCTGTGTCTCCTGCTTGAAAGGCAGATCCTTGACCACTGGACCACCAGGGAAGCCCTAAATCCCAACTCTTAAGCTTGGCCTACAAGGGCCCCCCATGACCAACACTGCTTACTTGCTTCCCTAATCTTCCACCAAATACTCCTTCCTCCCCAACCCCTAGCCTAGGTGTGCTCTAGGTCAAACCAGCCGACCCCCAATCCATTGTCCAAACGCACTGTGAATCCTCTTCCACACCTCTGCTCATCTTGCCCCTGCCTAAAATGCCCTCCCCTTTCTTCCAGCTTCTGAAATTGCACTCGCTCATCAATACCCAGCTTGGTTATCACCAGTCTTTCCATGTTCATCTTTCTTTAACTTCCTGTCTCAAACTGCTACAGCTACTACAGGATTGATGATCACACTTGCTTAGAGGGCTTTTTTCCCTTCCTGATTTGAAAGGGAACTGATAAATGAAAATAGCCAACATTTACTGCACTATATTTAATGACAAGCACTGTACTAAGGAAATGCATTCTATATCATTAAAACATCAAACCCATGCCCTGAACTAAGTACTTATTATTTAACCCTATTTTACAAACAAAGAAACTAGAGGTTAATCGTTCACTTTGCCTAAAGTCACACATTCTAACGGTCAGAGTTGTCCATACCTATGAACCTCTGCTTGCTTTTCACTTTGGTAGTTATTTTAGAGATAAATTAACCCTAAATAATTTATGCGACTCTCTTCTGCCAAATTATGCCATTTTGAGAGGAACAAGGGGTAAAATCCTTGACTTGCCAGTGCCTAAAACAGTGCTTAGCAACTCCTGTTAGTTGCAAATAAATGTTTACTGAAATTTAATTTAAAAAAACTAATTTAGAATAAAAAATTTTTAATCAATCATAACAATTTTCTTTCATTTTAAACCCAGAGATTCTTGGCCCTAAGCTAACATTTACAGTGATGTTGATTTTTTTTTAAAGTTTAACAGATAATGTATGCACCTGACCAAAATTCAAGTGGTAAAATGGAGGATACAGTAAAAAGGAGGAATATCCCCACCTCCGGTTCCCCAACCACAAAGCTGCAACTAACTTAACGATGTTCATTCAAAGACAGCCTACAGCTACATATGCATATTGTTTTACATAGACATTTTATACATGTAATTTTTAAACACAGGGATCACTTGCTATGTCTATTCTTCTGCATCTTGCTTTTCTCATTTAACAACACACCAGGGAAACTGTTCCACATTGGTAAAGGTTGCTTCATTCTTTATAAAAGCTATGTATATCCATGCTGTGAATGTCCCATAATTTATTTAATCTGTCCCTCAATAACAACCCTTCCAGTTGCTTCTAAGCTTTTGCTCTCACAGGGAATTCCCTGGTGGTCCAGTGGTTAAGTCTCCATGCTTCCACTGCAGGGGGCACAGGTTGGACCCCTGGCAGGCATCCTAAATGCCACATGGTATGGCCAAAATAGGTAATAAACTTTTGCTGTTGCAAATAATGTCATGATAGATTTCCTCACAATATTTATTTGCATGAATATGTAAGTGTATCTGTCAGTCAGTTCAGTCATTCAGTCATGTCTGACTCTTTGTGACCCCATGGACTGCAGCATAGCAGGCCTCCCTGTCCATCACCAACTCCCGGAGCCTGCTCAAATACATGTCCATTGAGTTAGTGATGCCATCCAATCATCTCATCCTCTGTCGCCCCTTCTCCTCCTGCCTTCAATTCTTCCCAGCATCCAGGTCTTTTCCAGTGAGTCAGTTCTTCGCATCAGTATTGGAGTTTCAGCTTCAGCACCAGATCTGCCAATGAATATTCAGGACTGATTTCCTTTAAGATAGACTGATTGGATCTACTTGCAGTCCAAGGGACTCTCAAGAGTCTTCTCCAACACCACAGTTCAAAAGCATCAATTGTTCACTGTTCAGCTTTCTTTACAGTCCAACTCTCACATTCATACATGACTACTGGAAAAACCGTATCTTTGACTAGATGGACATTTGTTGGCAAAGTAATGTCTCTGCTTTTAAATATGCTGTCTAGGTTTGGTCATAGCTCTTTTTCCAAGGAGCAAGCGTCTTTTAATTTCACAGCTGCAATCACCATCCACAATGATTTTGGAACCCAAGAAAATAAAGTCTATCACTGTTTCCATTGTTTCCCTATCTATTTACCATGAAGTGATGGTACCAGATACCATGATCTTTCTTTTTTGAATGTTGAGTTTTAAGTCAGCTTTTTCACTCTCCTCTTTCATTTTCATCGAGAGGCTGGTTAGTTCCTCTTTGCTTTCTGCCATAAGGGTGGTGTCATCTGCATATCTGAGGTTATTGATATTTCTCCAAGCAATCTTGAATCCAGCTTGTGTTTCATCCATCCCGGCATTTCACATGATGTACTCTGCATATAAGTTAAATAAGCATGTTGACAATATATAGCCTTAATGGACTCCTTTCCCATTTGAACCAGTCTGTTGTTCCATGCCCAGTTCTAACTGTTGCTTCTTGACCTGCATACAGATTTCTCAGGAGGCAGGTAAGGTGGTCTGGTATTCCCATCTCTTTCAGAATTTTAGAGTTTGTTGTGATGCACACAGTCAAAGGCTTTGGCATAGTCAATGAAGCAGATGTTTTTCTGGAATTCTTGTGCTTTTTTGATGATCCAACGGATATTGACAATTTGATCTCCTGTTCCTCTGCCTTTTCTAAATCCAGCTTAAACATCTGTAAGTTTTCGGTTCATGTACTGTTGAAGATTGGATTGGAGAATTTTGAGCATTACTTTACTCGTGTGTGAGGTGAGTACAACTGTGCAGAAGTTTCAACATTCCTTGGCATTGCCTTTCTTTGGGATTGGAATGAAAACAGACCTTTTCCAGTCCTGTGGCCACTGCTGAGTTTTCCAAATTTGCTGGCATATTGAGTGCAATACTTTCACAGCATCATCCTTTACGATTTGAAATAGCTCAACTGGAACTCCATCACCTCCACTAGCTTTGTTCATAGTGATACTTCCTAAGGCCCACTTGACTTCACATTCCAGGATGTCTGGCTCTAAGTGAGTAAGCACACCATCGTGGTTATCTGCATCATTAAAATCTTTTTTGTACAGTTCTTCTGTGTATTTTTCCCACCTCTTTTTGATATCTTCTGCTTCTGTTAGGTCCATACCATTTCTGTCCTTTATCGTGCCTATCTTTGCATGAAATGTTCCCTTGGTATCTCTAATTTTCTTGAAGAGATCTCTAGTCTTTCCCTTTCTATTGTTTGCCTCTATTTCTTTGCACTGATCGCTGAAGAAGGCTTTCTTATCTCTCCTTGCTATTCTTTGGAACTCTGCACTCAGATGGACATAGCTTTCCTTTTCTCCTTTGTCTTTTGCTTTTCTTCTTTTCTCAGTTATTTGTAAGGCCTCCTGAGACAACTATTTTGCCTTTTTGCATTTCTTTTTCTTGGGGATGGTTTTGATCACCACCTCCTGTACAATGTTACAAACTTCCATCCATAGTCCTTCAGGTACTCTGTCTATCAGATCTAATCCCTTGAATCTATTTGTCACTTCCACTGTATAATCATAAGGAATTTGATTTAGGTCATACCCAAATGGTCTAGTGGTTTTCCTTACTTTCTTCAACTTAAGTCTGAATCTTGCAATGAGTTTATCTGTAGAATATACTCTTGTATCTGTAGAATACATTATTCTACAGAGTATCTACAGAATACATTATCAGAATTGAGAAACTACTGAAATAAAGAAGAGGTAGTCTTTTTCAGTTTAATGGAATGATCCCAAGTCACTTGATTTATTTAGCTCATACTATAGTATAGCTTTGGAAGAAAAGCTATGACCAACCTAAACAGCATATTAAAAAGCAGAGACATTACTTTGTCAACAAAAGCCCGTCTAGTCAAAGCTATGGTTTTTCCAGTAGTCATGTACGGATGTGAGAGTTGAACCATAAAGAAAGATGAACGGTGAACAATTGATGCTTCTAAACTGTGGTGCTGGAGAAGACTCTTGAAAGTCCCTTGGACTGCAAGGAGATCAAATCAGTCCATCCTAAAGGAAATCAATCCTGACATTGGAAGGACTGATGCTAAAGCTGAAACTCCAATACTTTGGCCACCTGATGAGAAGAACTGACTCATTGGAAAAGACCCTGATGCTGGGAAAGATTGAAGGCAGGAGGGGAAGGGGACAACAGAGGATGAGATGGTTGGATGGCATCACAGACTCGATGGACATGAATTGGAGAAAGCTCCAGGAGTTGGTGATGGACAGGGAAGCCTGGCATGCTTCAGTCCATGGGGAGGCAAAAAGTCGAACATACTGAGCAACTTAGCTGAACTGATAGATATGCTATTTTCCAGAAAATATTCCAGAATTATTTAATTGCAAATGAATCTTTGCATGTGTGAAGGACAGGCCTTTCTGATTCCACATCTATGCAGTATCTTCCTCATGATACCCTGCCCATCTCTGAATAATGCCGCCCCGGCCACTGGGCTTCAAACTTCTGCCACATCCCTGGTTCTCTATTGCCCTTCCTTGCCTTTTTTGTTTTTTAAATAACATTTACCATCATCTAACATATCATACACTTTACTTAATCTAGTTTTTAATTTATTGTCCCTACTGTTACTTCACAGTAACTCTCAATGTTAACTAGTAAGGTACTAAGCACATACTTCATACCAATCGTCATTTTTTCAAATGGTTGCTTGACCTTGATTGCTTAATACCCTGTTGGATTGTTGAATTAAAGATGAAGGTGAATACATTATAAAAACAAATAACTTTGAAAATGCATGGTGAGTTGTCTGATACATGCTATTTTTCTTGACTGCATACTTGTCTACAGTTACTATACATAGAAATTCAAAAATAGATGATTTTTTGAATAATTATATAACTTTATTCTAAGTGTATATATTGCTTCTTGAATTAAATCAAACCATCTGTCTTGAATAAGCTGCTTTTGTCATTCAGTATGACAAAAATATTCCCAAAATGTTCATGATTAACCAGTGCGAATTGAAGATTAACCTTAAATATACATTTCTTTGAATCATTATATGTAATTAACTAATGTCTGTTTCCAGATATGGTAACAAAAGAATTTGAAAACACAATCCAAGTAATATATTTGAATTGAAAAAATATGTAAGACCATTGTATAAAACAAATAGGATTTTTGAGGGGAAAAAAGTACCATTTTTCACTAAAAATGCAATTTTTCTAATTGTCATTTTAAATAATAACTTAAATCACTAAAGAATTAAGCAAATCAACTACATAGAAAAGGAACTTTCCGAGAGCTCATATCAGGAATCAAGTGTTGGTCACTTGGTGCTAATCTGTTGGACACGACTGAGCAACTTCACTTTCGCTTTTCACTCTCATGCATTGGAGAAGGAAATGGCAACCCACTCCGGTGTTCTTGCCTGGAGAATCCCAGGGACAGAAGAGCCTGGTAGGCTGCCATCTCTCTGGTCGCACAGAGTCGGACACAACTGAAGAGACTTAGCAGTAGCAGCAGCAGAAGAGATACTGTGGCTTAGACAGAAGAAGCGTAATAATGAATTAGAATATATTTTTTTAAATGTACATTTTCTTATTAGCCTGTACAGTTTCCCATGTCCTTTGAAAATAATGTTTGAAAGATGAAAATAACATTAAGTATCAATACACCTGCCCCAAAGGACAGAGTACCGGTACTCCCACTCGGACCCCCAGTGGACCAGGAATGTCTTGTTGATGAGCATCCTGGCCAGCGTTAGGTGTGTGGTCTGTGACTATGGAAGCAAGTTAAATGAAACAGCATCCATGCAAAACCCAGACTTTCATTTTGGACCCAGCAGAATGCATACTCCTGGTTGCCTTGACCAGTGAGTGAGGGAACCACTACCAAGCAAACGAAGGACATGCTTATAGCGCTCCTCTCATCTTGATTCTGCACAGGGTTCAACACTGTCTTAGAAAAACCCAGTTTGAGAAGGAGCTTAGCCTGGTGAATCAGAGACAGGAGTCATTCCCTGAGTGGAAACTAGGTAGGTAGATAAAGAAATAGATAGACAGACAGACTAAATACTTGGCTAACATTTTTTTGGAAATAGTCTAAACATACATTTGGAAATACTTCAGAGTCCAAGGTGGCAAAGCGACTTAACTTGTGTTCACTCTGCTAGAATAGAACAAGCCAGGTCTTTGGATATAGAGCACATGTACCTTCCAATATATCACTTTCCCTCTGGTATCTTATTTAGATTGTGTTTATATCATAAGTGGCCATACCAAAGCAAAATAATAATAACAATAAGCAGGAAAAAAAAGTTATGTGAATTTGATGTCTATCATTTAATTTAGTCAAATTCCATGTGATACTTGGACAGTACTGCAGCTGGGTCAAATTCAAGTTAAAACCTGCATGACCTTAAAAATATTAATTTTTATTAAAAATAAACTCAATGAAACTAAAATTGTGGTTGTGAAAAGACATACCTGGATTGATAAAATCAAGATCTACAAACTGAGGAACTGAGTAAAGGTCTGAAATTCTGAACTCCAGGACTGATTGCAAATTCAATGCCTCACACCTCATTTTCTTACTCTGTAAAAATAAGGATAATCCTGCTAAACTTGCCCAGAGGGATGCTCCATGAGCTAATTAATGAAGTGGCAATACCACTCCCTGGGGCTGTTAGGCTGAATGCTTCAGAGACTCCACCAGCCTCAAAACTCAGCACTCACCACCTCTTGAAACCCCAGGCCAAGTAAACCAATGTGAGGCTAAGGACCTGAGGAAATGATGCTGTTAAAGGACACCCTCATGAAAATCTAAAGACCTCTGGTCTCTGGTTAAAAAAAAAAAAAACTCTTGATACAATTAAAAGATTGAATTTTAAACTGCTTTTTAAAAAATATATCATGTTTTTATAACCGTCCATATAAAAACTGTCCTTTTATAACTAAATCCAGAAGACTTAGGCTTTTAGGCACAAAAACATACTGAAGTTACTCATTGGCAACATACAGCTCAACCCACACAAAGAGCCTTCAACTTTTAGACCAAGTCCATGCATCCTGGACTTGGGTATTTGAGATCATATTTGAGCTCGCCCCATTTCTTCATACTCTTAACCTCATTTCTTCACACACTTCATACTCTGGCCCCATTTCTTCATAATCTAACCTCATTTCTCACTATCTTACCACCTACCCTTCACTCATCTGGATACAATTCTCTCCTCAGAAATCCCATATCATCTTGTCTGAATCTCTCAGATATTTTCCACAGGTATAACATATTTCCCTTATATTATCAATATTTTCATGTACTGCATCTCTCTTCTATTTATTTATTTTTAGTATAGAACTTCAACTGTAACTCCAATATCCATTCATGGTGCTGTGGACACAGAATTCACTCAGTAAATACTTCTTTAAATTGAAGTAGTTAATTCACAGTGTTGTATTAATTTCAGGTGTACAGCAAGGAGATTCACACACATGTACATATTCTTTTTCACATTCCTTTCCTTGACAGATTATCATAAGATACTGAGTATAGTTTCTTGTGCTATACAGTAGGTCCTTGCTGTTTATCTATTTTATATATAGTAGTGCTTGTATGTTAATGTCAAACTCCTAATTTGTTTACCCTCCTTTCCTCTTTGGTAACCATAAGTTTATTTTCTACGGATGTGAGTCTACTTTTGTTTTGTGGATATGTTCATTGGTGCGATTGTTTTAGATATCACATTTAAGTGATATCATATGATATCTGTCTTTCTCTGTCAGACTTAATGATCATCCCTTGTAATGATAATCTCCAGGTCCATCCATATTGTGGCAAATGGCATTATTTCATTCATTTTTGTGGCTGAGTAATAGTCCACTGTGTATGTGTGTGCACATTTGTGTGTATGTGTAGGTATGGGAGGGGGATATCTTCAGAAAAAAAATTAAACAAAATTAGGACCAATTATTTTGAGCACATACCATGCCCAGAACTGCATCAAACACTGTCCGTATTTACCCTGATTTTTCACAATATCTTTGTTAGTTTTTTCAGATAAATTTATAATTGTAAAATACATCAAAATTTATTACGTGCTTTCATTTATAGTGATGTTTGTTCCTCAAAATAATACGAAGAGGTTAGTATTATTCCAATTATATAGAAAGGAAAAGATGACCCTATCCACCCCTCAAGGTCACACAGAAAGCAAAGCAACAGTCTCATGGGTCCACTTCTGATTTCCAGCCTAGAGTTCATTCCTACTAATGTTGCTCAAGGCAGAAATAGTAGACACATATTTGCACCCATTTAAATAAGATTTTTCTTGAATTATATACAACTAAATATCCATAAACATTTCTATATATTGGCATATCTAGACCACCCTTATTCAGTGGTTCCAGCATCTTCTCAAGATCATTCAAGTTTCTCCCCCCTTTGCTGCTACCTGTAAAATATTCCTTACATGATTATATCAGTACAATTTATGGGACTTCAATGGAACAAAAATTGAAATCTGTTAACCCTTGAAATTTTAGAAATTCCAGAAAGGCAAGGCAGTGACAAAGTCAGCACAGCCTTGTTATATAATAATGAAAAATTCTAACCACTCTAACTTAAGCGACAATCTAGTTATAGGAGATGTCTCTAATTATAATGAACCAGCTGTTTAGAACATTCCCAGAAGGGTCCAATTAGTTTCTCTGAGCTGATGAAACCACTCATCTCTACCTCGGTCCTCTACAGGTCCCCATGTTGTTGTACCCAGTCCAGGGGCTGATTCCCAGAAGAAAGGTTAGGATTCATCTGTTGGGTATGAATTATCATCTTATTCAGAGGGTCATTTTCCTGCCAATAACAGATATCTTAGCATCAGTTTGCATATTTGTCTTTTGAACTGTTCTCTAAATGAATGTCTCTCTTCGCTGAAGCAGGAAAACAACTCAAATTCACAAAGAATATGACTATTCAAAACAGCAAGGTAAAAGATTTCTCTTTAGCATAAAAGTGACCCCAAAGTTACAAGTCATTATATATTTGTCTAAATCTAGAGAATATGTAACGCAAAGAGTGAGCCCTAATGTAAACTATGAACCGTGGGTAATTATGATGTGTCAGTGGAGGTTCATCAATGGTAACAAATTTACCACTCTCGTGGGTGATATTGATAAGAGGGAGGCTATGCACATGTAGACAAAAGGTATATGGGAGATGTCTGTACTGCCCCCCACCCCCCGCCCAGTTTTGCTGTGACCCTAAAATTGCTTTAAAACATAATGTCTAAAAAATTTTTTTAACTTTTAAAAGTGACCCAAAAGATAATATATCCATCATTCGTAATATCTTTCTTGAAAAACTCAGGTGTAACCATATATTTAAATGTGTATATACTGCTAAATCTTTTTGTCTGCAAAAACAAATGACCACCAATTTTCATCAAATTTTGAACCATCAAATTAACTTCCCAGCATATCACAAATTTTTAAACTGTTGGCATTCTGGTTTAATTTTCTCTCTTCTGTGCTTTGTGGAATATTTTAAAAGACCAGATAATCCTAAGCATTCTGAATATATAATGTTAAACCTCTCATTTACTTACTAACTTTATTCTAAAATAATTATTTGCAATGGGAACTCTATCTTATAGCAAAACCCAATAGGACTTGAGTCATTTTTAAGGCATTCATAAGTAAGTCAGCATGGGTTTCCCTAATGCTATGCTGAAGAGAATAATATGACCCTCATAAAGTTAAAAAATAACCAATTAACTCAAGAGCACCCTTAGGAGAAATTACGGGAACCACCACTAACAAAGCATTGAAAACGAAACGTTTTTATTGTCAGACTTTTCTTTACTATTTCTTCTTAACTTACTATCCCTTGCTTACTATTTCACTATTGTCATTTTTGTTTGGTTTGTTTTCCCAAATGGGATTCTGGTTACCAAACCAATCCAGGCAGTGGACTGTAAAATTTCCACTAAGAATGCAGAGCAGCTGGAAGTGTATACATAACAACGCAAGATGAAAGTTAGCAATGTGGAGCATGCAGGAGCAGTCCAGGTGGGCTGAGTACAACCTCCAGCCGCATTTAAATAAGTCATTTAGTCCCCAGGATTCCCACTGAAGAACGTGCCAACTGTACAGGACCTACCTGCAGTCCTTCATAAACACTAAGAGAGCTATTAACCTACATCTTATGATGCTAGAAAGTAACTGTGTTGTGCTTAGTCGCTCAGTCGTGTCCGACTCTATGAGACCCCGTGGACTGTAGCCCGCCAGGCTCCTCTGTCCACGGGGATTCTCCAGGCAAGAATACTGGAGTGGTTGCCATGCCCTTCTCTAGGGGATCTTCTCAACCCGGGGATCGAACCCAGGTCTCCTGCATTGTAGGTGGATTCTTTACCACCAGGGAAGCCAAGAAAGTAATGAAGTGCTCAAAAAAGTGTTAATCTGATGTTAGTTGCTCAGTTGTGTCCAACTCGGCCACCCTGTGAACTGTAGCCCACCAGGCTCCTCTGCATATGGGATTCTATCTGTACATGGAGTGGGTAGCCATTCCCTTCTCCAGGGGATCTTCCTGATCCAGGGATGAACCCAGGTCCCCTCACTACAGGCAGATTCTTTATTGGCTGAACCATGCCACAGAGAAGCCATCTTGAAAGAGCCCCCATGGGCAAAACAGGAATAATTTAAGTAACAAAATGAAACATGTTGTTGCTGGATCTTATCCCAGAGAATAAAATAAATATCCACAAGTCCATATTGGTATAAAGAAATAACTGAATGAATGAATGAACAAATAAATGTGAGAAAAAGGACAACTCTCCCATATGCTAGAATTCCAACAATTACATGTAGAAGGCACAATGGACATAGGAAATTACCATTAGGTAAACAGCACTGTAATAATTGTTGCAGGCAGGAACTATCCGTGGATGGCAAAATTTGTGGGTAAAATCCTGAATGATAAGAAAAAATATATTTGCATAGTTTCACAGCATCTCCCCTCAAAATATCTGATAATCACAAAGGAAAAACACTAACTCTACAGTGGAGAATGCTATTAAATTCCATCTTAACCAAGAGATCAAAATGGATATCATTAAGAAGAAGACATATCAGCATTATATACTCTAAGAAAAAATATAAATTAAAAAAGGATTAATTCTCCAAGATGCAATCAAGGGATTTCCCTTCCCAACTTCTTCCTAGAGCATGTACTTTATAAAAACTTGCAATTATAAGCACTTTCTCCTCTCTTTGAAAGGTATGTACAATCTTTCTGAAGATTGAGATAGGCCTTATGGTGACTGCAGCCATGAAATTAAAAGACGCTTACTCCTTGGAAGAAAAGTTATGACCAACTAGATAGTATATTCAAAAGCAGAGACACTACTTTGCCAACTAAGGTCCGTCTAGTCAAGGCTATGGTTTTTCCAGTAGTCATGTATGGATGTGAGAGTTGGACTGTGAAGAAGGCTGAGCTCTGAAGAATTGATGTTGGAGAAGACTCTTGAGAGTCCCTTGGACTGCAAGGAGATCCAACCAGTCCATTCTGAAGGAGATCAGCCCTGGGATTTCTTTGGAAGGAATGATGCTAAAGCTAAAACTCCAGTACTTTGGCCACCTCATGAGAAGAGTTGACTCATTGGAAAAGACTGTGATGCTGGGAGGGATTGGGGGCAGGAGGAGAAGGGGACGACAGAGGATGAGATGGCTGGATGGCATCACTGACTCAATGGACGTGAGTCTGAGTGAACTCCGGGAGTTGGTGATGGACAGGGAGGCCTGGCGTGTTGTGATTCATGGGGTCTCAAAGAGTCAGACACAACTGAGCGACTGAACTGAACTGAACTGAACTTGCCAACTTTATGACCCGATAATGTCTCTCTCAAAGATCTAGTACATAAATATCAAGGGAGATAACACCCTTATCTTTCACTTTCTGTTGAGGGACAGAAGCCTAATTTCAGTGCATACATTACTTCAAGCTGCAAGCTAGTTCCTTTCATAAAGATATGAGTATTATAGCTTTTCTTCTGCATAAAGCTAACCCAGATAGTCAAACTAACCCAGGTAGTCACCCCAAATACCAGATGAATTGACAATGAACAGTGTGTGATCAATGGTGCTTTCAAGTCCTCACATTTTGGACCAGTTATTATCCTGAAAACATGTCTGTTACATTTCTCCAACAGTACCTTCTGATGGGATGCACTGAGCAGGACACAAGATCATTTCTTGAAATTCTTGTCAAAAAATAAATAACCTCAATCCAATCACAAGAAAACATCAGGCAAACCCAAACTAAAGGGACATCCTACAAAAGAGCCGTCCTTCACAGTTGTGAAACGGTTAGTCATTTTCGTGTCTGACTCTTTGCGACCCCGTGAACTGTATGTAGCCCACCAGGCTCCTCTGTCCATGGGATTCTCCAGGCAGAATACTGGAGTGGGTTGCCATTTCCTTAGTTGTGAAGGTCATGAAAAACTGAGGAGCCATTAGTAAATCCATTAGTAAAAACTTAGGCAACATGATAAATTAAAAGCAGTGAGGAACCCTGGATGGGATCCTGGACCTGAAAAAAAGACTTTGGCGCAAAACCCTCCTAAATTTGAATAAGATTTGTAAATTAGGTCATTGTATCAATTTTTATTTCCTGCTTTCAGTAATGATTCTATGGCTATGGACAGCGTTAACTGAGGAAGCTGGGCGAAGTAAAACATACAAGAAATTCTCTGTACTCTTTGGCAACCTTTATCTGAAATGATTTCAAAATAAAAAGCTAAACAAGTATAATCGTAAATATCCCTCACCATAACTACCCACTCCAGTATTCTTGCCTGGGAAATCCCATGGACAGAGGAGCCTGGTGGACTGCAGTCCATGGGGTTGCAAAAGAGGCGGACACGCCTCAGTGATTGAACAACTGAAGATCTGATACACAGGAGTCCTCCTTTGCCCAGTCTTCCCCTCCTTCGCCCTGTTTTCTCTCAATAACTGTGCACAACTCTGCACTTAAAATGTAACGTACAAAAATACTTCCTGAGATAACCAGCAACGGTTGTCACTTGTAACTAGAGTAAACTTGAGCATTTGTGTTATATGCTTACATCTGGTTTTTGGTTTAGTTTCAAAGAAACTTGACCCTCTATTACTTTATTAAACCAAGAGACACAATTTGGAAAGAACAACAACAACAACAAAAGTCATCCTAAATTTGACACTAAATTAATAATTTCTTGCACCACTAAAACAGAGAAGCAAGCGCAGTTATCTCTGAGATCAGTCTTGAGTTTTGTCCCTCGTTGGCAAAAAGTGGTGGAGGGAGGATCTTATTTCACATACCAGGCTTACTAGCTCAGAACAATAAGAAACAATGGTTTGTTGTTAACCAGTGAACCTCAGTTAATTGGGAAAATATTTGCAATCCCTTAGGGTAGAACTAGGTCAAAAGAACCTCACCTCCACATCAAAATTGCACCGTGCAGGAGGTCAAAGCACATGATGTAAATAAAGAAGAATGTTCAAGGTTCAGTGAGGTTTTATTTCTCAAAAAGCAGCAGTTCAAGACTATCAATGGTACAATGACCCTCCCCTCTGTAAGGAACCCTCCCTTCTGTGGGCTTATCTCCAGGCCCCCCAAACCCAGACCCCTACTCCCCACCCCTCCCACCCCCTGCCACCACCCCTCTCCACCTCTGCAAAAAAATATCTTCACCGGAGAACCAAATACCTTCACTGGAGAACCAAGACAAATGACGGTGTAATTCTTTTAAGTAAAACACACAAAGAAGTAAAATCTATATTTGGCCCAGACCTTGTATTAAGACCTAAGATCTTCAAAAAAAAAAACCAATAGTTTATGATTCCTTTGTGTCTCACTTGTAAATCACTGTTAGTAAGAAAATCAAAGTCTGTTCCGTCTTTGTCCCATCTTTTTCATACTTCATTTCCTTCTCTATCTGGAATGCTTGGATGAGGGCAACCCATTCAAGAACAATGGCATTTGGGTCATTCTGGTATCTAAACTGGGCTTCCCAGGTGGCGCTAGTGGTAAAGAACCCGCCTGCCAGTGCAGAAGACATAAGAGACATGGGTCCAATCCCTGGGTAGGGAAGACTGCCTGGAGGAGGGCATGGCAACCCACTCCAGTATTCTTACCTGGAGAATCCCATGGACAGAGGAGCCTGGCAGGCCACAGTCCATACAGCCACAAAGAGTCGGACACGACTAAAGCAGCTTAGCACACACTTAGCGTGGTATCTAAACTATTTGGGCTGCAACACAAGCGACAGAAGAAAGGGCTTCATATCAAAGGCAATTAAATAAGGCCAAGTTCATTCTACTTCCAATCTGACTGCTGCAGGGAAAGCTTTGGAATCAGGAGGTCCCAGAAGTGAATTGAATTAATCCAAAACCAAAATCTTCAGAGAACCCATGTGGTTCAAACTCAAACACTCCACCTAGTAAGGGAACAAGATGTTCACTTCCTCATATACTGCCTCTTTCCTTCTCAAGTAAAGGGACTCGCTCACAGGCCACCATCTTTAATTACTCCATGAACAGTTCAGTTTTTTTTTTTAATTTAATAATAAGGAAAAGGCATTTTATTTTAAATATAGCAGTGTGTACATGTCAAACCCAAACTCCTGATCTATCCCTCCCCCGTCCCCCTCCCATCCTGGTAACCATAAGTTTGTTCTCTAAATCTGTGAGTCTTTCTCTGTTTTATAAATATGTTCATTTGCGCTATTTTTTAAGATTCTGCATATAAGCTATCATATGACATTTGTCTTTGTCAGACTTGATGCTTTTGAACTGTGGTGTTGGAGAAGACTCTTGAGAGTCCCTTGGACTGCAAGGGGATCCAACCAGTCCATCCTAAAGGAGATCAGTCCTGAATATTCATTGGAAGGACTGATGTTGAAGCTGAAACTCCAATACTTTGGCCACCTGATGCAAAGAGCTGACTCATTTGAAAAGACCCTGATGCTGGGAAAGATTGAGGGCAGGAGGAAAAGGGGATGA
This sequence comes from Oryx dammah, assembly GCF_014754425.2. Classification (NCBI taxonomy): domain Eukaryota; kingdom Metazoa; phylum Chordata; class Mammalia; order Artiodactyla; family Bovidae; genus Oryx; species Oryx dammah. The sequence goes on from NW_024070195.1 coordinate 18,780,223, forward strand.
CAGAGGATGAGATGGTTGGATGGCATCACCGACTCAATGGACATGAGTTTGAGTAAACTCCAGGAGTTGGTGATGGACAGGGAGGCCATGGGGTCTAAAAGAATCGGACATGACTGAGTGACTGAACTGAACTGAACTGACTTATTTCACTTAGTATGATAATCCCTATGTTCATCTATGATGCTGCAAATAACATTATTTCATTCTTTTTAATGGTTGAGTAACAGTCTATTCTATTGTACTGGGTCAAAAAGTTTGAGTTTTTCTGTAAGATCTTGTGGAAAAATCCAAATGAGCTTTTCGGCCAGCCCAGTATCTGTGCACCATATCGTCTTTATCCATTCATCTGTCAATGGACGTTTAGGTTGCTTCCATGTCTCGGCTACTGTAAACCCAGTGGTGCCACGAACACTGGGATGCATGCATCCTTTTGAACCATGTTTTTCTCCAGATACACCCCCAAGAGTGGGATTGCTGGATCAAATGGTAGCTCTATTTTAGTTCCTTAAGGAACCTCTATACTTCTCTCCATAGTGGCTATACCAATTTGCATTCCCACCAACAGAGTAAGAGGGTTCCCTTTTCTCCACACCCTCTCCAGCACTTACAGTTTGTAGATATTTTGATGATGGCCACTCTAACTGGCGTGAGGTGATAACTCACTGTAGTTTTGATTTGCATTTCTCTAATAATTAGAAATATTGAGCATCTTTTCAAATGCCTCTTGGCCATCTGCATGTCTTCTTCGGAGAAATGTCTCTTCAGGTCTTCTGCCCATTTTTTGATGGGGTCATTTGTGGTTTTATTGATATTGAGCTGCATGAGCTGTTTATAAATTTTGGAGACTAATCCCTTATCCGTAACATTGCTTGCAAATATTTTTTCCTATTCTCTTCTCTCCAAGAATAGTTTGTGCATTACAATAAATAATAAATTATAAAGTCCTTCTGATTGGAAAAGCAGCATGGAATGTAGGTCCTGATGCCCTCTGGAGAAACTCTGAAGGTCTTGAAACCTCAAACCATCCACCTTGGGAGGGTAAATTAGGCTTTGACCCACCTGAAAAGACAGAGGAGGCTTTGTCCTCTACCCTGAAAGACAAGATGTCCCTCACATCCTAAAGACATCACAGGGGAGTCCTGCTGTCCCCATCTCTACAAGGCAGTTATGCAAAGAATGAGTCAAAGATTTCAGTTACATTAGCACTTCTAGTCCAAAAGTTTTAAACAAATGTGTTCCACAAAAGCTTGTTACTCCAAGGTACATTGAGCAGGTGGAGAGGATTGTTATTATCTTTTAAAATAAATTACAAGAGAAAATCCAGCACATTTTTCTCATGACATCTCTCTCTCTTCTTTGTTACCACACTCAGATCTCAGCTTGCAATAGGGTTTATATTAGCATTATATCAAGGCCCTGTTTATTAAAAAAAAAAAAAGAAAGAATACTATACATGTAAGTGGGAGATGGGAGCTTCCCTGATGGCTCAGATGGTACAGAATCTGCCTGCAATGCAGGAGACCTGGGTTCAATTCCTGGGTTAGGAAGATCCTCTGGAGAAGGGAATGGCAACCCACTCCAATATTCTTGCCTGGAGAATCCCATGGACAGAGGAGCCTGGCGGGCTACAGTCCATGGAGGTGCAAAGAGTCAGATAAGACTTAGTGATTACACTATTAAGTGGGAGAGGAGTCACATTTATTTGACCATATCTCTGATGTATAAATAAAATTTAAAAGACTAAAAACCATGTCAGTCTCACAATCTCCCTATTCCTTTTTTCTTCTTCTTTTTTAAAAGACATTTACTGGTTTTCTTTTTCTGGCAGTGCTGGGAGGCATGCAGGATCTTAGTTCCCCAACTAGGGATCGAACCCATGCCCCCTACATTGGGAGCACAGAGTTTTAACCACTGGACCACCAGGAAAGTCCTACCTCCCTATTCTTAATACCATAATATTTACTTGCTGTTACTTCAGGTCTCCCTTTCCCACTGCCGTGGCAAAACTAAGGCCACAAACTAATATAATTTCTCTTTATTACCATCACACGTGGGACAGTGCAATTTCAATTGTTGATCAAGTTTCGTGCAAAGTTCCAAAGCCCCCAAAAAAAGAAAGAAGGAAAAAAGAGAAAATTTCTGTTCTGGTCACCTGAAATAATGGATGCAGCATATGTACCTATGCATAACTGGCAATTTTGTTAGTAAGCACATCTGTACAAAACTTCCAATTCTCCCTGTTGATGGAGAAGAAAAGAGATATGGATAATCAAAGCATTCAGTAATACAAAAGTCATTTAAAATCTAAATCAGCCTTTTTAATTTGCCAATGTATTAATTATCTCCCCTTTTGACTGAAACTAACATCTACATGAATGTTTATTTCTAGAATTCATAAACCAGCAAAAAGATGTCCCCTCAGCACTTCTAGGATAGTAGAAAAACCAGTCCAAATTTTAAAGTTTACTGTAGATGATCCATAACATTGAAAATTACACAGACATTAAGAGCTATTAAAAGGACTGACATATATCTTTACAAGGAGAGCAGATAAAGAAATCAGTTTAGTGGGAAAAAAACAAAAACATGATATCAAAAAATGGTATCATTCATTATCAGTAAAAACCAAGAATGTATGCAGAACTTCTACTGACATTCTAATTTAACCCTTGCTTATTCTGGTTATAGGATTTGTTGCCCGCCGTCTCCTCAGACAGTTCACTCTGTCAGTCAGTGTTTTTCATATCTCTATTTCTGCAGCACATTGCAGGCAACAACAGCAGACATCTATGGAGCCCCCCACATGACCCTGAACAAGTCAGTCAGGGTTCCTAGACTATGAGAGCTTACGATTAACTGCATAGTATGCGTTTGATGAATTGAGCTGAACTGAATTAAAAGGAAACCCAGGTTAGAACAGGTGCTGCTGTCATCAAGAATTCAGAGTTGAGGACACTGAGGCCATATAGCAACCCAGCCAGGACTTCGAACTCTTAACTCCTGAGATTTTTCTACTTTAAATAATAAGCATCTTATTTTCATTTCTACTGACACTTTCTCTGTGAACCCTACACTTACTTAAAACTAATCTCTTCTAGTATCTTCAGCATCTTTAGCAACTGACAGCATGTGATTTATGTGAATTTCATATACATCATTAGTTTTCATTGCAGTGACCCATTTTTAATGAATCCCTTAACACTAATGAAGATATGGGGTGTTACTAGCAACCAAAATGAATATTCTTTTAACAACAAGAAAACACAGCCTAGTGAATGTGCTAATATGTCTTCCCACTTGCATTTCTTTGTCTCTGCTTAATATATATTTAGCTTGATTTATACTTTAATGCCCCACATTTGTTATTCTCCAACAGATGGCTAAGATGGCAAATGCAAAGAAACGAGGTCCAGATGAATATCCTTCCATTTTCAAGGAAGAAAATATAGACTACCTTCTAAGTGTAGTATAAATTCCCTGACAATGAACAAGAATAGTTTACATGTCAGAAGATGTCTAACAAATAGTATTTGTTCAGGAAGCAAAGAGGAATACTTTCTTCAAGAGCATACATCCCCTCCACATCTACAGAAACTTAAGAAGCTTGCCTGCTCAGTCACAGAGTAATTCTAAGTCCCCTGCCTATTGGCACTGGGTTGTTGACAACTGTGGATTTTACAGTGGATTCCCCTGTGGAGATTCACCTTTACAGTTATTAGATCTCAAGGTAATAAAGAGTTTGGATTCCTGTAAAGTACACTACAAGGGACATTAAACTAGCTGTGCTTTGGATAGCTGAATATGCGATGCTTATGAATTCAGCTCATTGAGTCCATCACTTGAGTATCTGAATGATCTTTGGGCAGAGGGGTAATTTGTATAGCTAGAATAACCCAAGAATTGAGGATCACTGCTTTGCGGACTTATTATAGCCAAAAGCACATTTTTGTCAAGTTCAAGGCCCATGGCTTACCATACCCAAAAGGTCATTGCTCAAACTATTGGCCAATGCAGCTAGGAAATTTTATGCCTCTATGTACTTTCCCTGGTGGCTCAGATGGTAAAGCGTCTGCCTACAGTGCGGGAGACCCGGGTTCGACCCCTGGGTCAGGAAGTTCCTCTGGAGAAGGAAATGGCAACCCACTCCAGTACTCTTGCCTGGAAAATCCCATGGACGAAGGAGTGTGGTAGGCTACAGTCCATGGGGTCGAAGAGTCGGACACGACTGAGTGACTTCACATACATACATACATGTACTTGTTCATGGCCCCCATAATTCACCCTCAAGATGTCTATTGAATTTACTGATTTTTCAAGATCTAGCTCCACACTGAAGTGTCCTTTCTCTGACCCCCTTGCAAAACAATATTAATTGCATTCCTTTGCGTTCCATTGTGTTCATCCACAGTGAGCTTACACACCGTGTGCATTTATCACATTTTACTACTGTTATCTGCACGCATATCATTCCTGCAAAACAGCAAGCTCTTCCCTGGAAAAAGTAGGTAACATAGTTCTCATTCTTCACCCCAATTGTTCAGCTTAGCATCTGACACATGGTAGATATTTACTTAATATTTCTTAATAACTACAACTTCAAGACAGAGATCATTTCTCCCTGTTATCCAATGAGGAGACAGTACATTAGGCCCGAGGATTAGGATTGAAACTTGGCCCTATTTAGTTCCAAAGTTCATGCTCTTTCCACTAAGCCCTGCCCTCTCGCAATGAAAAAAACAACATTAAACTGAAGCATTTAGATAAAAATGGATGGGCACTCATCTACTGATGCAAGCATACAAATTGTGGACAGACAATTCAGGCTCAACAGGTTTGGTTACCCAAATGCATGTAGATGCAGAGCTGAGCAGGGCATGAATGCATGCTCAGTAGCTCAACTGTGTCCAACTCTTTGTGACCCCATGGACTGTAGCCCACCAGGCTTCTCTGTCCATGGGATTCTTCCAGGCAAGAAGGCTGGAGTGGGTTGCCATTTCCTTCTCAAGGGGATCTTCCTGACCCAGGGATCAAATCTTCGTCTCCCGCATCTCCTGCACTCTCAGGTAGATTTTTACCACTGAGCCAGTAAGTAGGGAGTGAGGAGGAGACACAAGTGAAACAATAAATAATACAACTGAAGAAGAATGTTTACCCTCATTCCCTTGCCACGTAAAACAGACTTCTTGGAAAGCCTTTACCAAGTTTGTTTGTTTGTTTGTCTGTTTTCCTGAGTATCAGCTGTTATATTAACAAGAAAAACAAGTTCAGGGACATCTCTGATCAACTCAAGTTTGCTGGAAGATGAGCTTGAAAAAAACTACCGCTGCATTTTTACTTCATTTCAACTCATTTATACCCTGCAATCCCCAAACTACAAAGAAAAGGTAAAGAAGAACAGTGATAGCTTGGAACTAAAAATACAGCGGAGACAAATAAGCAACAATATTAGCCACCTAACGTTCCAAAAGGAATGGAAAATTGGTGAGGGATGCCTTCTATCACCCCCAAATTGAAACCAATCTACTTCCATGATTAATCTAGGTTTTATAAGAGGCCTCACTTACTTTGTGCCTTAATTACATTCAACACAAATAGCTTAAGAAATCCAAGAGATGACACAAAATCCTTTCCACATGGAACACTGTCTTCCCTGTATTAGCTTCTATTCCACCTGGGGTTGTATTTATAGTGCCAAAATGAAGACATGAATGAATAAAATGGGTAGGGGGTATTCAAGTTACCATACGGTGTTCCTTTCCATTATGCTGTAGTGCTTAGATAGTATGGAATGCTGAAGAAAATAAAGTACATTTATTTAAGAAAGCAAAACTCTTACACTTGCTTGGATATGGAGGAAAACACCCAGCTATTTTAACCTGTAAATGAAAAAGAATGATACTTCATCCAGGAAGTCTTCAGCAAACACATTGCCAGGAACTGTGGAATTTTTTTTTTAAGTTCCACTAAACATGCTTCAGAATTACTATACCCCAATTAGCGATAACCATAAGCTAGAAGTCAGTTTTGTTTGCCAAGGATGTCGAGTCCATTCCTGGCTGATCCCTCCCGGTATTACTTTCATTATGAGCACTCAGAAGAATAACTCTGTTTGGATGGCTTGTTGTTGCAATTAGGTTTCCAGGTTACCAACGACCAAACAACCCTGGACTCAATGTAACTTCTAGATATACTGTTCCAAAGATTCTAAAATCTGCCATATGCATCTAGTGATAAATCCTCATCTTCACACCCATGGGGAGTAGAATAATAAGTCAAAGGAAAGAGTCACTCTGTATAAACAGTATTGGTTGGGCAATCTTGCAGTAAAATCATTCTGTCTAGCTTCAAAGGAGGAGGAATTTGGCCTCCCAAACTATCTGAAAAATTGACCTTTAAAAGTGGACCACCTCGAAGAACACTTAAGGGATTTGAATCTTGTAAATTTGCTTTGTGATTGTGTAAGACAGGCTATCTTCCTGATTCAACATTGGGCCACCTCTTTAGAGACTGATGGGGGCAGGTAGGATCCCACAACTCAAGAGGGACAGAGAGCATCTGGAGAGGAAAGAACCACAGCCACAGAGGTGGAGGGAAATAGGATCCAAGGGAATGATGCTTTAAAGGGTCACTACTCAGAGGTTAGGATGCAGGTTGGGCTTTGCAGGTGGCGCTAGAACCCACCTGCCAATGCGAGAGATGTAAGAGATGCAGGTTTGATCCCTGGTTTGGAAAGACTCCCTGGAGGAGGGCACGGCAACCCACTCCAGTATTCTTGCCTGGAAAATTCCATGGACAGAGGAGCCTGGCGGGCTACAGTCCATGGGGTTGCAAAGAGTCAGACGCTGAAGTCACTGAAGTGACTACGCATGCATACACAGGCTGTAGGTTAATCATATTTTTCAACTTTCCCAAGCACAGGGGGAAGATTGTGTTCCCAAAAGGCTTAAATTGCAATTTTAGAAATCGGGCATTTTCATTATTAAAATGAACTGCAATGAAAAGCAGCTGGAGCATTTTCTCTACTCTAAAAACACAATATTAGGGGAGAGGGAAGGGAATACTAAAATAAAAAGAAGGTAAAAACTGGGTGCGCTTCCCTTGTTCTTTCTGGTATGACAACAACACACACATCAGCTTGTCCTCCTGGGCTCCCAGCTCTCCAGATGTCTCCCATCTTTCACTCAAAGAGCTACTGAAACTGCAGTCATTCTATCTAATTAGAGACGGACAGAGAGTTCTCCTTGGTGACTTAACTTCCTCCAGTTCTCCTATAACATGCCTTGAGCCATTGCTTATCAATCAGTTCAGTTCAGTCGCTCAGTTGTGTCTGACTCTTTGCGACCCCATGAATCACAACACGCCAGGCCTCCCTGTCCATCACCAACTCCCGGAGTTCACTCAGACTCGCGTCCATTGAATCAGTGATGCCATCCAGCCATCTCATCCTCTGTCGTCCCCTTCTCCTCCTGCCCCCAATCCCTCCCAGCATCAGAGTCTCTTCCAATGAGTCAACTCTTCTCATGAGGTGGCCAAAGTACTGGAGTTTCAGCTTCAGCATCATTCCTTCCAAAGAAATCCCAGGGCTGATCTCCTTCAGAATGGACTGGCTGGATCTCCTTGCAGTCCAAGGGACTTGCAAGAGTCTTCTCCAACACCACAGTTCAAAAGCATCAATTCTTTGGTGCTCAGCTTTCTTCACATTCCAACTTTCGCATCCATACATGACTACTGGAAAAACCATAGCCTTGACTAGACAGACCTTAGTTGGCAAAGTAATGTCTCTGCTTTTCAATATGTTATCTAGGTTGGTCATAACTTTTCTTCCAAGGAGTAAGCGTCTTTTAATTTCATGGCTGCAGTCACCATCTGCAGTGATTTTGGAGCCCAGAAAAATAAAGTCTGACACTGTTTCCACTGTTTCCCCATCTATTTCCCATGAAGTGATGGGACCATTGCTTTTACACAATGTTAATAAATCAATCAATGTCCTAGTTCAATGTTTCTTAAATTGTCTTCTACCCTTATCAGCCCTACCTGTCTCATATTACAAGCTCCTCAATGACTGCCACCCTCTCTTCTAGATAAGTAGTCTGGCAGGGCAGCATGATGACTCAGAAACATCAAAAGAAAGCAGCAGATTTTCGCGCGGGTGCAGTGCAAAGAGTTGATATGAACCGCTGTATTTTGTAATTCTATGGTAAAGTCTTGTTTTCAATTCATTTAAATAATGAAGAAATCACAAAGTTGACAAGTATTTGCTTCTGAAAAGTAAATGTATCTCAGATCAATTAAGAATAAAAAAAAACCTTTATGTGGTTTAAAGAACAAATGAAACTGACACACGCTTGTCTGCAATTGCACCATGTGAGGCCCTTTAACTCTGATTAACTTCTAAATCATATCCACATCTCTCCTCTTGGAAGGAAATAGGAATTACTTTTGACAAATTACAGAGTGAATTCTCTGTATGTCTTCCAGTTTCATAGGAAAAGATTTTGTATCATCTTCTATAGTATAGTGTATAGTGAAATTCACTCAGTCATGTCCGACTCTGTGACCCCATGGATTATACTGTCCACGGAGTTCTCCAGGCCAGAATACTAGAGCGGGTAGCCGTTCTCTTCTCCAGGGGATCTTCCCAACCCAAAGATCGACCCCAGTTCTCCTGCATTGCAGACGGATTCTTTGCCAGCTGAGCCACCAGGGAAGCCAAGAATACTGGAGTGGGTAGCCTAACCCTTCTCCAGGGGATCTTCGCTACCCAGAAATCAAACCGGGGTCTCCTGCATTGCAGGTGGATTCTTTACCAGCTACCTGACTCCACCATTTTTAGCAAAATAGTCTTCAACACTGAGCAACAGAAAATTATATTTCCTCTAATGAGAATGGATGATACATATACACATATATAAAATGGTAATGTTTAAAACCGATCCTTAATTTAATAACAGTCTCTAAAGTTATCTAAACATGGTGCAGACTCTGACATTCAGATGACAGTCAGTTCAGCATGGTATTACAAGGAGTTACCTAGTTACTCATCCAATCATTCATTCATTTCTTAAGCAGCTCTTTCATTCATTAAATGTTGCTAATTGCGATTTGTTTTTATCTTACCTATAGTTTTGACTCCCTGGTATTTCAAATCCATTTCCCATTTCCTATTCTACTTATTAATTCAAGTCAACCACAAATGCCACTTGCTAAAATGATATGGAGTATTTTTCACCAAAATTAACATGTTAATAAAAATATTATCAAAAAATAAAAGGTGATTGGAGTGGGGAGGCAAAGAGGTGGCCAATGACACACGCACTTGATCAAAAAAATCTGCATATTAATCAAGACATCACAGCATACATTTTTAATCTTTGAAAATAAGACATGAAGCACACTGGACAGAGATGAATTGAGAAGCTGGCAGCTGAAGGTTTTTTTTAAATCATGTTTAATAAGCAAAGTAAAGGCTAGAAGTTGAACACAGGAAGAGTTTAAAGAACAGTAAATAAAAAAGATAAAGAAATGAAAAAAAATTTTTTTAATTGAGAGAAGAAGGTGGGGATATCCAAAATGTAAAGTATAAACCATTTAAAAGAAGGGAAAATAATATTTGGAAAGAATATAAATATGACAATTTTTAAAAATTAAGCACAATAGTTATTAATTAGATTTAAAATTACTTTTGCTCTACTACTTACATCTAAATACATATATTTTGACATAATAAAAATACTTAATACATTTAGATATATCTAAATTCTTTCAACTACTTCCTCATAATTATATGAAGTCATATTTTTAGATTATCTGCATGTGAGTGTTCAAATTTATCAGATGAATAATATTAAATAAATCTACATATTAGTAATAAGTGTTTACTCAGTTCTACTGACAAATTAAATTTCAGAAAGTCAAATTAAATGGATGAATACCACAAATATCTCTGAGGAAAAAAAAACAGGTTGCAAAAGAGCAAATAGAGTATGATTTCATTTACATAAATTCCAAATTTAACTATATATTGTTTAGGATTATATACATATGTAGTAGAACTATTAAGAAAAACAAAAGGCAATGGGCGGATAAATATAAAATTCAAGATAGTGTTTACATTTTGGAAAGAAGCAAGAAATGGGACTAAGGAGAGAGAGACAAGGGGAGATTTAACTATATTCTGTTTTTTAAGCTGAATGTAGCACACAGATGTTCATTTTATTGTTCTACAAACTGTAGCTATGATTTCTCTTTTGTATGTTAAAGTAATTTATAGTTTTTTTTTAAAACAGTGAAGTTATGGAAGGCATCACCAATCCTGTAATGACAACATTACCAAGAGCTCAGATCCCTCCAGAACAAATATTTGACCACCCAACTGGTTAAGAATCCTAAGCAGATGAAGTGTTAGCTAAAGGTGAGAGGGATGAGGGACTTCCCAGGCAGTCCAGGGATTAAGATTTCCCCTTCCATTGCCAGGGGTGCAGGTTCAATCCCTGGTCAGGCAGCTAATGGTGGTAGGAAAGGAAATCATGAACATTATCTGTAGTCTCATGATTCTCTGAAGAAATACCTTCATTTCTTTTCTTGTGATGTCATATATATCTTGGATATTGTCTATCACTGCATCTTCCCCACCCCCTTTATCTCATTGACTTATATGAGGAATAATAATTATCTTTATATCAAAATATTGAGTTGAGAAAGTAGTAGAACTAGGAAAAGAAAGAACATCATCCAAATATCCTGACTAGGAACAAGATACAATAGATAAAAAGACTATGGGTAACCTCCTTCTGAAGAAGAGGATGTGTATGTTTTCAGAGGTTTAAGAAACATTAGCATTGATTTTGGCAGAAACAAAAGATATGCTGCCATTGGACCATTAAAAGATGTGTGACAATTATTTGTCAAATGTTGGCTTTCCGGCATCTGAATGCACTTTCTGTATGAATGAATACAGTTCCCACCACAGGAAGCTGGGAGAGAGGTAGACCCCACACCACCAGCCACACAAAGTGAAAAAAGCTGATGTTCACTTCATTAGCCCTATTGTAGCTAAGCCATCAGAACGTGACCTTTGCTTGGTCCTCTGCCAGCGAACATGATGAAAGTTTAAAAACTCATTCATGGGGACTTCCCTGGTGGTCCATTGGCTAAGACTCTGAGCTCCCAGTGCAGGGGGCCCAGGTTCGATCCCTGGTCAGGGAGCTAGATCCCACATGCTACAACTAAGACCCAGAGCAGCCAAATAAATAAATAAAATTAAAAACAAAACAAAACAAAACTCATTCATGGTTCTTGACTCATTATCTCTTTCTCCAATCTCTTCCACTCTGTAGTAAATTTCCATGTAAAGATATTTTTGGTTTCCTGTGGGAATCCTTTTAGAAGTAGACATGCCAAAGCCATTTCAAGTACTGTATTGGAAACATTCAACATAAATATCTGTACTATAGGGAATATTAACAAAGGCAAAAAAAAAAAAACAAGTCAATTAAGAATACAGCTAAAATAACTAGGCAATTTTGTGGTTAATGATAACTTGTTAAATAAGGATATTAAGGAAATTAAAAGAAAATTGTGCCTCTCTTCTGGACTTACTTCCTTCAGTCTTCTTTGTATATCTTTTTCTTTCTATCATTATTAAATCAAAGTACAGTAAATAAACAAAACCCTTGCCCTCCAAATTCCCTTTCAAGAGCAAAAAGACACTGTATGGTCATCATCAATTAAATTCTGTTAACTCAGTAGGATATGCTTCCCCTTGCACTAACACAATATATTTACTCACAGTCCCTCTTGACTGTGAGCTCTATAAGACCATGTCTCAGTCATCAATTTCTTCCTCCATAAAATGGAAATAATAACAGTCTCTACTTCATATGGTTGCTGTGAAGATTAAACTAGATAATTTTTATATAGTATCTAGAACTCTACTAGGGTTTCCAGGTGACTCAGTGGTAAAGAACTCACCTGCCAATTCAGGAGACAGGTTTGGTCTCTGGGTTGGGAAGATCCCCTATAGAAGGAAAAGGCAACCCACTCCAGTATCCTTGCCTGGGAAATCCCATGGACAGTGGAGCCTGGTAGGCCAAGGTCCATGGGGTCCCAAAAGAGTTGGACATGACTTTGCAACTAAATAGCAAGAAGAACACTACCCAAGCACACAGTAAAGAAAAATACACACATGTTCACACTCACAATAAGTTCTGGTTTGGTGCATCTTCCAACATTTTTTTAATGTTGGCTCAAAGTTCAAACAGTTAATAATTCAAATATGTCTGATTGTCAGTGTTACCAAAAAACAAACCATTCTGCCATCTCAGTGAAGGGCAATGACTATCTATGCAGTTGCCTGAGCCAGAAACCCAAGAAGCATCCAACTCATCTCTCTTCACCCCACATCCAACCAGTCACAGTCCTGACTCTCGACTCTGATCCTTCTACCATCTCCACAGCCTCGCCCATCATGAGCACCACATTTATCTCCATTAAGTCTCCTGACCTCCAACCTTGCTGGGGCAGCAAAAGTGATCATATCAATTCCCTGCTGATACCCTATCAACAACTTCCAAATTGGTTTTAGGAGAAAGTCAAAACTCCTTTTAAAAACCTTTATGACTTGGTCTCTCTCTACTTGCTAAGTCTCTTTGGCTCATACATTTTTCCAACCCTTCCATCCCATGCTTCAGCCAAGCAGAATGTGTAAGTTTTCCAAATGTGCCATAATCTCTCATCTGCAGACATTCACATATGCTGTTCCCACTGCTGGGAATACTGTTCCTCCCTCTGTTTGCCTAGCTGACATCTACTCATCTCTTTTAGGTCTCAAATGTCATTTCTTCCTGGAAGCTCTGAGGATTCCCAATGGTAGCTGCCGCTCCAGCACCCTGTCCCTTCCACGCTCTCCCATCCAGCAGATGCCATTACAAGTGCTTGCTTGCCAATCTGTCTTCTCCACTACACAAGCGTCGTGAAGCCTGAGGCCTTGTCTGACTTCTTTGCTGTTGTAAGTCCAATTAGCATGATGCCTGGCACATAGATCAATGGTCAGAACTTTTCTGATGAAAAAATCTGTGATATTAATTTTTTTTACTATCAAAAAGTGAGAGCTGGGACTTCCTGGTGGCCCATTGTTAAGACTCTGTGCTTCCAATCCCAGGGGGCAGGGGTTGAAGCCCTGGTCGGGGAACTGATACCCCACATGCCATTTGGTGAGGTCAAAAATAAATAAATAAAAGCCAATTCCAAGTTAAAAAAAAAAAAAAGTGAGAGCCATAACTTTGTGACATTGAGCTCCAAACCCTCCCGCATGCAAGGAGGACTAAAATAACAGCAGAGACATAGAGCAACTCATTGCCAGACTCCCCTTCTCCAGACTCCGCAAACAAAGCCTTCTTCTTTTAACACGATCCTTTAGGATCGTTTAGATGGAGTAGAAAGACTGCCATTATGATTTTATAATTCTGTCTATATACTCGGAGTAATCCCATAGGGCCTGGAACACAAGCTAAACTGACGTTGGTACAGATAACAATTTAGACATATAACAAGACTGTCTTTCTAGGATAAATTCATTTATAATAAGCACTGGACATATTCTCTTAACATCAAATTTGATGCACACACTCCGCTAACTTGATACCATAAACTAGAGAAAAAGAAATTCCTAATCAGGGAACTATAATATGAATATGGTTCTATACAAGCAAGTGAATTAGGAAAGTGGAGGAGAGGAGGAAAGTTTAGGAATAAATAAGAATCGATAAGTAAAAATGCTGAAAAACCCCAGTGGCAAATCACATTGCCTGTACTTCATTATACACATATCTATGTATGCATGTTTAGATAATAGGCAAGAAGAGAAGACAATGTTAATATTATTGATAAAATAATTGAAATAGGATTAACACAAGGGAATAGATTAAAAGAAGTGCCAGCTAGAGGAAAGTTAATTCAATCCAATTTCCATATACTATTTGACTAATTTAAATATTAACCAATTGACAGTTCATGAGAAATCAGCTACATTTGCAAAAGCCATACAAAAGAAACTCTCTATGCTATGGTAAATATATATATATCTATAATTTTAAATTTGATACTGAAAATCATTTTTTAAAAAATCATTTGTGGGAGATCCCATGCAAGCTAACACAAAACTCAGTACTGGAAATTGAGTTCTCTGTTCAGTTCTAGAAAAACAAGCTGTGACTATGGCATTTTATCAATCAGCATATAATTTACAAAACACAACCTGGGTAACATTCGATAACTCCTTTTATAAATATTGCTAAAAGTTGGCTGCCTGGTTACATTACATTTTACAATTTGAAATAGCAAAGATAGGCATGGAGATTCATAAATCTTTGAAACTCAAAAATACTGCCAGAAAGGGAGGAAAAAAACACAAAGCATCAAGGACTGACTGCCATTAGAAATTTCCTAGAGAGAAAGGTCCCACGTTAAACATTAGACATTGCAAATATACTGCGTCCATTTAGTTTTCACTCTCCCAAAGGCCCTCACCATCTAGTTTTGGCCCGAGCTAACAGGTGGACTGCAATCAACCTTCTTTCAACAAAGCAAACATCCAAACTATGTAATCATGCGATGACATCTGAGCTGGATCTGGCTGGCTGCTTTGGAGTCTTTCACAATAATAAATGGGAATTTTCATTGTTGACCAAGCTAGATATGCCTTTATTCTTCATGCTGTAATCAACCAAATGCAAACAAATCACCCTAACCTTAAAAAAACTGCCTTATGTCCTCCATCCATCCATTTTCAAGTACAGTGAAATATGCTTTATTTTGTACATAAAGATAAGACTATTAGCATATTACCTGCGGGACACAGACCTTTCTAGTTGATCTCCAATATGGTGACAGATGTAAGCTGAATCTCATATATATTCTGACCTATGCTTTAACCAACACCAGACTTGAGGTGACAGCTGGATACTGGGGGGACAATCTCGGGCCGAGGACCTAATGGAATTGAGAGGGGACCATGGGGTCTGAGTCCGAGTCCCTGGCTTCATCAGCACGGTGTGCTCACCATGCTGCTCCACCAGGAATAGTCCAAGGATTTATCGCTGCTCTGTGCTACTCTGGGTCTTTGAAACAAAGTTTCCACAAGTTAGGTGTTTAAGATTAAACCTGAGACTTCCCTGGTGACACAGTGGATAAGAACCCGCCTGTCAATGCAGCGGACACGGGCTTGACCCCCTGATCCAGGAAGATTCCACAAGCCTCAGAGCAACTAAGTCCACACATCACAACTACTGAGCCGGTGCTCTGGAGCCCGGGAGCTGCAACTACCGAGCTCGCATGCTGCAACTACTGAAGTTCGTGGGCCTAGAGCCTGTGCTCAACAGCAAAAGAAGCCACTGCAATGAAAAGCCTGTGCACCGCCAAGGAGAGGGTAGCCTCCACCCTGCTAAACTAGAGAAAGCTTGCCCAGCAACGAAACCTAGCACAGCCGAAAATAAATTAACTTCAAAAAAAGAAGATTAAACACAAACACATGCAAATCTGTTCTAAATTAAAGAGAAATATAATTTAAACTGACAAGTTTCTACATCCTAATCAAAAATGGAGACATCACCACAGGGTGACCTCATATGCTTAATTTCTTATTACCGATTCCTCTGAGTTGCACTTTAACACATCATTCTCTTGGGTTTTCTTTTCTGGATGTACCATGTGTGGAAGAAAACAGAAACATCTCTTTGGATGCTTGTTATATCTATCAGGATGCTAGGCTAACTCTAGTTATAAATACAAAAACCACACTCCAAAAACAGGAATCTTCTCCAAACCCTCTACTCTCATGGTGTGGCTTTAGATTTTCTTGCTTTTTAAAAATTCTGACTGAAAGTGCCAGCAAATCACAGCATCACCTGCTTATTGACCCTGAAGAACTCTCTGAAACTTGAGAGATCATGACAGAAAGTGACAATTCAAACTGCCTCCATGAGGGAGTGTGACAACCTGGGCTTCCCAGGAAGACTCTGACAGCCACCTGCCCCACCAAACCTTAGGTGAGAGGGCAACCTCAGTTCAACCCTGTCATCTTGGTATACAACCGAAATGTGCCAGCCAAAGGAATGAATGGGTTTATATTTTAAAATAGATGAAAAAGAGATAAGACACCTTCTTTCAATAAATGCCTAGGAATCTTTGCCAATTCTTTAAAATCTTTCTTTCAATCTGACTGAAATCCTTCAAACTTCACACCACAGCTTAATTTTGTTTCCCTTTTTTTTGGTACCCAGCTGTGATGGAAAAGATCTAGTCACCACATTCTTTATAAGCATTGAAGCTAATTATTAATCAGGTCTAAATAAATAGCTGTCTTTCTTCAGACTAACAACCACTAGTATTACTTTTCCACCCTTTTATACTTTTTCAAAACTCTTTTCAGTCTCTTCCAATGACAATTACTTTGTTGTCGTTTCTGTTTAGTACATACTCAATGTCTTAATGGGGCTAGAATCCATCCCACTGCCTAGCATTCAGTAGGCTCTTGCTAAACATTCTCAATGTGAAAGCATACTTGAGCAGCATTCAATAAATGGTTGAGCACAATTTGTCTTCTTTGGCCATACTTGCTATCTGGTTACATTTTCTTATTATTCTTACCACATGGAAAAATCATACTTCCATCATGAATTGTCCCTTTGACTCATGAGAAAATGCAATAAGCTCATTACAATTACCCTAAAATGTGAACCTAAGTATTGATTTTCTAGTAGGTGCATAGTATCCATCAATGAAAAGTTTGGTATACCTTGGCAGAACTTCAAATTATAATACATATCCCTAAAAATTCAACATCTGTGTTTCTAAATCTCATGCATCATAAGAACAAGATGTTCTTCTCTGTTCCACAGGGGATGCTGTTGGTGTTGCCAAAAGGACTTTATCTTGGGGACAAATAAAATGTCTTATTGAGAGTATTTCAATACTTCGATTAAGTAATTTTTTAAAATATTCACAATTAGCTAGCAATTTAACTATTTTATTAGATACTTTTCATACTTTTTCCTAAAAGGCTGATAATCATTTTATAAATGTTTTCTTGTTAAATGTCTGTCTTTGCTTAGAACAGCTTATTACTATAAATAAAAAATATAAACATGCTCTAATTTGTATGTCTTCCAATTTCATAGACATTCTAAATCATACCTAAATGCCAAGCAGAGAATGCAAGATATATGGAGCAATCCCCCAGCACATGTTTAATGGAAAAATTAAGACCCCAGCTTCTAACTTTTATTCAGAACTGATATGGGTTCAGTTCAGTTCAGTTCATTTCAGTCACTCAGTCGTGTCTGACTCTGCGACTCCATGAATTGCAGCACGCCAGGCCTCCCTGTCCATCACCAACTCCTGGAGTTCACTCAGATTCACACCCATCGAGTCAGTGATGCCATCCAGCCATCTTATCCTCTGTCGTCCCCTTCTCCTCCTGCCCCCAATCCCTCCCAGCATCACAGTCTTTTCCAATGAGTCAACTCTTCACATGAGGTGGCCAAAGTACTGGAGTTTCAGCTTTAGCATCATTCCTTCCAAAGAAATCCCAGGGCTGATCCCCTTCAGAATGGACTGGTTGGATCTCCTTGCAGTCCAAGGGACTCTCAAGAGTCTTCCCCAACACCACAGTTCAAAAGCATCAATTCTTCGGTGCTCAGCTTTCTTCACAGTCCAACTCTCACATCCATACATGACCACTGGAAAAACCATAGCCTTGACTAGACGGACCTTAGTCAGCAAAGTAATGTCTCTGCTTTTGAATATGATATGGGTTACTAACGGATATTTTTCATTAGATCAATATTTTCTAGGTTGACACAAACATTCTTCTGTTTCTTCCTCTTATTCCCCACGGCCCCTCCCCACACACACAGTTCAATACCAAGAAAAGAGATAAGACAGGAAAGTGTGAAAGAAAAATGAAATATGTCAGTTGTTCTTTAACAGAAAATTCTGTCTTCCTAGAGCCTTGGCAAGGTCATAGTCACCTTGGAATCGCCATGACCACTGATGTAAACTGGCTGTCCTTAAAAGAATCCTTCTTACTCTGCAGTTACATTAGAGAGATGCGGGAAGATGTAAAATAAAAGACCGGAGAAGGGCTTCAATTATTGTTGGAAGAACTCACAAAAGTGAGTTTCATTTTCTTTGATGTTTTGATAAATTAGTAAACTTGACTAACATAATCTGGAAATCTTTCCCCAAGTTAAAGAAAGAAACATTTAGGAGTTTAACTATTTCATAGTCCCCTCTTTGAACCTAGAATTCCAAGGCTAAAGATTAGTGAGTTAAACCACAGAGTCCCAAGCTTTCCCACAGTAAAGTTAATAATTACACCTGATTTGATGTCTAGAAACCCATTCCCAACCCAAAGCCTTTAAGTAGCAAAAAATAGTATGTTTTATGGAGATGATGCCTAATGATTAAACTGAAATGTGAAGTTTTAATAATGATATTTAAAATCTTAAAGACATTCACTGGTGTGACTGACCCGAAGTACAACACATGCTCCCACAGTTTTCAGACCAGGTCAAGTTTTGAGGTTTCAAAACCTCACTTCCTTTGTTTCCTCCTCTCCAAGGTTCTTCTGCAGCACTTCCCCCGACAAAGAAGAAACAAAGTTTATCCAAATTCTCCAGTGATGAAAATCTAAAATGAGAAAAGGGTATTCAAGAGGATCTAGTAGGATGCTTATTCGAAGAGGAAGCTTCCACTCCTTGAGAAGACATTCATTAGTGTCTTTAGATCTTAATCTGAAGATTTCTGCTTAAGATAGCAGTTCTCCCAACTGCAGAGAGCATACTTCATCATGGATGGGTTACTTTGAAGACGGTGAGACCTGACCAGCTCTCTCTGTTTAGCTGTTACTGCACCTATGACTGGCTCTCCACTAGCAGGTGAAGAAGAGCAGGCAAATGAAGAAGAAAACCAAACAGAGCCCTGATTTTTCTTCAAAAACTGTTTAGCCCTTAAAATGTAGGGTTATGAGCTAAAGAAATCCACGAGATCTACAGCAAAGATCAATGCTGGTAGAGTTAAAAGTAAGGCATGACAAGCAAGGGCGGCTAAAGAGCAGTCAACTCCATGAGGACAGGGGCCCCATTATTTGGTTCTCGGGTGACAAGCATACAGTCCCTGGGACATAGCAGAAGGTGAAGGTGAAGTCGCTCAGTCATGTCCGACTCTTTGAGACCCCGTGGACGGTAACCTACTAGGCTTCTCCGTCCATGGGATTCTCCAGGCAAGAATACTGGAGTGGATTGCCATTTCCTTCTCCAGGAGATCTTTCCAACCCAGGGATCAAACCCAGGTCTCCCGCATTGGAGGCAGACGCTTTAACCTTTCACCAGGGAGGACATAGCAGGCACACAATAAATCCTTGTTAAGTAAATAGCATTCATTCAATACAGTTTCAAAGTATACTCCTGATGCTGCTAAGTCGCTTCAGTCATGTCTGACTCTGTGCGACCCCATAGACGGCAGCCAGCCAGGCTCCCCCGTCCCTGGGATTCTCCAAGCAAGAACACTGGAGTGGGTTCCCATTTCCTTCTCCAGTGCATGAAAGAGAAAAGTGAAAGTGAAGTCGCTCAGTCGTGTCCGACTCTTCGTGACCCCACAGACTGCAGCCTACCAGGCTCCTCCGTCCATGGGAGTTACCAGGCAAGAGTACTGGAGTGGGGTGCCATCGCCTTATCCGCAAAGTATACTAGAGACAATAAATGTACACCAGAGACATTAAAGGAGAAGGGAATGGCAACCCACTCCAGTATTTTCGCCTGGATTCCATGGATAGAGGAGCCTGGCAGGCTACAATCGTGACTGAGCAGATTCTAAGAGACGATAAATACACAAAGTTTTAATTACAACTAATTTTATCCCTGAAATGTAGATAGTGGCCATGAAGACTTATACGTGATTTGAGACATCCCACTCATACATGAAACACAGAATCACCAGGCACACAAGGAAAACACACATCTCCCTTAACTATGATAAGGAATGCTCAAAGCTATAGAGAATTAAAACTACTACCAGCCTATTAGAGAATCCTGGTCGCTAAGAGAGCAAAGAATCTGACTACAATGTGGGAGACCTGAGTTTGATCCCTGTGTCAGGAAGATCTCTTGGAGAAGAAAATGGCAACCCACTCCAGTATTCTTGCCTGGAGAATTCCATGGACATAGGAACCTGGTGGGCTATAGTCCATGGGGTCTCAAACAGTCGGACACGACAGAGCGACTCACACACACACCAGCCTCTTAATGCTAAGTATTATACAGAATGAGCAGACCTCCCAGAGACGACAATCTAACCAGCAGCTCTGACGCATGTGTTAAAGCCTCATCAGGTGAAGACTATCAGAATCAGGAACAAATCTGTAGTCAGACAGAATCAGATTTGTTGACTTGGTGCAGTGGGGGGATGGCACTTGAAGAAGTCACAAAATGATGCTGAGAAAGAGGAGAAGGGAATCATCTTTCCTAAGGTTTGGGTTCTCACTGGAGAATTTGAAGGTGAGTCTAGAGGAAGCAGATTCACTTCTGGACTGAGGGCAGTTTGGAGGTGAAGTTACAAGTGGGGATTAACTAGGGGCTGTTATGAGGTGAGGGCGGTTTAGCAATTAAAGATGCCGGGTAGGGAATTCCCTGGCAATCCAGCCGTTAGGACTTGGTGCTTTCACCACTGTGGCCCGGGGTTCAACGCCTGGTCAGGGAACTAAGATCTTGCAAGCTGTGTGACCTGGCCAAAAAATAAAGATGTTCAGTAAAATACAGGAGCAGTACAGCAAGTCTAGACTGTCATCTGCAAGAATGCAGTAATCACAGGAAGGGAGGCCCTTAGGGCATCTTACAGCGACAGCATGACTGGGAGAAGCAGTGTTCTCTGTTAACTGTGGGCTTCCCTGGTAGCTCAGCTGGTAAAGAATCTGCCTGCAAGATCCTCTGGTGAAGGGATAGGCTTCCCATTCCAGTACTCTTGGGCTTCCTTAGTGGCTTAGATGGTAAAGAATCCACCTGCAATGCAGGAGACCTGGGTTTGATCCCCGGGTTGGGAAGATCCCCTGGAGGAGTGCATGGCAACCCACTCCAGTATTCTTGCCTGGAGAATCCCATAGACAGAGGGGTCTGGAGGGTGATAGTGCAGGCAGCTGACCTGCTGTGTGTCTGTCCTCCGAGCCTGACTCATGGCAAGGCTGCCTTTCTTGCTTTTCTATCCAGTTGATTTTCACTATTTTTATTAGAGACAGGCTTTGATCCCTATACAGACATAAATATTAAATTATCCTCCTTAATCAAGGAGGAGAAAGGGACATTCTCAAAACTTTAAGCTAAGAAAAGTGGGCCAAAAATGAAAGATATTTGAAACCGTTTCAAAACTGGCTTAAACTTAATCCATAAACTTATGGATAAGGGATTATGTAAACCCATCCACCCTTTTTCAGTCCTCTAAACATTCTTCCAGCCCAGCACATGTGCCCTCAATAATAATAGTTGATTTACTTCCCTGTCTCATCCTCTAGACTCCAAACTCCTAAAAGTACTCATTTTACACCTGGTGAGTCACAGCTCCTAGCACACCCTAAGTGCTCTGCACGCTGTCTGCTTGTCTCCACTGTAGAGAATGTGCTTCAGGGCCTCTTACACAGTGAAACAGATTTTGGACCCTAAATAACTATTGAAGAATATCATAATCTAAAGGACTCGCTACATGGAGGCAGCATGGAGGAGCCGGCCGGCAGCATCTACAACTCCAAGTCAAAGAATGATGCTTTCCTTTGATGAGTTCACAGATGACTTTGTTGCCACCTGATAGTTGAAAGCATTGGAAATAAATAGCTCAACACAAACAGGGTTGGACCCCTGAATCGCTTAGTACGCAGTACTGGAAATGTTCATATATCTGTCTTTTCAGCAAAACTGTAAATTCCTTGGAGGTAAGAGGTTAGGCTTCAGCAATAGGTGAACTGTGGACTTCCAGATGTTCAAGCTGGTTTTAGAAAAGGCAGAGGAACCAGAGATCAAATTGCCAACATCCGCTGGATCATCGAAAAAGCAAGAGAGTCCCAGAAAAACACCTATTTCTGCTTTATTGACTATGCCAAAGCCTTTGACTGTGTGGATCACAATAAACTGTGGAAAATTCTTCAAGAGTTGGGAATACCAGACCACCTGACCTGCCTCTTGAGAAACCTATATGCAGGTCAGGAAGCAACAGTCAGAACTGGACATGGAACAACAGACTGGTTCCAAATAGGAAAAGGAGTACATCAAGGCTGCACATTGTCACCCTACTTATTTAACTTATATGCAGAGCACATCGTGAGAAACGCTGGGCTGGAAGAAGCACAAGCTGGAATCAAGATTGCCGGGAGAAATATCAATAACCTCAGAGATGCAGATGATACCACCCTTATGGCAGAAAGTGAAGAACTAAAGAGCCTCTTGATGAAAGTGAAAGAGGAGAATGAAAAAGTTGGCTTAAAGCTCAACATTCAGAAAACTAAGATCATGGTATCCGGTCCCATCACTTCATGGGAAATAGATGGGGAAACAGTGGAAACAGTGGCTGACTTTATTTTTGGGGGGCTCCAAAATCACTATAGATGGCTATTGCAGCCATGAAATTAAAAGATGCTTACTCCTTGGAAGTAAAGTTATGATAAACCTAGATAGCATATTAAAAAGCAGAGACATTACTTTGCCAACAAAGGTCCATCTAGTCAAGGCTATGGTTTTTCCAGTATTCATGTATGGATGTGAGAGTTGGACTATAAAGAAACCTGAGCACTGAAGAATTGATGCTTTTGAACTGTGGTGTTGAAGAAGACTCTTGAGAGTCCTTTGGACTGCAAGGAGATCCAACCAGTCCATCCTAAAGGAGATCAGTCCTGAATATTCATTGGAAGGACTGATGTTAAAGCTGAAACTCCAGTACTTTGGCCACCTGATGCAAAGAGCTGACTCATTTGAAAAGACCCTGATGCTGGGAAAGATTGGGGGCAGGAGGAGAAGGGGACGACAGAAGATGAGATGGCTGGATGGCATCACCAACTCGATGGACATGGGTTGGGGTGAACTCCGGGAGTTGGTGGTGGACAGGGAGGCCTTGCATGCTGCAGTTCATGGGGTCGCAAAGAGTTGGACACGACTGAGCGACTGAACTGAACTGAACTGAACTGAAGAGGTTATGTGTGTCCTGTTAATCTTGCTTCCCTGCCCTCTGCCTACCATGCTGCACAGTATGGGAGTGTGATCACGTGAAAGCTAAGTGGATAAAGAAGAAAAACAAGAACCTCCTTCAGTTAAGGCAGAAAGCTAAAAGGACAATGCAGACTGGTAAGGAAGAGGAAAGGTGTCCACATGCAGACCAGAGGCTCCCAGTGCAGGAGGTTGCTTGCTTCTCTGACAGAGGCAAGGGGGAAGTTGGAACATGGAAGCATAGAATGAGATCTAAAACCAGGCAGAGAACGGAGGTGAAAAGGAAGTGAAGAGAGGACTGAGAGGACATAAATAAAGAGATGAACACCAAGGTCAGGAGATAAGAACAATCTTCATTAAAACCACTGATACAGGGAAAGTGGGAAGAAAGATGAAAATACAGCTCAACACAATGACAGGGGAATAGAGGCAGGAGTCCAAGGAGAGCCTAGAAGAGCTCTTGAGCTGGCTGTTAGTAAAAGCAAGAGCTGTGTGTAGAGAGGAAAGGAAAGGACTGCTGCTGCTGCTGCTAAGTCGCTTCAGTCGTGTCCAACTCTGACCAACCCCACAGATGGCAGCGCACAGGGTCCTCTGTCCCAGGGATTCTCCAGGCAAGAACATTGGAGTGGGTTGCCATGTCCTTCTTCAATGCAGGAAAGTGAAAAGTGAAAGTGAACCTGCTCAGTCGTGTCCGACTCTTAGTGACCCCATGGACTGCAGCCTACCAGGCTCCTCTGTTCATGGGATTTTTCAGGCAAGAGTACTGGAGTGGGGTGCCATCACCTTCTCCAAAGGAAAGGGCATTGGCTCAGAAGCCACAGCACTGCCCAACTTTGAAGCAGGTGCAAACCAGCAGCCACCTTTTTGTTTTTCCTTTGTCCCATCTCCTTTTCTTCTCCATCCATCCTCCTGCTGTCTCTCCTTTCCTCCTGCTACAAAAAGTGTTGGCCAAATAAGACCACATACTTCTTTCAGGTTAGTGGAATGGATGCATTAGAGTTCTGCCTTTTTCTGTCCCGATGACACGGGTACAGAGAAGGACTAGATGTCCTTCTAGTGTCTTTTCAACAATGAGCCTCATGGAACAGAAAAGTAACAGCAGAAATCACAACAGACCCTAGGACATCAAGGTGGCATGGCTCATTTCGTGACTTGCAGTCAGCAAGTGGATACCATCACATCTAAATTATTAATCATCTAATGAACAACCAAATCATATTATGGACTCTGGTATTCTGGGAGAAGGAGAGGAATGCTACTGACTCCGAGCACCCATTGGCTGGGTTTCCTTCCACATGTGAAAAACCAGCCACTGCAGCTGGGACCCAAGGCCACACATTCTACAAAACTGTGAAGGTCCTTCTACTATAACATGTTGTTGTTGTTTAGTCACTAAGTTGAGTCTGACTCTTTGGCAACCTCATAGACTGTAGCCCACCAGGCTCCTCCATCCATGGGATTCTCCAGGGAAGAATACTGGAGTGGGTTGCCATTTCCTCCTCCAAGGGATCTTCCTGACCCAGGGATCGAACCTGTGTCTCCTGTATCGGCAGCTGGATTCTTTACCACTGAACCACCTGGAAAGCCCAATTATAACATGCACTGAGAAGAATTAGAATTAATACGTTTTAAGCAGTTAGAAAAATGGAATCATCTACCTTAATGCGGTGACTTTTATCAAGCAGCCTCAACACTGAAAACTTAAACAATAGGAAATATGTCAGATTTGAGGGAAATGCCCCCAATTTTGATGAGTAAATAGTTTTACTCACTCTTCATATTAAAACATCTTTGAATAAATGTTTGTGCTACTACTGCACTGAAATTTCTTCCCTGAAACAACTCTAAACTCTCCAATTCCATGTATTCATGTTCCCACTTCAAAGTTGTCTCTGAGTCCCTCTCTGCGATTGAAGATGTATTAACTTTCTCCAAAGAATGGTGGTTATCAACAGGTTTTTACTAGGTGTGCTTTTTTTTTTTTTCTCCCAGTAGACACAAATGTTGAAAGGAAATCACCACCTTAGATAGAGAAAATAGAATCTATATTTGTGAAAGGCCAGATTCTGTCAAGTTCGTTCTCAGAATATGAACATAGATCATCCCTAACTCATAAACTTGTTGAACTCTGTAAGTTTGATGGTAAATCACCTGCAGAAAAAAAAGGGAGGTGTTTATGCCCAGCAAGAATTTCACAGACAAAAGTGAGGTTCTGAGTGCAGCCCATGAAAGCTTTTCTGACCTATGCTCCACCTAAAACAGCAGCAATAAGGCTATAGAACCAACAGTGACAGTGAATCTCTATCGGGAAATGCATTCAGCTTCCCCATTTTGGATGCCAAGAACCCAAAACTCTCCCTTTCTGACAATGAAAGCAGGAGTTCCTTTGCTCAAAGCAGGCTTTGAGTGTGGTCGTGGTGTGGACCTTGGGGAGGAGGGTCTCTGTGAAGACCAAGACTGGAAATGCATAGAACTTCCCTGGTGATCCAGTGCTTAAGACTCCAAGCTTCCACTGCAGGGGCATGGGTTTGATCCTTTGTGGGAAACTAAGATCTGGCTTGCCAAGCAAGGGTGAGGCAAAAAAAAAAAAGAGAGAGAGAGAGAGTAGAAATGCACAGTGAGGGAAGTGAAAACACTGTTCAGACTGGGAGAAAAGATTGTGCAGATAGCTCAGTCGTGTCCAACTCTTTGCGACCCCATGGAATTCTCCAGGCCAGAATGCTGGAATAGATAGCCTTTCCCATCTCCAGGGGATCTTCCCAATCCAGGGATAGAACCCAGGTCTCTCACATTGCAGGCAGATTCTTTACCAGCTGAGCCACAAGGGAAGCAAAGATTGGGGGACGGGGAGGACAAAAGAGAGAGAGAGGGGACTTGGGTAGGTAAAGGAAAGTGCTGAAGGTCACAAACAGTTTCTTACCTCTTCCTCCCATCTCCTTTGCATCCTCAAAATGTCTCTTTTTTGGCTCCCCTTTGCAAGACTGTGTGGGGAAGGATGGAGATGTGAAAGGCTCCAGCATATCCCATGAACTTAGAGGAAATAAGAAGGGGTGGGTATCACCAGTAAGAAGTAAAGTGGGAGAGATGTGGTGTTCCAGAACAGGGAGAGATGCTAACATCTAGTTGGAGATAAGAGGTGGGTTTGTCACATGTAACATGTGTATTCATAAATCAAAACCTTGTCTGTGTAGCCTGGGCACTGGCCCAAAGAGAAATCAATAATTACTGCTCAAAGTGGAAGAACAATTAGCAAATAATTAATTAACTATAGAGTCCTTGTGAATGCTTCTTCTGTTAAGGTTAATATTTTTTTAAAGTATATTCCCAAATTTTTTTGCACACCTCTTGCATTTTCCAGGCATAATGTCTTCATCAAAGGCACTAGAATCCAGAATAAATACACAATCCTACTTTTTTTAGGAATTCACACATTTTAAATTCTATTGCAGAAAGTTGGCTTTAGTCACCAACCTCAAGCAAGGTGACTTACTTCAACCAGTTGTGTGGCCTTCAAACAAAATTATATCCAGAACTAATTTCCTAATGTCTTTTTTTACTACTTGCTACAGATTCTAACCATTGGTCATTCTTTCCCTGTAACATAAATACCGCCTAAAATTTTTCTATTTTTGTCTATTTTAAGCTATAAATCTTATCACGTTCATGTTCAACTTTTCACACATTGTGTCAGCTTCTCACACATTGGGTCAACTTATTTCACACATTGAAAATCAAAAGTACAAACAATATTAATTATTTAAACAATGTCTGGGATTACCACCTCTTCTCGCAAATTATTTAAATAATGAATTTAACCTCACGTTATTAAAAATACTGCACAATTAAAATATTTTCCTATGTGTTTTTTTCTAGAGAGACCTATATGATCCTGTTGGGCATAAACACAGTATAAGAGGAAATGGAGAGAGCTGAGGATATTCCCTGGGGATATTTCACTGAGGATATTTCGCTGCACTAGGAAAGAAGAAGAACTCCTTTCACCGTTAGCCATTTCTTCACTGGTGGAACACACCCACCAGGAGCAATCGACAATGTAGGATTCAAAATGGGAGAGGGAAGTCCGGTCTGGTGAACAGAATCCCAGTCTGGGTTTAACTATCTTTTTTCCCTCTCACTGGGACAGTTAAGGCTGTTGCGTTAACTTTGTTTTTAATCTATTTTTTCATCCATGAGCTAAGAATCCGTCCAGTAGAATACCTACCAGGGATGATTCCACTAGGGGTCCCAGGTGCTACTTGGAACGTAGTGTTGCTGCTGCTGCTGCTAAATCGCTTCAGTCGTGTCCGACTCTGTGCGACCACACAGACGGCAGCCCACCAGGCTCCCCCGTCCCTGGGATTCTCCAGGCAAGAACACTGGAGTGGGTTGCTATTTCCTTCTCCAATGCATGAAAATGAAAAGTGAAAGTGAAGTCGCTCAGTTGTGTCCAACTCTTTGCGACCCTATGGACTGCAGCCTACCAGGCTCCTCTCTCCATGGGATTTTCCAGGCAAGAGTACTGCTGGGGGTTGCCATTGCCTTCTCCGGGAACATAGTGTTAGGAACACCTATTTCTCAAGGCTCATTGCCAGTCTTCATGCCAGTTTTTGGTGACCACTGCTCAGGTGAACTTAAATGCCAGTTAAAATGAAGGTGTTTTCCTGATATTACAGCAAGTCTTAACATGCTCCCCTGAAAGCTTCCGGGTCAATCAGGGTGATCCTGATCATTTCAGACACTGAGCTGTCGGGAGTCATTTGGGTGGGGGGCAGGGTGTAATTTTGGCAAAGACTGGTATCACGGTTACTAACAGTCTCTTCCCACTTGACAGGGAAAACTCCTACAGATCCAACCAGATAATACACAGCTAGAGAATGGGAGAATAAGAGCATGTTGTATCTTGTCCTATATGTCTGAGGACAACTACTCGGCTTGTTTGTTTTCACTAATGGTCCAAAGGAAGAGTTATTTTTGCCTTAAAACATATAATGTCCTATTCATACACATTAGACAATTCATCTCTTACGATCAGAATGCCATCCAAATCTCTAAGACAACAGCGTGAGAAACACAAAGCGGTGCTGTTACAATTATTTGCATTACCTCTGTACTCACAGCTTCCATTGGTCTTTTCTTGATTTCTCCTATGTCCAAGTAACTGGGGGGAATAAAAAGAATAAGAGTTCTTTTTATTACTTTTGAATCAGCTGTGTAAATTTCTTTTTTTAAATTATTAAAAAGTAAAGCAAGCCATAGGAAATGCTTAAGCCAAAAGCAAAAAAAGTCAATAGCTACTAATTTAAAGCCATGAGAGTCAGAGGAATGGCTTTCAGAGCTGACACATGTCTACTCTAAACCTGAATGAAATTGAAGCCTTAGAGATACATAGTTCTATTGTGGAACGTTTTTCCCCACAATGGCTAGCTACTTACTGCATATACATTATTTCTCATTTTTATATCAATTTCGATACAAAGAGCAGTTTGTGTATAAAGCTCCTTAATGGTTCTATGAATCACAGACTTTAGGCCAAAGAGAGCCGTACAGATGCCAGGCATTACAGTAAAAACTGTGAAAGGCTGAGAAAGCTTTTTCCCTAGGAAAGCACTTTAATGATCCAGAAACGCTCAGCCATGTGGGATGGTTTAGGTTCTGGTTCAGCTAAGAGACAGATGGGTGAACTAGTTAACCTCTGGAGACCCCTATTATTCCATTACTATTTGCTATATACATTAACTACTGATCATTCTTTAGCTATAGCGTAAGCACAACCTAAAAGCTTTATACCTTTGTCAACTTCCAAGCTATACATCCATCACTGCGATCTGGTCCCATAGTGCTTCATACACAGAAGGTGCTAAATAAATGTTTTACTATTAAAAATAAACATAAATCTAGCATTTAATTTACAACCATAGAAAGATACACTCTCTACCTCAACTACCATAATTGCTGAGATGCCCCCCAAAAAAGCTTATATCAGAATTAATTTTGGCTACGTTTTATTTTGTTGTTTTTTGGATAGAACGCCTCAGTCAATCATGCCTCTAGAAATTATCATCTATTTCCCTTACATAAACAGTCACTACTTGCATAAGACAGTGCAAATTCTCCCTCTATTTAGCATACAATGGGTCTTTTGGAAATCTTCAGGGAGTGGTTTCTGACAAAATAACAACACATTCTAACGGTCATGTGCAGGAAAGTCATCTCAGATCCACCGGATTAATGCAGTAGGATCAACTTCCCAAAATGCATAAGGAAAATTTTGGGGAAAGTAACAATCTCTAGATGTCTCTTCTATAAAACAAACAGTTTGATAGCTACCTGAAGTTTAATCATGGTTTCAAAAATTTTAGAAGAAATATGAGTAAAAGATATTCAAGAAGAAAGCTGATCACTTTCATTTGAAAAATATGTTCCACCATTGCTATCTTCCCCAGCATCATTCAGGGTCTATCTGACATGTATTACCCTCAATATGTTTGGATTTTCCGTTGTTCTGCTGGTTTCCTAATTTGTTATATAAAGTGAAAACTGCTAGTTGTATATTCAGCAAATATATTCAGCATTTAAGTCTTCTTAGCTTCTATCATTATAATCATAGATATTACCACTTTAACACAAATAAATAAATTATTCATCTGTCAGCATGGAAAATAAACCATGGACACTATATAACAAACTCGGGGTTTTTGTGTGTGAGTGAAAAGCAAAAACAGCCGTGTAAATCTCTTAGTATATATGTATGTGTGTGTGTGTGTAAAGAATGATTTGAAGTGCACTTTCTATTTGGTTTGGAACTGCACGTGTTTTTATCTTTTGAGTTGGTAATGCTAAATAAACAAAGGAGAATATGAATTATTATTAAAGTGAGTCTTGAATTTTGAGCTATTAATAGATTCTGAAACAGGTTTCCATCCCCATGAAATTGCTTTATATGAAAGTTATTTAACTTTAAAAATTAATGAAGTATATGATGAAAGAGCCTGGACACCGAAATGCTTTGCCTTCGTAGAACACTTTGGTGTTTACAAAACACCTTCATATCCACAGCAGTTACTTTCTACAATAACCCTCTGAGGTAGGAATGGTTATGTTCCTTTTCTGTATTAGGAAACTGATAATTCACAAGGATTATCAACTGAATTACACAACGATACAGAGCTAATAAATGCCTCAGTCTCAAGTCTCCTGATTCTCAGTTTTAAGTTCTAAGTTTCTTTGAAGCATAGTTTCATTTAGCGCTTTTCTAAGAAAGTTAGACAAAGCATACTAAAGGAGGTTTCAGAGAAGGGAAATTAAAGCCAAATACATCCCTCACCTCCCATAAAAAGAATATCTGGCATAACAAAAAGCAGAACACTTAGAACTCAAGCTAAACAAACACATAAGGCACTATATTACACAAATTTAGTGATATTTAGGGAAACAGTTCTATACAGTTAAAACCAGAATTCACAAGCACAGATTTTATGGTAAAGATTTTTTGGCCATCCTGAGGCCCAAGGTGAATTTTAATTAAAATACATTAAAAACTATGGAGGGGGTGGTTAACTACAGAGTTATCATACAATCCAGCAATTCCACTCCTAGGTATATACCCAAGAGAAATGAAAACTTATGCATAATTGTTCATAGCAGCATTATTCATAATAGCCAAAAGGGAAACAACCAAATATCCATCAATCGATTAAAGGATAACAAAACGTGCTATAGCTATATTACACAATATTATTCAGTCATGAAAAGAAGGAAGTACTGATACATACTACAACGTGATGGGCCTTTAAAACATGATACTAAGTGAAGGAAGACAGAAACGCACAAAGTCACATATGACTACTTTTACAGGCAGACCTTGTGTCATTGCACTTAACCAATATTGTGGTTTTCTGCAAATTGAATCAGGTTTGTGGCCACCCTGAACAGAGCAAGCCTATCAGTGCCATTTTTCCAACAGCATTTGCTCAATTCAGGTCTCTGTGTCACGTTCTGGTAATTTTCACAATATTACACACTTCTTATATTAGTGTATTTGTTATGGTGATCTGTGGTTAGCGATCTTTGATGTTACTACTACGACCTGCTGAAAGCTCAGATAACGGTTAGCATTTTTTAGCAATAAAATATTTTTTAAATGAGCCGTGTACTTTTTTTAGACATACGCACACATAACAGACTGCAGTATAGTTTAAACACAACTTTTATATAGACTGGTAAACCAAAAACTCCTGTGACTGGCTGTATTGCACTACTGCAGTGGTCTGAAATAGAACATGCAATATCTCCAAGGTCTGTCTGTATAGAAAATGCCCAGGATAGACAAATCCATAGAGACAGACAAACTAATCACTACTGATCAGTGGTTTCCAGAGGAAGGGGAGACGGGGAAATTGGGAAGGTACAGGATTTCTTCGGGGAGTGATGGAAATGTTCTAACATTAGTTTGTGGGGGTGGTTGCAAAACTCTATGAATATACTAAAACCACTGTGGTTTATGTTATGTGAAATCTACCTCAGTAAAACTGCAAAAAAAAAAAAAAAAACCCATGGAATATTTGATTCTAACTGTCCCACAGTACCCACCCCCACGAGGAATAATTTTTCTCAACTCCCATATAATTTTACTTTTCTAACTGCACTCACCCCTTTGTACTTTGCATTAAAATTACTGGTGTGCACATAGTCTATCTCCTGTTAGATTGTGACCTCCAGAAGAACAAGTTGTGTCTTATCTCTGTTCCCTTCACAGACCAAAGGCACAGTTTGGCAATGCACTGAACACCCACAGTAAGTGAGCTCCCAGCCAGGAACTGGGGACAAGCATCACTAACGACCCCTGTCCTTCAAGATTTAACCATCAAGCATCTGGTGACAGGCTTACAGACAAATATAGTAAGCCAGAAAATTTTTCCAAGCATCAAGGCAATCGCCTTAATGTACAGGTGGTGGGAGGAGGGGCCGCACAAAGTGGGGCGTGGTCAGTTCTACTCGGAATGGAAGTCTAAAGAATTTCAACAGTGAGGAGAATGTGCAGGGAGCACTTTCTCCACTGGTGACATTTCAGTATCCAGTTTTTCCGAGTCATTTTTAAGAACATTATTTCAACTAAATTGATAGATTTCCACACTGTAAATCAACTATATTCCAATCAAAATTAAAAATAAAATGATAGGTCCCAAGAAAAAAGTGGAAAAAGAACATGAAATGCGAAATATCTAGCATGACGTATGTGCTACTTTTTCCAAATAGCTAGTCATTGAATACTTTTTTTTTTAAAGATTCTCATCCATCATCACACCTTTAAAGTCTGTTCCTACTGCTCCCTAAGTGAGCTTTCTTCTCCAACCACGCTTTCAACCTGTAATGCAACTGCAGCGGGAGCTTTGAGGGCCACCAACTCGCACAGCCACAGCCCCTGAGCCCACCGAGGTGGGGGTTACTCCTCTCCACCTTAGCAACCCCTGAAACGATGGGCGGCGGGGACAGACGGACTCACTTGAGTTTCTTGAAGGCTTCCTGGCCCCCGGCCACGTAGTTGCCCCCGCTCTGGATCTGGTCTAGCTTCCAGATGCGGTGCCCGGTCCGCGGGGTGTAGATGTTCCGAACCGCTCCGAAGGGCGCCTGGACGCCGCCCGTCACCTCCTTGAGGAAGACGTCGAAGCTGGACACCCTCTTCTCGTGGAAGACGACGCGGCGGCCCGTGAAGAAGGGGTCCCCGTTGCGGTACACCAGCACGCTCTTCACGACCGGCTGCGACAGGTGCCCGGACCTGGCACTGGTGCGGCTCATCTTCCCCTCGGGACTCCCGCGCGGCTCGCTTCTCCGAGGGGAGGCACCGCGGTTGCCCCAGCGGCCTCACCGCACACGCGCGGCGCGGGGTCGCGTCCTGAAACGAACGCGAAACAGACAAGCCCGCGGGTCACCGCGAAGCAACCGCGCGCGCCCGGCGTCCACCGGGCGGAGACCCTGCCGGTGCAGGACTCACTGGGCACGTTCAAGTAGTTCACCCGAGTCTGCACCACCAATCAGCGCTCGCCGTGCGCGCACACACCTGTTTGTCTCGCTACCGGCGGAATCAAGGTGTAAGCACCTCTGCACCGGAGCTGCGCCAGGGGCGGGAAACAGGCGGACTGCGTGCGCCCGGGTGGGAGAGAGGTGGGAACACACAGCACTCTTTATAATTATAATTATAAATATGCCGAAACTTCTTTCCTGGCTCCCACTTCTCAATCTCCTGTTTGTTCCCGAAATCAAGTAATTAGGGTTTGCGCTGAAACTGCCCAGCTTTTTCCTCGCTGGGAAATAAATGCCTAAAGTGCACTGAGATAGAGGAGAGTCGACCGTCCGAGACCCCTCGCCCCCGCCCCTCCCGCAGCCAAGACCTGCGCCGCCCCCAGCGAAGCTCCCGTGGGCATCCTTTGAACACAGCGAACAGGAGCGCGCAATCAAGTCCCAAGGTGGCGGGGGTTAGGGGAGAGGAGGGTCCCCGGGAGGCGCCCGCGGCCCGGGTACCTACCGACACAGGAGGGCGGGGTGGGGGTGGGGCGGGGGCACGGCGCTGCGGCTCGGCTGGCACCGCGGTGAACTCGCCGGGGGCCGCGCGTCGCTGCTGCTGTTCCTCCCGCAGCCGTTGTCTCTGCGGGCCTCCCTCATCCCAGGGGGAACTGACTTGTTATTTCCCGCCGTTTCCATAGTAACTGCAGCCCCGCGCAGGGAGCGAAGTCGGCAAAGTAGACCTGGCGCGCTCGCGGATCCCTTGGGCTTTGCCCTCGGCGTCCGGCAGCGACTCGAGAAAGTGAGTGTTTTAGGGGGAAGAAGAGGAAGCCCGGGTCGCAGTATCAAGCTGTCACTCTATAAACCGACGCCTGCTGGGTGCCTGGCGCTGTGCTAGAAGTTAGGGGATACAGCGGTGTAGAGAAAAACCTAGCATTTTTGAGTCCCTACCATGTGCGTGTGTAATTCTACAGCAAGAAAAGGAGCCTACATCCATGCTGTTTGTGTAGGTTGGATCCGTGTATGGATAAGAGTCGGACACGACTGAGCGACTGAACTGAACTTGTGGATTAAGAAGCGCCTGGGACAGGGAGGCTGGGGGGTGGGGTGAGAACTTCAGTAGAGGGGTGCTTTGTCCAAGCTACTCTGGGACATATATATCGTGAAACAAGAAAATGTGCTTTAAAAAGGTGAAATCTTCCAGCTCGTCTCTGCCAGTGTTCCCCTATTCCTCCTAAGACATCAGTACTATGTGTCACGGGCAAATATCATTACAGGCCGTACCTAATTCTTCATCTATGAATAAAAATTATGGTCATAATAACTACCATTAATTGAACACGTATCATGTGCATTGTGTGAGACGCTTTAGATAGATTATCTAATTTAATGTTCAGAGCCTTCAGAGGTAAACATTCTTTCCTCTGATGAGGAAACAGAAGTAGAGAAGCCTCAGGTCACATGGGAAAATTCAAACCCAGTTTTCTGTGATCCCAGGACCACTTTAACCACCATGACATAACCATCTGAGAGATGAATGTATGGGACATTGCAATCTGGGGCAGAAATGTTATTAAGTAAAGTTACTTAATACATCAATGCCTTGAAAGTTAACAGTTTTCAAAAGACCAAAGAGAAGAGAAGAATACAAAGGGAAAATAAAGGAAGGAAATTTTGTGAGCTGGTTGTGAAGAACACAGGTTGGACTCCCCTGGTGGTTCAGTGGTTAAGAATCCGCCTGCCAATGCAGGGGGCACAGGTTCGATCCCGGCTCTGGGAAGATTCCACAGGCCGGCTGGGCCTGTGCACTGCAATTACTGAGCCCACACTCTAGAAATGGACAGCCACAACTAAAGAAAGCCCACAGGCAACAGCAAAGACCTAGTGCAGCCAGATAATTTTTTTTTAAGGATTATTAAGAATACACAGGTTGAGAGGAAAATATCAGTGAAGATGTGCTGCCAAGTGGTAAATAGGACAGAAAATCAGTTTCGAGGGGAGAATGGCAGTAAGTCTAGCAACCCCCAGACCACTTAAACCTCCCTGCTCCCATACCCATACCAGCCCAGAGCAAAATAAAAACACGAGGCCTCTCGTTCAAAAATTCAAAACTTCAAGCAGCAGAACAATAAACAAAGCGTGAGGATCTTCCAAGCGTGAACCCTTGTCGCCAGCCCAGGAGGCAGCCCCACATCTGTATTCTAATGCCTCCCCCAACAGTACCGCTAGCCCAGGTTTGCCTCCTGAGCCTGGACTCATTTATCCAGTTGCCTCTTAGACAGTGATATGGTGATAAATGTTTAACTACTGGTTTGCAGAGTGGGGAAGGCCTTGATTCACAACATTTGCCAACTTTTGTAGTTTCAGAAGCACAAACCGGGCCAATTTCCAGCTCCAATCTGACATCCCTGGAGGCATGAGTGTGTAGTCACAGGTATGGTATTTCCCCCATACAGATGCAACAGACATCTAAGGAAAGGAAAGGAAAGTGAAATTGTTCAGTTGTGTCCGACGCTTTGCGACCCCATGGACTATAGCATACCAGGTTCCCCTGTCCATGGAATTTTCCAGGCAAGAATACTGGAGTGGATTGCCATTTCCTTCTCCAGGGGATCTTCCTGAGCCAGGGAACGAACCCAGGTCTCCTGCATTGCAGGCAGACACTTTACCATCTGAGCCACCTGAGAAGCCCAATAGACATCTAACCTCAGAGATAATAGTAAAATGGAGGTGGTGATGAGTTTTGAGTCATTATTATCTTTGTTTTTTTATTTCATTGTACATTTATGCAATTTAATTTTTAATAATGACCGTGTTTAAAATTCCTGGAAATTTAACCACTGAGTCTTGCAAGTCAGTAGAAGGTGGTTCTCAGCCCATCCTTTCTCCTGGACAACATCCTTAGACCATCAAAAAGGCAGTCTGGGCTCAGAATGCTCACAGGAGCTCACATTTTCCTCAAAATCTCTTTTCCTAAGATCCTTACCTCCATGAATGCACCCCCATCTAACCCATTTGCTCAAAGCTGGAACAGTCACATTAATAAATAGGCTAATTCTTATTTAGAAGGAAGGAAGAGAGGGAAGAAAGGGGGAGGGGTGGGAGAGGGAAGTAAGAGAAGGAAGAGGAACTGGGAGGGGGGCGGAAGAGGAAGATTTGGATGCTAAGTCGCTTCAGTCCTATCTGACTCTGCATCCTCACGGACTGTAGCCCACCAGGCTCCTCTGTCCACGGGATTCTCCAGGCAAGAATACTGGAATGGGTTGGCATGCCCTTCTCTAGGGGATCTTCCTGACCTGGGGATCGAACCCGTGTCTCTTATGTCTTCTGCATTGGCAGATGGGCTCTTTACCACTAGCGCCACCTGGGAAGGAGTGTTTGTGGGCATTCAGCAAAGAAGAGATGAATGGGAGCAATAGCCATTGGATGGTGCCTCCCAGGGAAGATGAGTCTTGAGGTGGGCCATGAAGAATTGACTGGATGTGATACAGTGAAGAGCTGGAAAGGAAGTTAAAGAGATCTTCATGAGGAAAAGAAGATAAGCAAAGACAAGATGGAGAAATAAGCCAGGAAAGAATCCAAAGGGCAGACAGTCATCTCTGACCCAGGCCTGGCCCAGGAGAAGGTGGGTGGGGAGGCCTGTGTCTGTTGGGGGAGCCTGGGGTGAAGGTCAGTGATGCTGGATGGCAGAGTCTCAGAAGCCAGGAGGAATCAGAGGCTGCCGGAGGAGGCCCAGCCTGTGGTGGCCGGTGTCCACTCTGAGGAATGTCAGAGCCTCCTGAGTTCCTTAGCCATCTTGAGGAATCCAGGTTCTATGCTCCTGCTCTGTCGGAAACAGCCCACAGTGATTGGAGAAACCCCTGCTGTTCAGCGTTTCGCGCTGAACTTTGTGGCATCTGGAATTCCCTGAGAATAAGGAGGATGTGGACTTCCACTGCCTTCTCACCACGATCCTGCGCCTGGGCTGGGATGTCCCTGAAGCTCCCCTCCCTGTGGGATGAGGTTAGAAACTCTGAAAACCATATGCCCAGAGGCCCCATTAGAGTGTGCAGGTGAGCTGGGAGTGTGGCTGCACCCCAGGAGGGACCTACGGAGGCTCCCTCCAGCTGAGGGCCCTGTGAGTCAGGGTCCCTCATAGCATGACAAGAAGAATCCCAGCATGCTACCTGGGTGAGGGGAACAGGTCACCTGGGAGTGGGTTCAGGGTATAATCCCACTTTGTGCATCTCTAGGGACAAGAGGTGCTCTCTAAGAGGATAACATACAATAAATAAAGGTATGTGAAGTGAAGTGGCTCAGTCGTGTCCGACTCTTTGCAACCCCATGGACTGTAGCCTACCACGCTTCTTCGTCC
Source organism: Oryx dammah (assembly GCF_014754425.2). Taxonomy (NCBI): domain Eukaryota; kingdom Metazoa; phylum Chordata; class Mammalia; order Artiodactyla; family Bovidae; genus Oryx; species Oryx dammah. The sequence goes on from NW_024070195.1 coordinate 18,817,813, forward strand.
ATGGGATTTTCCAGGCAAGAACTGGAGTGGGTTGCCACAAATAAAGGTATAAGTACTGCCATTTTCTCTGCACAGACTGCTTAGGTACCAGGTTTTTAAGTATGGGTGTTTCTTTCTTTTTTAATAGAGGAAAAGATGTTGCTCGTTTCTTTTTTCTTTTTAATTTTTTTATTTATGGCCGTGCTGGGCCTTCATTGCTGCATGAACTTTTCTCCAGTTTCAGCGAGCGGGAGCTGCTTTTTGTTGCAGTGTGCACTCTTCTCATTGCGCTGGCTTCCCTGGTCGTGGAACATAGGCTCTAGGGCGCAGTGCAGTACTTGCCACATGTGGGCTCAGTAGTTTTGGTTCCCGGGCTCTTGGCACAAGCTGGACAGCTGTGGCGCATGGGCTTAGTTGTGCCACAGGGAGGGAGGAGAAGGGGACGACAGAGGATGAGATGGTTGGATGGCATCACTGACTCGATGGACATGAGTTTGAGCAAGCTCTGGGAGTTGGTAATGGACAAGGATGCCTGGCATGCTACAGTCCATGGGGTCACAAAGAGTCAGACACGACTGAGCGACTGAACTGAACTCAGTGGGCTTAGTTGCTCCGGGGTATCTTCCCAGATCAGGGATCAAACCTGTGTCTCCTGCATTGGCAGGCAGATACTTTACCACTGAGCCATGTTCCCCTCGTCAGAAAGGCCTTCCCTGATAGCCTTATGTAAAGTATCCTTTAGTCACTGTAGGTCACAGAACACCTTCTGTTTTCCATTTGTAGCACTTGCCACTCTGCAGAATGTTCAGGAGAGTGGACCATTGTCAGATCTCTGACTGCTCTATATGAAGTACTTAGAACAGTGCCTGGCATAGAGTTGAGCAGATGAATAGTGTGTGTGTGTGTGTGTGTGTGTGTGTGTAAAGAGAGAAAAGGCAGTAGGAGAGAGAAAGGAAGGGAACAAGAGAGGGGAGGAGGCAGCAGAGAAAGGAAGGTGTCCTAGCTCAGGTCTCCACTGTGTCCCCTACAGGGATTCACATATATCTGAGTGCATCTGGTTGGACCCACCAGGAATGTATCCTTAGGAAACACTAAGGCATCACTTGAAAATAAATTCATCCTAAAGTAAAAGACTGTAAGAGAAGTCAACCCAGTAACAAAGGCTAGCTGGTGGGAGAGGGGCAATCTGAAGTTTAGCATCTCATCTGCCAGGTTCCAGTCCCCATGTAATCATTACAGGGAATTGGACGTGGCTGTTAGCAAAACTTGTCATCAGTATTTCACTGTAAATTCTATACAGCATTGAGCACAAACAGCTCTTCTTTTATGCTATCTGCAAAATGTAATGTGGAAAGGAGATGGAGAAGAAGGCATGCTCGTGCAGGGAGCAAAGTCACTTGGCAGTGCCTCCCTTGACCCTGAGGGCTGTAACATAGCATCCACCGCTCTGGGACCTGGCAAGAGACAGCATCACCCCGTTGAGGTGATGGTACCCAGGTGGCGGTACCTGGCTTCACAAGCAGTAGAGGCCTCAGCAGGAAAGAATTCCAAAAGGAAGGAGCTCCAGCAGGGAACGAAGGCCATGCAGAGACTGGACAGGCTTAGAACTCACTCCCTAGGAACTCCTAAAAGTAACTGGAGGAAGTTTCGGGGGAACAGTTATGGGGCTGCACATGTATGTTTCGTAGGAAGCAAGAGCCTGCCAGACTGTGCTTTAATCATTTTGACCAGTTTCTCCCCCTGACCTGATACAACCTGAGAAAATATAGGGGTTTGAGACGCTGAAAGTAAGGAAGAGAGGTACATGCAAAACAATTAATAGAACCTAGTAATGCTGAAAAAGGCAAGAGAGTAACTGTTTTAAATTTCAGTGTGGGATTTTTTTTTTTTAAAGATAAATGAAAGTCACTCAGTCATTTCCGACTCTTTGCAACCCCATGGACTATACATTCTGTGGAATTCTCCAGGCCAGAATACTGGACTGGGTAGCCTTTCCCTTCTCCAGGGGATCTTCCTAAGCCAAGGATCAAGGATAAACAACTCCCTATTAGAGAGTTTCAAGTGGAGATTCTGAGATGCAGACACATCTGCTTTATGATTGCTTCACACATGCCACTTCTGGAGATCTCATTCTAAGGCGTATGATTAATGAGATTCTTTGGCCAATAAGGCCACTTGTAAACTACAGAAATCCTCAGAGGGATTCATCAATGCCCTTTATGCCTTCTGGAGGCGTTTAACTAGCCACCTGGAGAATTCTCCTGTCTCTGGACAATTATTTCACAGCAAGGAAGAAAAAAATCACGTGAGGTTTCCAACCAGTCAAATTCACTGAAGTCAATAAACATGTCAGATTTAGGAAAGAGTTGTATCTATTTCACAGGGATGGTCTCAAGATGGATTTTAACTTGCTTCACTGAAAATACCAATATATTTCAAAGTAGATTGGTTGTATGGTTTTATTTATACATGATACTTAAAGCCTGGTTTTGAATCTTGGCTCCATCACTTAGTAGCTATGTCACCAGGGCACTGGTGACAGAGGCTCTGTTACTTTACTTTTCTAAGTCTTAGTTTCCTCATCCATAAAATGAACAACTAAACACTACCCATATAGGATTAAAAGAGATAATGATGAATCCATAGCATTTACAGAAGTGTCTGACACTTTGCGTCCAACTCTTTGAGACCCTACGGACTATGGCCTGCCAGGCTTCTCTGTCTATGGGATTCTCCAGGCAAGAATACTGGAGTGGATTGCCATTCCGTTCTCCAGAGGAACTTCCCAATCCAGGGATCAAACCCTGGTTTCCTGCATTGCAGGCAGGTTCTTTACTGTTTGAGCTACAGGGAAGACACATAGTATGCACCAAATGAATATCTCATTTTTTTTAAGATTAAATCTTTCTTCTTCTCATGTGCAAATGAGTGTGGACAATTTTAGATATTACACATACAAAGTTTGGCCAAACTCAGTACAATATAACAGTCAAGTCTGTGGTGCTAGTGGTAAAGAACCCGCCTGCCAATGCAGGAAATGTAAGAGATGCAGGTTCGATCCTTGGGGCAGAAAGATCCTCTGCAGTACTATATGGCCACCCACCCCAGTATTCTTGTCCAGAGAATCTCATGGGCTGGTGGGTTGCAGTCCATAGGGTCACAAAGAGTCAGACACAAGTAAAGCAATGTAGCGCACATGCAGTAGAATATAACAGACCAGAGAGAAACAGTCCTGCTTAGGGTTTAGTCTCGAGGCCACTTGCATCACTACCCCAAGGTGGATAGTATCAGCGCTCAGCCCAGTTCCTCTCGGATCCCTGTGACCCCATGTGTCCTACCCCTGACTTCTATGTGCCACACCTGTGACTCCTTCGCAGGCAACCTTGGGCTCCTGGAGCAGCAGCATTTGTACTGTTAAGAGCTGGAATGCCTGAGAGTTTACCCTTCCGCACCCCCACCTCCATCTGTCACCTGCCACCACCCCACACATACCCTTAACCTGTGACGGACCAGTGAAGAGTATGAAAGCCAACCTCCCTTGCTTTAGGTCGAGTTAATCCTAAAGCATAAAGTACACTTCACAGCTCCCCTGTGGAATCAACTTGAAGCCACTCTCAGTGGGATATTGCCTGAAATCACAGCCTTACCTGGCTTCTTACCAGTTATTTTAATGACACTGCCCATTCTGACTCTCTAATCTCCTGACCTGGACCTTAGCTGCCTAACACATTCATTCATTCATCATCAAATACTAGCTCAGAACCTACTCTGGGCAAAGCTCTGTTTCTCATTTATGTAGTCAATATTCTGTCCTTTCTCCACCTTTGGTGCACTAATTTCCTCTTCTTCAAAGTACTCCAAACGTATTGGATTAGGACTCACCCTAATGATAATTGCCTCTTTTGTTGTTATATTCTTTAGTCATTCAGTCATGACTGACTCTTATTCAACCCCATGGACTGTAGCCTGTCAATCTCCAGTCCATGGGATTTCTCAGGCAAGAATATTCGAGTGGGTTGCCATTTCCTTCTCCAGGGGATCTTCCCAATCCAGGGATCTTGAACCCAGGTCTCCTGCATTGGCAGACAGATTCTGAGCCACCAGGGAAGCCCCAATTATCTCTTTAAAGATCTCCAAATAAAGCCATATTCTGAGGGAATGGGGCTTAGGACTTCAACATATGACTTTCTAAAGAAGTATACAATTAAGCTCATAACATACATTATTTGTAATTCAAGTAGTGCTAATTCTAGCAAATCACTCTATTTTACATATTGTTCTAAAGAACATCTAGTTCACATCTATTGGGCTTTCCAGGTGCCGCTAGTGGGAAAGAACCCACTTGCCACTGCTGGAGACATAAAAGATATGGGTTCAATCCCTGGGTTGGAAAGATTCCCCTGGAGGAGGACACAGCAACCCACTTCAGTATTCTTGCCTAGAGAATCCCATGGACAAAGAAGCCTGGGAGGCTACAGTCCATAGGTCGCAGAGTTGGACACGACTGAAGTGATTTAGCACACACAGGTCTTAATTTAAACTCAAGCTGAGTTTAAAGCTGATGATGAATGGAAAACACTAACCATCAAATGTGTCAACAAGCCTTTAAATACTTGCTCAACAGCATGAGGCACCAGTGAGGGATACGGCAGAATTTGAACTGCAGTGATTTCCAATTCATTCAGTCAAGTCATTACCAAATTTACTCATGCTTTGATTTGTTTCAGTGTATCTGTTGGCAATATACATCATTTGTATCATTGATTTGTTTTGTTCTTATACACTAGAGTTTCTGGAAACTGAAGAACGAGGTACTACAGTATTTTACAGAAAACCAGAACCCCTTTGAGACTTGATCAGTTATGACAACTGAGGATGAGAGCAAAGAGCTTCGCTTTTGAAAGGATTTCTGCCTCAGTGGGAGGTGTAAGAAGCTGCTAGCCTGACTGCTTGCCTGCAGGACAGCTGGGAGCAGATGTAATGTTGATACTTTTAAGTAATTCCACTTACAACACAATCTACTCTCTCCTACAAGGAGTATGTTGTGATACTTTGATTCTTAGAACAGAAAAGCTGTTTAAACAAAGCACTTTCTCTTCCATGGTGATTTAACTGTCCAACTATGGGGAGAAAAATAAAGCTTTCACAAACCTAGGTAACTTAAGCTCAAAATCCTTTCAACACTTCAGGCAGTTATCCATTCCCTTCAACTTAAATGATTTTTGTCACTCTCAACAGGAGCAAGACTCCCTTTGATGCCGAGTTAATAAAAATTGTTAACTCATTTTCTTCAGCTTGATGCTACAAACCAGCAAATACTTTAAGAATGGTTTCACTATGCCAAGCTAAGTTTGTTTTTCTCTTTCCCAGTAAGTAACTGGGTATAACTATCTTATTTACATAAGTCAGAAGTGATATTTTTAAAATAAATATGTGTGTGTGCTAAGTTGCTTCAGTCGTGTCTGACTCTTTGTAACTCCATGGACTGTAGCCCATCAGGCTCCTCTGTCCATGGGATTCTCCAGGCAAGAATACTGGAGTGGGTTGGCATGCCCTCCTCCAGGGGATCTTCTCCATCTTTGTCTCTTATATTGGCAGGTGGGTTCTTTAGCACTAGCGCCACCTGGGAAGCCCCAAATAAACAAATTTAAATATAAATAAATAAATTTAAAATAAGTATATTTATATTTGAATATAAAGAAATAAGTTAAAAATAAATAAAGCCAAACTTAGTAATCAGTTAATGTCTTCCCCCAGATCCCCACACCCCAAAGAATTCAAAGTACTCTGGTCTCTGACTAGCTTATTGCCTCTCCAAGTTATTATTAGATTTCATTAAAGTGAAAAGTAGAATAATGCTCACCTAAGGTTAATTCTTTTGTTGGTCAACCACGCTAATCCTTTTATAACTCAGATTTGGAGCAACAGAAGAACAATGAAAGTCCGTTAGTTCTGTCTCCAACATTCCAGGGGTTTCTTTCATATTTTCACACTACTAACAGACTACATTTCTCCACAGATTGTAATTCTACACAAACTCGGTTCTCTTTTCTTTCCTTTTTCTTCATAACAAAATGAAAATCACTGTCCTTTAACACCAACAAGTGAGCTTCAGTGGCTAAGTGCCTGCCTCTCTGTCATTAAGAGGTTACTGCTGGAGAAATCTTAGATGTCTAGTTTGAACTAACAACTTTTTCAGTATTTTAAAGGATTTTCCTTAGGTTGCTGATAATTACTGAGGTAAAACTGTACTATCTCTTAGTACCCAGGGAGGGTTTGGTTTTGTTTTAGGGTCGAATGTGGTATTTATAATAAATAGAAGATTTTGATGAAGGAAAACTACCCCCTGCTGTGAACAAGCAAGAGAGAAGTTAACCATTACAAAGGAACAATTTTGCAGGAAATTATGTCACTAATACAGAAGTTACTGGTTAACTGCAGTTCGGTTTCTGAATTAGTGGAAACAGCTGCATTAGGGAACTATGATGTTCTGATGTTATTTAAAGTTCGGGAATTCTAACTTAAAATTTTTTTATCACTCAATAAGACCATGACTAGCATAAAAGCCAGGTGGCTCAATGGTAAAGAATCCATCTGCCAATGCAGGAGACGTGGGTCAGGAGGATCTGAAGAAGGAAATGGCAACCCACTTCTGTATTCTTGCCTGGAGAATCCCATGGACAGAGGAACCTGGCGGGCCGCAGTCCATGGGGTCACAGAAGAGTCGGACACAACTTAGCACACACACCACGCCATAGAAGATAGCATTATTGAGGCTAGATGCCCTAATGTTTTTTATTCACATATATCGATTTCTAACTTAGTTATAAACTACTGAAGTTTCAGTGATTGCACAATATAACATTTTTTCAACTCTCCGTTTTATGACCTATTTGATCACTTCCCAATGACATGTTCAAATAGTGGAACAAAACCGTACTGAGTGCAGATTTGAAAAGCACTTAAAACATCTGTGTGAACAGAGAACAAGATTTAAATACCATTTAAATAAAATGCAGTAAAAATTTTCCTAAGAAGACCCCAGGGAGTTTCCTGGTGGTCCAGTGGTTAGAGCTATGCACTCTCAGTACTGAGGGCCCAGGTTCACTCTCTGGTTGGAGAACTAGGATCTTTTGAGCCTTGCAGACAGCACAGTGTCTAAAAACAAGGATGAAAGAACCCAGCACACCCTGTGCTGTGCTTAGTCACTCAGTCGTGTCTGACTCTTTGTGACCCCATGGACTGTAGCCCTCTAGGCTCCTCTGTTTCCAGGCAAGAATACGAAGTGGGTTGCCCTGCCCTTCTCAGCACACCCTGAACCCTGCCTAACTAATTTTTTCCCATGATTAACTCAAATTTAGTCTGAAAGAGACAAATGACAAAACAAGTTCAGAAATTTTACTCTGGCCAGAAGGGAGAGGAAAAAAGAAACAAAAACCATCATATGACTTGTATTTAACATGCACATTTTTTCCTCCACCATCTTTGCATCTGTGAAGTGAGGATGAAACAAAAATGGCGTTTAGCCAATTCACCATCAGCTAAGTCTGAAAGCCATTCCCTACACTTTCTGGTAAACTTCAATCATGCCGTTCTGTGTTATAAGCTGGATCCTGGGAGACCTTTCCCTAGGCATTGCTATGCTATGCTAAGTCACTTCAGTTCGTGTCCGACTCTGTGCGACCCCATAGACGGCAGCCCACCAGGTTCCCCCAGCCCTGGGATTCCCCAGGCAGGAACACTGGAGTGAGTTGCCATTTCCTTCTCCAATGCATGAAAGTGAAAAGTGAAAGTGAAGTCGCTCAGTCGCATCCGGCTCTTAGCAACCCCATGAACTGCAGCCTACCAGGTTCCTCCAACCATAGGATTTTCCAGGCAAGAGTATTGGAGTGGGGGTGCCATTGCCTTCTCCTTCCCTAGGCATTAGGGTTATATTAAAAATGTCTGGAGGCATTAGGGTTATATTAAAAATGTCTGGATGCATGTCTATCAGTTTCAGAACTTCACTTCCAGGTCTGGTAAACTGGGAAAGGTCTAGAACATGCCCAGCATTCCTGAAAAAGTGTGCTTAAGTTCTAACATCTTCCTAGATGATTCATATCTGCACATAGCTTCCCTTAGTACTGGCAGAGGGTGTAAGAAGTACAAGCTCGGTTCTTTAAAAGAATAAAATGGTAAAGTTTAACAAATTATACACCATGTCATGCAAGGTTTTACCTCTACTTAACTCTATCTCCCCTACTTTTAAATTTCTTGAGAGTAAATTTTCACCAAATTTGCCATATCATTCTTGGCTATTGCCTGGAGCCAATTCAAACACATGACAGTGTGAAGTACATTTATTTTATGAAAGAAGACAGAATAAGGTCTATTACCTTCACAAGCCAAAATTGTAAACATTTTGACAGATGCTGAATGTTTATACAATTTTTTAACTGTTCCTTTATTTAAATACCTTTTCAATACACCCATAGTTAGTACTGGAGAAAGCAATGGCACCCCACTCCAGTACTCTTGCCTGGACAATCCCATGGACAGAAGAGCCTGGTAGGCTGCGGTCCATGGGGTCACTAAGAGTCGCACGTGACTGAGCGACTTCACTTTCCCTTTTCACCTTCATGCATTGGAAAAGGAAATGGCAACCCACTCCAATGTTCTTGTCTGGAGAATCCCAGGGATGGGGGAGCCTGGTGGGCTGCCATCTATGGGGCTGCACAGAGTCGGACACGACTGAAGCGACTTAGCAGCAGCAGCAGCATAATTAGTACATCAGGGTGGAGACTGCACCAGTTATCAGACGTTCATTGTGTGTTTTCTCCAAAGATGGCAGTTCTAGCACTTTTATTCTGAGAAATCCTTTAAAACATCTGTGTGGTGCCACAGTCTTTCATCTACAGGGGTGTATGGACAGGCCACTCAAGATGGCTGTTCTCTTGCTCTCTGGCTCCACCGGGGCCTGCTTCTGCTACTGCTAAGTCGCTTCAGTCGTGTCCAACTCTGTGCGACCCTAAGAGCTGCAGCCTGCCAGGCTCCTCTGTCCATGGGATTCTCCAGGCAAGATCACTGGAGTGGATTGCCATGCCCTCCTCCAGGGGATCTTCTGGACCCAGGGATCAAAGCCAGGTGTCCTGCATTGCAAGCAGATTCTCTAATGCTGGGCCAGCAGGGAAGTCCCACCTACACCCTATTCACATGACTGACCTTCCTAGGAACTTAGCCCAAGCCCCAGTTATTGATAGCTTATCAAAAGGGCAGTGAGGGGCATGCCCCTCTGCTGATTTCCCTGGCAACTAATAAGCCCAACTGGTAATAACTAATAACCCCTATAACTGGTAATCTTCCCTTTCCCCCAAGAGTGAAGACTGCCACCAGATCCTGTCCCTCTTCCACAACACACAGTGGGATACAGCTTTAGGACCTTGCTTCAGTCATGTAAGCTACCCCATCCTGTAAACCTCTGATATCTCTGATTGCTGATCTGGCTGTTTCTTAGATCTTGAAGCTGGGCTAGCACAGGCATTCTAGTGCTACCTTACACTACTAGTTTCAAAAAGTATAACTGAAAAAATAATTGAAATGGCAAGAGGGTCTGAGCTTAGATTTTAAAACTACAGATGTGGTTAGATTCTTGATGTGTAAACTAGTTATGGTGGCTGATTTTATATGCCAACTTGAAACAGGCCACAGAAGTTAAACATTATTTCTGGGCATCTTCGAAGGTGCTTCCAAGTGAAACTAGCATTTGAATCAATGAACTCAGTAAATTGTTCTCCCCAGTGTGGGTGGGTGTCACTCAATCCACTGAGGGCCTGTTTAGGAAAAAAAAGCAAAAGAATTCACCTCCCCCCTCCCACCTTACTATTCAAGCGGAACGTCTACTCTCATCTTCTCATGCCCTTAGACAGTCATTTATAGCATCGGCTCCCCTATTCTCAGGCCTCAGACTCAGACTGAACTGTCTCCCCAGCTTTCCAGGGTCTCCAGCATGCAGATGGCGGTTCATGAGACTTCTCAGGCCTCATTATTGTGTGGGACAATTCCTCATAATAAATCTCCTTTTATCCTTTTGGTTCTAATTCTCTGAAAAATCCTAACTAGTGTACCAGCTATGTTTCTGATTTCTGTATTAGGAATTCCCTGCATCGCTGAACTCTGTGGGACAAACGTGTTACAATAGTTAATAAATAAGCAAGCATAGAAATAGTGCTCCCTCTTGTGGCCAAATTTCTTGAAAATTTTCCAGCAAGGGAATGCACCCTCTTGCAGACTCCAGGTGTGCTGTGGACCCAGACCTCAGAGAAGCCCCACTTCCCATTATAGGTGCTAGATGTATACAGGAATGTGATTTTAAAAGCTGGGATTTGGGTTTGGGATAATGGACACAAATAAATCAGGACACTTTAAGTCATAAAAACAAATAAAAAATGTAATTCAGTGTTGGAGTCTGATAATATTATATTTTCACTTTTTAATGTCTACCATGTGTGAAGAATATGTCTAGAAACATCAAAAAGGACATATCTTCTAAAGGCAAAAACAGTCTTGAGGTTTGTGGATTCTTCTCTTTATTATAAAATACAGTAAGTAGCTCTCAATGAGGAGTGATTTTTGTCCCCCAGGAGAGTGATGATGTCTGGAGACTGGAACCTTCTGGGCAGAGGATAAGGATGCTACCAGATATCCCACAAAATACAGGACAGCCCTCACCTGCAAACTATCTGGTTCAATATATCCGTAGAACTTAGGTTTAAAAAAGAACTGAAATAAGAATATTCTTATGAACTCAGTCTCATATCTGACTACATACTTTTGGAGTATGCATTTTGTCTTATAATCTAATATATTTACAATGTTTAGCCACTGTTCTTCAAAACAGAAAGTATATTTGGATGTGTTGGTTGCTAGGTACAATGAGATCAAAATTCAGATATTCTTTTCTCAGCAAAATGCTTGGAGAGTGAAGTTTTTAAATTAACTCCAGGTGGACCTGAAATATTTTCTTTAGAAAAGCATGCCTGCTAGCAACAGATGCATTGAGAGCTGGAGAAAAGATTGACTGCAACATGGTTAGCTACCCCTCTGGCAACCAAGGAAAAACAATTCGTTTAGGACCAGGAGCCCCAGTCTGGGATCTCTGAATCCTTAGGCGCTCTGAAAATAAGAAGAGTCTGAAAGCTATTTTCAACATTTTAAAAATGCTCTAATAACAGTTGAATATGTATAAGAAAATGCCAGACTAAAATGAAAACAGTATATAGATGCTTATCATACATACAAGTTCATCTCATCTGACATAATATTGTAGGAATTTCAAGATCCTTGGAGACAAAATAATACAAGGAATCCTTTGTGGTTAACAAAAAGTTAGAAACTACTGCCTAAGGAAAGCTAGCAGTTGAGATAAGTGTGAAGAAGTAAAATCCTAACACAATATTGCACTGATTTTTTTCCCTCTAGTTTACTATTTGCAGTGCTTAAGCACAGTGCTTGGATGTCGGTTAGTTGCTCCATCGTGTCCGACTGTTTGTAACCCCATGGACTGTAGCCCACCAGGCTCTTCTGTCCATGGGATTCTCCAGGCAAGAATACTAGAGTGGGTTGCCATTTCCTTCTCCAGGGGATCTTCTCAACCTAGGGATGGAGCCTGCATTTCTTGCATTGGATTCTTTACCACTGAGCCACCAGGGAAGCCCAGTACAGTGCTTGGTATATAATGATAAATTCAAATATTCTGGCTTAAGCCGGGACTTTAAAAAGAAGAAGAGCCACCTCAACTTCAAAGTGGTGGTGATGGCAATAAGAAAACTCCAAGGGAAACAACAGAGGGATGATGGAACTGACTCCTAAACCCACCACAGAGAACCCTGCTCTCACATCAACCCTGAGGATCCGCATTTGTTTTTAATCAAGGACCTATGGGTTGTTCCCTTGTGGAGCTTTAGTGAAATTTAGAGGTCTAGTAAATTCTAGGCCCTCACCATCACTGCTCCACCACCATAGTCAAAAACAGTGTGCTTTCAGGGAAACTCCACTGTTTTATTTGGGGTCACAACTGTTTAGGCCAGTACATGCTAAGAACAGGCACAGAATCCACCCACAGTCTCCTTTACTGACTCTTCCTCTGTCCCTCTGGTGTTGGTTGATGTGCCTTGGAGACTGTGATCTGGACCCTTTTCTCCCCTCTTTATTATACCCACCACCCCCAGGTATCTCCTGCCCTCCCACAGCCTCACTTACTACCTATGTGCCAAAGCCCTTTCATTTATCCATCTAGCAAATACCTTCTTCTTAACTCCAAACCAACAATCTATTAATAACTCTTTATTCGGTTGGATATTTACTTGGCAGTCTCAACCAGTCCAACGTAGAATTCCCGATCTTTCCTGTAAACTATCTCTTCCTCTAGATTGCCGTCACTCAGTACTGCTGCTGCTGCTGCTAAGTTGCTTCAGTCGTGTCCGACTCTGTGCGACCCCTTGGCAGCCTACCAGGCTCCTCCGTCCCTGGGATTCTCCAGGCAAGAACACTGGAGTGGGTTGCCATTTCCTTCTCCAGTGCATGAAAGTGAAAAGTGAAAGCAAAGTCGCTCAGTGGTGTCCGACTCTTAGTGACCCCATGGACTGCAGCCTACCAGGCTGCTCCGCCCATGGGATTTTTCCAGGCACGAGTACTGGAGTGGGGTGACATTGTCTTCTCCCGTCTCTCAATACACAGCACTGTAATTCACTATTTTACTTCTCCCAGAATCAGGGATAATGGTTTAATTAAACATAGTTTACGCTGAATAAATATCTGTGAGATAAATGACTCTATAAATAAGTAAATAAAAGAGGTACAACAGAGTCAGAGGTGCTGCGGATCACAGGTGCTTCCACGGAGGTGCCAAGATAGGGTGTCTGCAGCAGAGCCGGCCACCAGATGCCTTGACAGATGCAGATTCCCAGGGAATAGTCTGAGCAGCTGTTGTAGAGCTCTTCCACCTCCCATCCAGATGGAGGCTACAGAAGGATGGAAAGACTGAAGACTTAGGCACAAGTATCATATGGAAGATTTTGGAAAAAGCTGTGCTTGGGAAATCCCACCCCTACCATGACCATCAGGAGAGAGGGGTAGGGAGGGTGTTGTCCTCTCACTCCAAATCTAGTGAGAGGAACCTCGTTAGAGCACTCCAACAGCCTGAAGATATCCCAGACTCACACACGGGCAAGGGAGACCAACTCTGCCGAGAAGTAACTGCATTCCCTCTAAAGGTGCGTGGGATCCTGCATGCAGGCCTGACCACAGGAAGGTCAATCTGGGCTTGTTTTTAAAAGGATCCTGTCCCCCAAGAGCAGCATGGCCAGAAGAGGGGTACCTGCTTGAGGCAAGAAGGGGCAGAAACTGAAAGTGATCAGGAGGGTCACTGCCCACATCAAAGGAATGCCAATCAAATATGTCTGGATGGTGGTGGGGAGGCGGGAGGGGAGGGTGGGGGAGAGAGAGGGAGGTGGTCCTCTGGAGATCGCTTGAATATGCCCACAAGGAAATCACCTTAAAATCTGCCCTGCTTAGAGATAGCATGGAGCCATCATTCAATAAACTTTTGGTTCATTCTTACTTTGCTTCACTGCCCAGCAGAGTCAGAAACAGCAGCCATGGAGTAAGAAAGGTACTGGGAAAGGAGTAGGGGGAGCTTCCCAGTATCTCTACCTATACCTCAATTTCCTATTTGTCCCCAGGCCTGACAAAGAGTGTAGAAACAAGTCTTTCCTTTGAATGAAGAGTGAAGCAGCAATTAGTATACTGGTTCTGACAGTGTAAATTACTGATTTATATACAGAGTGGATGTTTTATTTTTATTGAGGTAGAATTGATTTACAATATATTAGTTTCAGGTGCACAGCGTAGTGATGCAAAATTTTTATAGATCATACTCCATTTATGGATATCATAAAATATTTGTTATGTTCCCAATACTGTATCCTGGTAGCTCATTTATTTTATATGTAGGTGTTTGTACCTCTTAATCCCCTCTGCTTGACCTGCCCCTTCCTGCTCCCCCTACCCATTAGTAACAACTACTTTGTTCTTTGTATCTATGAGTCTGCTTCTGTCTTGTTATATTCATTTATTTTTTTAGATTCCACATGTAAGTGGAAACACACAATATTTGTCTTTCTCTGTCTGACCTATTTCAGTAAACACGATAGGGAGTGGATGTTTTAAATTGCTGAATTGAGATTAGAATGAACATAAGGACTGAGAGACCGGAGAAGTCATGGAACCTGCTCAAGTTTTCAAGAGGCAGGAGAAAGACCAGACCCACTCAGCAGAATTAAAGAGACAAAAATAAAGTGGCTTCTGTGATTACATCCCATGAGGGCAACGTGCTCCAAGTACAAGCCACAGTGGTTTCAGTGATCAGTTACATAAACTGGGTTGGGCAGAGAAGGGGAAAATGCCAGGATGGCTCTGCTCGGAGAATATAATCGTTGTGGGTGTAGAGTCTCCAGGAGGCTATGGTGTGCATAACTGGGATAACATTTCTGAGGTGAAACAGTTCTGGGTGAGAACCCAGTGTGAGCCTGGGGTTAGATCACTGACCTGCTTTGAAGTTCAAGAGGTAAGGAAAGGGGTTTCCCTGGTGGCTCAGTGGTTAAGAATTCACCTTCCAATGCAGGAGACTTGGGTTCAATCCCTAGTCTGGGAAAATTTCACATGCCAGGGAACAACTAAGCTCATGCATTATAACTACTGAGCCAACGTGCCCCAATCACCGAAGCCCATGCGCCCAGAGCCTGTGCTCTGCAGCAAGAGGAGCCACCACAATGAGAAGCCCTCACACCAAAATGAAGAGCAGCCCCCACTCTCTGCAACTGGCAAAAGTTAGCAGCAAAGAAGATCCAGTGCAGGCAAAAGAAATAAATCTTAAAAAAAAAAAAAAAAGGTAGGAAAAGACATTAAGGGATCTTAAAATCAAATTGTTATATAGATGCAGAAATCTTCTGGGATCCTTTCTTAGCTTAGGATGAAAAGAAAGATGATGCTCACTTCCTGTGTGTGTGTACTTAGTCGTAACTATAGCCCACCAGGCTCCTCTGTCCATGGGATTTTCCAGGCAAGAATACTGGAGTGGGTTGCCATTTCCTTCTCCAGGGGATCTTCCTGACTCAGGGATGGAACCCGCGTCTCCTGTGTCATCTGCATTGGCAGGCAGATTCTTTACCACTGAGCCACCTGGGAGGCCTGCCATCCCACAACAACTGCTCTTATCAAGATGACCAGTGAGCTCCACAGCATCATATCCTATACAGGCAATTCTCATTTCTCACCTAGCAGTAGCATTTGATGTAACTGAGCACTTCATTTTTTAAACACTTTCTTCATCTGATTTCGTGGATCCCACCCTCTCTAATTTTATTCCTCCTTCCTGGCCATGCCTTCTCATATTCTTCTGCTGGATTCATCTTCTCTTCTTAATCAGTTAATGTTAGAAGACCTAGAACTGAATCACAGGAACTTTTCTCTTTGAGAGAAAACTTTTCTCCTAAGAGGAGACACGTGGCTTTAAATATTTCTCTATAGTCCCAAATGTGTATATCTAGCTTCAAAATCTCCCCCAAACTCCAACCGCTTACTTGCTGTCTATACTCAGATATCTATCCAGCAGAGCTCTCAAATTTAACATGTGCAGAAACAAATGCCAAGCCACAGTCTACCCTACATCTAAATTTGCCCCTCACCAAAATTCCCTATCTCAGTAAATGGCATCATGATGACGGCCCATTTGTTTGAGCCAAAAAAATTTGAAGTTGACTTCTGTGCCTCTTTATTTACATCCCATCTACAAATCTTGTCAACTCAGCCTTCAGTTTATTGCACCAAACCCAACCAATCTCCCCTCCTACATCACCCCCACCTTAACCCAAACCATCACCATCTCTCTGCTTCCACATTTACCTTTGTATAATCCCACACAGCCAAAACAATCCATTTAAATGTAAATCAGATTTACATCTTTGTTCAAAGTACCCCCTCCCATAGCTCCCACCCTTCTTAAATTCCAAATCCTTGACAGGAATTATAAAGCCATGTGTCTGGCCACATCCCAGAGTTTTTCTAAGGCTTTGTAAAGTGAAAGTGAAGTTGCTCAGACTCTTTGCAACCCTGTGGACTGTAAAGGTCACCTTAGACAGACTCATCTCATCATGCTGATGACTTAAGTTTTAAGTTATCACATACCGTTTCCTTATGTCTCTGACGGCATGCACTGTTTTTGAAAGATGTATTTCATCACTGTCGCCCTTAGTTAAATGAAAAATCTACCAGCCATGTACTATATCCCCAGGGCTCTTTTCCAGAGATTCTAAACCCCACTTCACCCCACCCCATGGCTAGGGAAGCGGTGCTTGAAGTCCTTTGCCCTCAATGCTCAAGTCGAACATCCCCTGTTAGGTGAAGCCTCTGTCTACTGGCCTCCTAATCACCTTCAGTCTCAGTACCCTACAGGGAGAAAAAAAAAAAAAAAAGATTTTCTCTTATGTTTCTTTAGCTCTGTGTTCCTACACAGTGATTGAATGGAAATCTGTGAAACTTGTGTCTACCGTGCATTTCTACTTGGAAGGGCAAGTCTATTAACTCACACTTTAAAAATATGCATATATGTTGTATTTAATCAATTCTAAGCCTCACTTTTCTCATAGTTTCAAGGCTGAAATTGAGGTCACTCTTCAGTTCAGTCACTCAGTCGTGTCCGACTCTTTGCGACCCCATGAATTGCAGCACGCCAGGCCTCCCTGTCCATCACCATCTCCCGGAGTTCACTCAGACTCACGTCCATCGAGTCCGTGATGCCATCCAGGCATCTCATCCTCAGTAGTCCCATTCTTCTCCCACCCCCAATCCCTCCCAGCATCAGACTCTTTTCCAATGAGTCAACGCTTCTCATGAGGTGGCCAAAGTACTGGAGCTTCAGCTTTAGCATCATTCCTTCCAAAGAAATCCCAGGGCTGATCTCCTTCAGAATGGACTGGTTGGATCTCCTTGCAGTCCAAGGGACCCTCAAGAGTCTTCTCCAACACCACAGTTCAAAAGCATCAATTCTTCGGCACTCAGCCTTCTTCACAGTCCAACTCTCACATCCATACATGACCACAGGAAAAACCATAGCCTTGACTAGACGGACCTTAGTCGGCAAAGTAATGTCTCTGCTTTTGAATACGCTATCTAGGTTGGTCATAACTTTTCTTCCAAGGAGTAAGCGTCTTTTAATTTCATGGCTGCAGTCACCAACTGCAGTGATTTTGGAACCCCAAAAAATAAAGTTTGACACTGTTTCCACTGTTTCCCCATCTATTTCCCATGAAGTGATGGGACTGGATGCCATAATCTTCATTTTCCGAATGTTGAGCTTTAAGCCAACTTTTTCACTCTCCTCTTTCACTTTCATCAAGAAGCTTTTTAGCTCCTCTTCACTTTCTGCCATAAGGGTGGTGTCATCTGCATATCTGAGGTTATTGATATTTCTCCCAGCAATCTTGACTCCAGGTTGTACTTCTTCCAGTCCAGCATTTCTCATGATGTACTCTGCATAGAAGTTAAATAAGCAGGGTGACAATATACAGCCTTGACGTACTCCTTTTCCTATTTGGAACCAGTCTGTTGTTCCATGTCCAGTTCTAATGGTTGCTTCCTGACCTGCATGCAGATTTCTCAAGAGGCAGGTTAGGTGGTCTTGTATTCCCATCTCTTTCAGAATTTTCCACAGTTTATTGTGATCCACATAGTCAAAGGCTTTGGCATAGTCAATAAAGCAGAAATAGATGTTTTTCTGGAACTCCCTTGCTTTTTTCATGATCCAGCGGATGTTGGCAATTTGATCTCTGGTTCCTCTGCCTTTTCTAAAACCAGCTTGAACATCAGGGAGTTCACGGTTCACATGTTGCTGAAGCCTGGCTTGGAGAATTTTGAGCATTACTTTACTAGCATGTGAGATGAGTGCAATTGTGTGGTAGTTTGAGTATTCTTTTGCATTGCCTTTCTTTGGAATTGGAATGAAAACTGATGTTTTCCAGTCCTGTGGCCACTGCTGAGTTTTCCAAATTTGCTGGCATATTGAGTGCAGCACTTTCACAGCATCATCTTTCAGGATTTGAAACAGCTCCACTGGAATTCCATCACCTCCACTAGCTTTGTTCATAGTGATGCTCTCTAAGGCCCACTTGACTTCACATTCCAAGATGTCTGGCTCTAGATTAGTGATCACATCATGATGATTATCTGGGTCATGAAGATCTCTTTTGTACAGTTCTTCCGTGTATTCTTGCCACGTCTTCTTAATATCTTCTGCTTCTGTTAGGTCCATACCATTTCTGTCCTTTATCGAGCCCATCTTTGCATGAAATGTTCTCTTGGTATCTCTAATTTTCTTGAAGAGATCTCTAATGTTTCCCATTCTGTTGTTTTCCTCTATTTCTTTGCATTGATCGCTAAAGAAGGCTTTCTTATCTCTTCTTGCTATTCTTTGGAACTCTGCATTCAGATGCTTATATCTTTCCTTTTCTCCTTTGCTTTTCGCCTCTCTTCTTTTCACAGCTATTTGTAAGGCCTCCCCAGACAGCCATTTTGCTTTTTTGCGCAGGCGGCAGTGGTGGGCCCGCGCACTAAGCGTGGCTGAGAGTTACCCCACGTCCAAAGTCAGGGACAGCGGCCCAGAGTGCCAGGCTGCGACGGCACAGGAACGGCCAGGAGGAGCCACCCCGTGTCCGAGGTCAGGGCCGGCAGCCAGAGAGGAGCTACCCCACATCAGAGGTCAGTGGCGGCTGGGAGGAGACACCCCACGTCCGAGGTCAGGGGCGGCCGTGAGAAGCCACCTCGCGTCCGAGGCCAGGAGCAGTGACCCTGTGGAGCCACCCCGAGCCCGAGTCCAGGGGCGACAGCTGGGAGGAGCCACCCATGCCCGAGGCCAGGGCCGGCGACCAGGAGGAGCAACCGCAACCGGAGGAGCGGTGGCTGAGCAGGCACAGGAGGGCCTAGAGGAGCTATCCCATGTTGAAGGTCAGGAATGGCGGCAATAAGGAGATACCCCTCGTCCAAGGTAAGGAGCAGCGGCTGTGCTTTGCTGGAGCAGCCGTGAAGAGATACCCCCACGCCCAAGGTAAGAGAAACCCAAGTAAGATGGCAGGTGTTGCAAGAGGGCATCAGAGGGCAGACACACTGAAACCATACTCACAGAAAACTAGTCAATCTAATCACATTAGGACCACAGCCTGGTCTAACTCAATGAAACTAAGCCATGCCTGCGGGGCAACCCAAGACGGGTGGGTCATGGTGGAGAGATCTGACAGAATGTGGTCCACTGGAGAAGGGAATGGCAAGCCACTTCAGTATT
The DNA here is from genome assembly GCF_014754425.2 of Oryx dammah. Classification (NCBI taxonomy): domain Eukaryota; kingdom Metazoa; phylum Chordata; class Mammalia; order Artiodactyla; family Bovidae; genus Oryx; species Oryx dammah. The sequence continues at coordinate 18,837,161 of NW_024070195.1, forward strand.
CTTGCCTTGAGAACCCCATGAAAAGTATGAAAAGACAAAATGATAGGATACCAAAAGAGGAACTCCCCAGGTCATTAGGTGCCCAATATGCTACTGGACATCAGTGGAGAAATAACTCCAGAAAGAAGGAAGGGATGGAGCCAAAGCAAAAACAATACCCAGTTGTGGATGTGACTGGTGATAGAAGCAAGATCCGATGCTGTAAAGAGCAATATTGAATAGGAACCTGGAATGTCAGGTCTATGAATCAGGCAAATTGGAAGTGGTCAAACAAGAGATGGCAAGGGTGAACGTCAACATTCTAGGAATCAGCGAACTAAAATGGACGGGAATGGGTGAATTTAAATCAGATGACCATTATATCTACTACTTCGGGCAGGAATCCCTCAGAAGAAATGGAGGACAACAAAAGAGTGGTCAACAAAAGAGTCCAAAATGCAGTACTTGGATGCAATCTCAAAAACGACAGAATGATCTCTGTTCGTCTCCGAGGCAAACCATTCAATATCACAGTTATCCAAGTCTATGCCCCAACCAGTAACGCTGAAGAAACTGAAGTTGAACGGTTTTATGAAGACCTACAAGACCTTTTAGAACTAACACCCAAAAAAGATGTCCTTGTCATTATAGGGGACTGGAATGCAAAAGTAGGAAGTCAAGAAACACCTGGAGTAACAGGCAAATTTGGCCTTGGAATGCAGAATGAAGCAGGGCAAAGACTAATAGAGTTTTGCCAAGAAAATGCACTGGTCATAGCAAACACCCCCTTCCAACAACACAAGAGAAGACTACACATGGACATCACCAGATGGTCAACACCGAAATCAGATTGATTATATTCTTTGCAGCCAAAGATGGAGAAACTCTATACAGTCAACAAAAACAAGACCAGGAGCTGACTGTGGCTCAGATCATGAACTCCTTATTACCAAATTCACTCAAATTGAAGAAAATAGGGAAAACCTCTAGACCATTCAGGTATGACCTAAATCAAATCCCTTATGATTATACAGTGGAAGTGAGAAATAGATTTAAGGGCCTATATCCGATAGATAGAGTGCCTGATGAACTATGGAATGAGATTCGTGACATTGTACAGGAGACAGGGATCAAGACCATCCTCATGGAAAAGAGGTCACTCTTAAATGATACAATTAGAGAGCAAACTTTTTCAGCGACTTTTCCTTTTTGGTGGTATATAAAATAATGGCACCTTGAAATTGATATTAGCTTACATTTGATAAAATACAGAATATAAATTCTCCACGTTTATGTTCCTCCGTCTTCACTAGCAAAAGTTTAATATATCATTCCATGTGAAAGTTTACTTTTGCTGCATTAAATTTAATTATAACTTGAGTTTGGAATGGGTAATAACTTCTCACTTCCAAATTGTAGACTGCATCTGTACGAAAATGCTCCAGAAATTTTTTCACATTTAATGATTACTAGTTAATAGAAGCAATCAACACTGTAAGCGCCGACCAGACCACTGCAAAGGCCCGAGGGTCGAACCTAGGTTAGGCAGTTCAACTCACGCCAGGTACACGCCCCCCACCCACCCAGGAGCCGGTCCATACTCGCTTTACAAGTACACACACGGGTGCAGAAGGCAAAGCTCTGATTGGCCGAGCGTCACGGGACGCGCACGCAGAGGCCCCTTCGGAGCATGCGCGGGAAATTAGACGCAGGCGCGGCGCGGCGGCGCATGCTCAGTATGCCTCGGTCGCAGCTTGGGCGCCGGCGCGGGGTCGCGAAGTGCCGGCCGCCCCGCCACTGTCCGGCATGAAGGGCTGGGGTCTCGCAGCTTCCTCCTCCTCGCTCCAGCGCCATGGAATGCCTGCGGAGCCTGGCCCAGCTCCTGCCCCGCGCGGTGGGGCTGCCCCGGCGCACCCTGTGCGCTCTGGCCTTGGGCCTGACCCCCGGCACTCGCCCCGTCGTCGCCTACGGCCGCGTCACCGAATTGCTCGGAAGGAGGCGGGCCGCGCCGCTGTGCTGGCCCCGCCGGCTCCCTGTGACAGGTACCGCTCTCCCCGCCCTGCAGTTTCGGGACGCCGGGCTTGCAGTGACCCCAGGGCCCGACCCGACCGCCCGAGCCCACGTGGCTGTGGCTGCCCGCCCCGCGGCCTGCTCCGTCCTCGGCCTCCGGGTCCGCTCTTGGGCGCCGAGGTCCTGCTCTCTTGCACAGGTCTGCGGGCGAAGCTGTGTCCCACCAGCTCCGAGCTCGACTGAGCATCGCCCCCTGGCCCCTGCTAGAGTCCGCCAGCCGTCTGTCCTCCCCACTGGTCCGGCTGCAAACAGTGCTAAGTGCGCTTGAGAGAAGGTTTTTAAGAGTTTCGCTCTGATCCATCCTGATAGTGCCGAAACCAAAATTAGGCTTATCTACCTGGAATGATTTTAATAAGTATTTCTCCTTTCTGTCTCTTTCTTTTGAACGGACACATTTAGACATTTGTCCAGTTGCTCAGGAAAGGGAGAGTGAGGCTGAAGACTTCAGAAACTGCTTCTGAGAAAGATCTGACTTTTCTTCAAGTACTGTGTAACCAGATAGAAGGGGATGGAGGTAGAAGTCTGAGTTATTGTTTTCCCCCCTAAATGATAAACCAAGATGATACCTTGACATTTTCAGAAGTGTGACTATGTGGGTACTAATACTGCTCAAAAACCCAAGACATGTATGGCTCCTCAAAAATGTTCTCAAGTTTTCTCAATTATACTCTCAAAATGCTCCCAAAGTAGCTCACTTTCTCCACCTGCTTCCTCATACTCATTAGGAGAGTCTTTCCAAATTGGGTTACATTGCCGATCTAACCTTTTAGGACAAGCATTGAAATTGAGAATCTCCCTCTGATACCTTAGGGTGAAGGATATCAGATTTGTGATCTCTGAAGAAGATTTAGCTTTGGGACCAGAGACCAGACTTGACCACTCAGGGCTCTTGTGTGGCAGAATTTTATTAAAGTGAAAAAGGGACAGAGAAAGCTTCTGACATAGACATCAGAAGGGGGCGGGGAGTGCCCCACTTGCTAGTCTTAGCAAGGGAGCTGTATACTGTTTTAATTATTACAGTAAATCAAAAGAATGTCTCAAGGTTGTAAAGATCTTACCAGAACCACTCCCACAGTTTACATTTTAAGATAACAGGATTCAGTTCAGTTGCTCAGTCTGGTCTCTGGGACCCCATGGACTGCAGCTCGCCAGGCCTCCCTGTCCATCACTAACTACGGGAGCTTACTCAAATTCATGTCCATTAAGTCAGTGATGCCATCCAACCATCTCATCCTGTGTCATCCCCTTCTCCCACCTTCAGTCTTTCCCAGCATCAGGGTCTTTTCAAATGAGTTGATTCTTCACCTCAAAGGTGGTCAAAGTATTGGAGTTTCAGCTTCAGTATAAGTCGTTCCAATGAATAGTCAGGACTGATTTCCTTTAGGATCGACTGGTTGGAATAACAGGATTAGAACTTAACAATGGAAAGATCTTACCAGACCCACTCCCATAATATACCTTTTAAGATAACAGTATTAGTCAGAAGGTTTTCAGGAAGGAGAAACTGTCCTCAAGCAGGATATGTTGTTATGTAATCCTGAGTACGGAGTTTAAACTGAGTTGTTTTGTTTTGTAGTCATCAGTTCCAGGCTTAAAGAAAAAAATGTTTTATGGGACTAAGACTAAGAAATGTAGAGGGAAAAAAGACCTTTGTCCTTTCCTCTTCCTTGAGAACTCCAGACCCCTATCTCCTCGTCAGGAGCCCCAGACCCCGCTCTCCTCCTTGGAGACCATGGACTTCTTATCAGTCTCCCTACAAATTGACTCTCTTCCCTCCAAGTAACATTTTATCTCACTTGTGACTTATTAGCAAATGCTGATTTGTAGCACTGTAACTTTTATTCAGCTGACCCTCATAAGGTGGTTTGTACAGGGGGAACCAACAAACCTCAGTTCAGTTCAGTCGCTCAGTTGTGTCCTACTCTTTGCGACCCCATGAATCGCAGCACACCAGGCCTCCCTGTCCATCACCAACTCCCGGAGTTCACTCAAACTCTTGTCCATCGAGTTGGTGGTGCCATCCAGCCATCTCATCCTCTGTCGTCCCCTTCTCCTCCTGCCCCGATTCCCTCCCAACATCAGTCTTTTCCAATGAGTCAGCTCTTCACATGAGGTGGCCAAAGTACTGGAGCTTCAGCTTTAGCATCATTCCTTTCAAAGAAATCCCAGGGTTGATCTCCTTCAGAATGGACTGGTTGGATCTCCTTACAGTCCAAGGGACTCTCAAGAGTCTTCTCCAACACCACAGTTCAAAACCATCAATTCTTCGGCACTCAGCTTTCTTCACAGTCCAACTCTCACATCCATACATGACTACTGGAAAAATCATAGCCTTGACTAGACGGACCTTTGTTGGCAAAATAATGTCTCTGCTTTTTAATATGCTGTGTAGGTTGGTCATAACTTTCCTTTCAAGGAGTAAGCGTCTTTTAATTTCATGGCTGCAGTCACCATCTGCAGTGATTTTGGAGCCCCAAAAAATAAAGTCTGACACAGTTTCCACTGTTTCCCTATCCATTTCCCATGAAGTGATGGGACCAGATGCCATGATCTTCGTTTTCTGAATGTTGAGTTTTAAGCCAACTTTTTCACTCTCCACTTTCACTTTCATCAAGAAGCTTTTTAGTTCCTCTACACTTTCTGCGGTAAGGGTGGTGTCATCTGTATATCTGACGTTATTGATATTTCTCCCGGCAATCTTGATTGCAGCTTGTACTTCTTCCAGCCCAGTGTTTCTCATGATGTACTCTGCATAGAAGTTAAATACAGCAGCTTCCACTAACTATCCATTTTACACATGGTGTGTATATGTCGATGCTACTCTCTCAGTTTATCCCACCCTCTCCTTACCCATCATTTTCACAAGAACAAATTATGTCTTTGAATGTATAGGAAAGAATAAGATAATGAGAATATAGCTTCATATTCTGTGGTTAGGAATTCTGCCTATGCTTCTTGTGTTTAGTAGTGTGAACAATGTCCTTTCTCAGGCATTAAATTTACTTGGTTATACTTGAGAGCTTTTCTTCAACTTAGTCTAATCACATTTTCAAGTAAAAGTTTGCTTTTATTCCAGTTCACCGGGTTCTTTATTCCAGGGCAGTGAATTGTTTCACAAGTATTCACACTAAAGTATATCAGTGGATGTAGAAAATGGACTTGTGAAAATGCTGGGTAAGGAGAGGGTGGGATGAATTGAGAGAGGAGCATCGACGTATACACACCATGTGTAAAATAGATAGTGGGGAGCTGCTGTATAGACAGGGAGCTCAGCTCGGTGTTCTGTGATGACTGAAAGGGCTGGGATGGGGGCAGGGAGGCTCAAGAGGGAAGGGATGGATATGTACACATAGCTGATTCACCTACAGCAGAAACCAAGACATTGTGAAGCAGTTATACTCCCATTTTTAGAAATAATTTAAAAATTAAAGTGTATCAGTGGGAAAGAAATTAAATATAGAGTTAAAATCTGTAGGCTTCATAATTTATAGGTTAATCAAATAGTCCTGATATTTGGAATGCTGAGAGGTCAGGTAGTTCTTGGAATGTATGTTTTCTAAACTATGTCTTCCAGTGTAACTTTCATTGAGAACCTTTCTACATTGTATGAAAGTGAATAGGCATTTTACTTTAATCTCAGAACATCGTTACACATTTGATGTCCAACTACAAGATATAATAATTAGGAAAAGGGGTGGTTGGAATCCATAAATTCTTCTAATGCCTCACCTAAACTATTACATTTAAAAACCATGTTTTGCCAAACCTAACATAATCCCTGCAAATGTTAAAAGTGTTTCTTATTTTCCCCTCTGGGAAAAAAATTCAAAACATAGTGAAATAGTTTGAAACATAGTGAAATTCTACAGACTATGAGAGTTGTATCTTAGCTATATGTGAAAACCAATCATACGCTCACAAGGAATTCTCTAATTCATTCTTCAGGTGAAATTTACCGGAATAGAACTTCAGATGTGTCTCAAGCCACTTTAGCCAGTGTATCCCCAGTGTTTACTGTGGTGAGTATGTGTGGTCCATTTGATGACTTACAGAGAGTACATACTTATTAAGTTAACTGGGCTGGACAGATCAGCCATGATACTACTTACTTAGTTTTATAATGTATAAGTCATTGTCTTTTGTTTAGCCAGTGACTTGAGTGCCAGCTAGATTTGCTGCATAGCACTCTTGAGTCTTTGCTAATATCTGCAGAGCTTGTCTTAGTACTAGAACAAGTGGCTCAAATCACATTTCAGAGCTTCCTGGTTGAAACTCAAGATTTCTCCAGAAATCTATTCAGAAGTCCTTGAAGGCTATTAGCCACAAAATGGCTTGAACCTATGCTATGCAGTATAATACATGCAGAAGCATTTTGAAGGTAGCACAGGGTATTACTTAAAACTGCAAGCTTTGTTGGGTCTTGATCTCTGCAGCATTCTTTAAAATGGTCCACAGAAAAAAATGGAATAAAACAACATAAATGGTGTGTATCACACACACATATTTAGAGAAAAATAAGGCCATTGGGGCACATATTAACAAAGGGAGACTCTAGGTCAAGGTTACATGGAAATTGGTTTTAATATTCTTGTAACATTTTTGTAGGCTTTTGATTTTTTTAAATCTTAATTTTTAGAGAAAGAGCCAGAGTTTGTAAATTCAGATCTCAACTCTGACTCTTACTAACTAGATGGACTTGGAGAAGTTACGATAATATCTTTGTGCCTTGGTTTTCTCATCTGTAAACTAGGTTGGGAAAGACTGAGGGCAGGAGAAGAAGGGGACAACAGAGGATGAGATGGTTGGATGGCATCATCGACCTGATGGACATGGGTTTGGGTAGACTCCAGGAGTTGGTGAGGGACAGAGAGGCCTGGCATACTGTGGGTCATGGGGGTCACAAAGAGTCGAACATGACTGAGCAACTAAACTGAAACTAGGAGTAATAGTACCTACCTTGTAGAATTATGAGATTTAAATTAATTTAAATATGTAAAACCCTTAAAAGTAATACCTCACACATGGTAAGCATTCAGTGTATATATTAGCCATTATATATCGTCATTATTATTTAGGCTTTTTAACATAGCTTTTTTTTATGAACTATACAGAACAAGACAACTCTCAGAACTGCACGGAGAGGTTGTCACTGTTATTCACTCTTCTGGGAGTTAGCCAGTTTAATTAAACAATACAAAGTCAGATGTTAAATATTGAAAGAAGGTTCTTTGCAGGTGAAATCATTGTCTACCAAGAACACTTAAAATCAGTTGATGCTATTTGAAATAATGTGAGTTCCTTTCAAGGTAAACATTAAAAAAAATCAGTTTGTATGATCTCATTTTTTAAAAATTAAAAAATCTCATAAAAATACAGATAAATACGGAGATGCAAAAATTTTCATCATACATTGTTAAGTTGAAAGCAGAGGAGAGACTGCAAAGAAGTGTATGTAGTGTGAATGTATTTAGTAAGAATAAGTCTGGAAGGGCATTTAGTAAAATGTTAGCATGGTTTTCTCTAAAATTTGTGACCGAATAGTTTATTTGCAAATTTTCTGCAGCAGATGTATGTATTTGAAATAAGCTTAAGGAGGAAACCTAGTATATATTTCACAAAACAAAACTTCCCTTGATGTAGGTTTCCCTTTAACTCTGATGTTTTATGGTGCTTATGTATTCCTATTGATGTTATCTTTGCTCACCAGAAGCAAGCTGAAATATACTATGAGGTTTTATGGTGGTATTATTAACATAGCATGCATATTTAGGACTTGTACCTCAAGTATATCTTAGAGTGTGTCTTCTGAAAATACATATTTAAGTAGTAAATAATGCAGCCCAGCACATAGTGATTCATTTAACATTATTTTGACGTCTTCAGACTTGACTTGTGGACAAGTATTACATGAAAATGTTCCCTCTGTTTTATAGGAAGTAAGTACAGTTTTGGCATTGTGTCCTCTCTACACTATCAGAAGAGGTCTTTTCTGTACATATTTATTGATTCTGCAGCACCCACCAGAGAGCCCTCATAGCATCCCACAGATATTAATACTTAGATTCCCAAGATAAGCCACGTTTGATCCCAGTCTATTCAGAAGGTAAAAGGATAGGAAATTCACAAGGGCAGTATTTGGTGTTTTCTCTTCGAAAGAAGTCCTTCCAGCCATCCAGGGGCTCCTGTGGCCCCCTGTGTGAAGCTCAGGTATGAGGAGAGGATATTCTCAAAGGTGGGTGCGAGATCCACCTTGGCTTAGACCCCCTGAGGCCCTCTTGTCAGTATCTCTTGTCACCATCCTAGAGGCATATCCCAGGCTCCTGCAAGGAGCAGTCAGTTACAAGAGCCACTGTCTTCGGGAAGGCAGAACTGTGGCTCCCCACCAGGTACCATGATCCACTCTCAGTCTCCCCAGTGCAGCCCGTCGAGCAGTGACTGGGCATTTTCACGATGAATGATATGGCCTAGTAAGTAACACAGCTGACACTCCTTCATCAGATCTTCTGAGGAACCAAGTTAGATAGTTAATCCAAGGTCAGATTTGTCCTGGCAAAGGAAAGGGGACTTTTTGTTTTAATCCTGAACTCATAACCAAATTTAACCTAAGAACAGCAGATATGGTTTATATCTTCATTATTTTAGAGTTATTTTCATAGTACCATATGATATGATACCACAAATCATGTGCTGATTTGGGAGAAAATAATGCTGTTATTATCTGTCTCCAGACAAAATTTGACAAAGAAGGAAAGGTGACTTCTTTTGGTGAGTATCTGTAATTTTCTTTTAAATCAACCCACTGGAAGTAAAGAAACTATTATATTTTGAGTAGAATATTATTTGCTTATGTGGATGTGTTGAAGATGATCTTTCTTAAGCATTTGTCCATTAGCCCTAATTACTGGCAGCATTTGACCTGTACTGTAATTTTCGGGGGCTGGGGAGGAGGTGAGAAGCCACTCACTCTAACAGAATGTTCTAGCAAGAGTGTTGGCTGGTATGCAGCCAGGAGAGAGACACTTTTCCCTTTTGTTTCTCTTCCTTAGTCTCCCTTTCACCGCCCTGGTCCTCATGTCCGTCTCCTCCTGTGCCATGTTGAAGGCAGAATCAAGTAATACCACTGCCACTGCAGTTGCAGTGGGTGACGGCAGACGGGAGGGACAGGGCACTGGATGGTAGTCGTTGAAACTCTGCCAACGATGGCTCTTGTGGACGGTTTCTTTTTAAAATGAAACTCAGCATTACTGTACCATCTGACCTCAGGTACAGGTTTCAAGTCTCCCCGTCCTTCCGACCTTCTAGTCCTGTTACTGCTGTTGCTGAAATCCTAGTGGGGTATATTGGGTATTGTTTGCTTCAGTATCGCCTCAAAAGGTTGTTCTACTTAGAGCTCTATCACAGGTGTGGCTTGATATTGTAAGAATAGATGCTCCCATTACCAGCATGATTTCTTGGGTTTGTTCATCTATTTTGCTTTTTCTTAGGTGATAAATTTAGTTTTCAGGTAGGAGAATCTAGTGATTTTATTTTCTCGTTTTGTATTAGTCTAAGAACAAAGACAATTGGACCATCTGTTTATAGATTAAAAATGCTGAACTTAATAATATAGTAAGGAAACAATAGAAAATGTAGTTCTGTACAGTTCATATTTAAAAATCCATGCATCTAGAGCTAGGAATTGTTACTGTAAGTTCTAATGATGTATAACTATGGTTTTTATACTGGTCCCAAGGGGTTTCTCTAAGTGCAGAGAAATTTTGTGAAGTATGGTTAAGAGGAGAAAAGAAAAATTAGTTTGACCAGATTTAGTCTGAATATGTTTTTGAGGTAGAAATGAGTGTTACAAAGACCCACTTTGATTACTTAGCCATTAAAAAGAATGAAATAATGGCATTTGCCAGCAACATGGATATAGAGATTGTCATACTGAGTGAAGTAAGTCAGACAGAAAAGGAGAATTATCGTGTGATATCCTTTATATGTGTACTCTAAAAAGAAATGATACAAATGAACTTAGAAAATAAAGACTCACAGACTTAAAAAACAAACTTACATTGTAGGGGGAGTGGGGAGAGTCGGGGGGAAGGGATAATTAGGGAGTTTGGGATGGACATGTACACACTGCTATATTTAAAATGGATAACCAACAAGGACCCACCATATAGCATATGGAAGGAACTCTGCTCAGTGTTATGTGGCAGCCTGGATGGGAGGGGAGTTTGGGAGAGAATGGATACATGCGTATCTATATGGCTGAGTCCCTTTGCTGTTCACCTGAAATTGTCACAACATTGTTAATTAGCTATACCCTAATACAAAATTAAAAGTTAAAAAAGTGCAGTGGCATAAATTGCAAAAAAGGCAAAAAGACCCATTTTAGCTCTTGTTTCTGTTAGTAATAGCAGATTATCTCAATGGTGTTGGGAGGGGTACTCTGATATAAAAATATAAACTTTTTGGTTTATAAGTTTACCCACTCTTTTTATTGAACGCATTTCTTTTTTAGAAAGGAAGAAAACTGACTTATATCAAGAATTAGGTCTTCAAGCCAGAGATTTGAGGTTTCAGCATTTAATGAGCATCACAACCAGAAACAATAGGATTATCATGCGAATGGAGGTAAAGGATTTTATTTCATTTACATTTCTCCCCTGCACTCTTAAAGTTCCTTCCTTGCTATCTTGATCAGTAGTTTAAAAGTAATTTTGTAATTAAAAAAACAGATGTGTGAAGCTATTGTATAATAGAACATGGTGTTAGGAGTAGAACTCATGTTATGTGAATTGTGTACCTGTGCTCAGCAGGTACACTGCTGTACACAGCACTGCTCTGTTAATCATGGAAAAGGTCTGACTGCGGTCTCCTTTCTCACTGTTTGAATTTAGTCTCTAGTTTCTGAAATAAGAGATTCTTGGTTTATAACAGACTTTTGCAGTCATATACAGTATATATGTAATTGCATTGTAACTTCAGCTACTAAGACTATATTCTAGTTTTCGAAATAGCCAAGAAGTAGCCTTTATATTTTATCATCTTTCGTTTTTTAAATATTTATTTATTTGACTGCTGGATGTTAGTTGCTGCATGTGGGATCTAGTTCCCTGACCCGGGATTGAACTGGGGGCCCCCTGCATTGGGAGCACAGAATCTTAGCCACTGGACCACCAAGAAAGTCCCTAAAGTTTATAACTAGCATCTTTCAAAACTTTTAAAAAATGCCTCTTTAATAGAGAAGTATGTGATAAAGCGAACTATTTTATAATGTAACGTTTGGAGTAGAACTCATTTTACATGGATTATAGAAGAACGTTAATTATAGCATCTAATTGGTCTGTGTATAGGTACTCACTGTATAATTTTTCAACTTTTCTGAATAAAAATGTTCATATTAGAGTTGACTTTGGAGCCTCATTGGGGTGGGGGCACCGAACCTCCAAGCAGTGAAAAATAACATTTGTACGTTAGAGTTCCTCCATACCTGCTGTCCTCAGATTCAGCCACCGCAGATCGTGTATTTGTGTGGTATTTACTACTGAAAAACATCTGTATGTAAAACGACCCAAACAGAATATGTTAGCCTTTCTCTTCAGAATAAATTTTTAACTTCATAGTGTTCTAAATTAGAGCACTAAGGCTACATTTTATCTTTATGATTTCAAATTAGCTTAGTATGTTTTGATGATATTTTAAAAAAAGGAAACTTCCCCACTTCAGCCAAACCAATCATGATTAATCTTGTCTAAAAATCTGCTGAATGCTTGACTTTAAGACCTTGTCTTGTTTCCTTTGTTCTCTATATTTCTCTTGATTACCCTGGAAATCCTAGTAAATACATAATTTGCTTAATTCTAGTTCTGTTGAGAGTGAGTTAGAGGTATTATTAGAGTATTAAATTCTAAATATTTTATGATTGTTACTTTTTCCCTACAACTCTACAACTTACATATATGCCTGTGTACATATATCTATCTACAGATATGTGTGTGTGTGTGTATGTGTGTGTATATATATATATATATATATTTTTTTTTTTTTTAACAGTATTTGAAAGCTGTGATAACTCCGGAGTGTCTTCTGATACTAGATTATCGTAATTTAAATCTGGAGCAGTGGCTTTTCCGGGAACTCCCTTCACAGTTGGCTGGAGAGGGTCAACTTGTCACATACCCTTTACCTTTTGAGTTTAGAGCTATAGAAGCACTCTTGCAGTATCGGGTAAGCCTGTGTTTGTCCACCTTCTTGAATGTCTTCTGATTTTACAATGCTGTGGAGGAGGAAGACACTTTGGTTTTTTCTGTTTTTGGCTGTGCTGGGTCTTTGTTGCTGTGTGGGCTTTCCTCTAGTTGTAGCAGGCGGGGCCTTCTCTCTAGCTGTGGTGCACAGGCTTCTAATTGCCGTGGCTTCTCTTGTTGCTCAGGGCTTCCCTAGTGGCCCAGATGGTAAAGAATCTGCCTGCAGTGCAGGAGACTGGGGTTCAATACCTGCGTCGGGAAGATCCCCTGGAGAAGGAAATGGCTATCCACTCCAGTATTCTTTGCTAGGAAATCTTATGGATAGAGGAGTCTGGTGGGCTACAGTCCACGGGATCGCAGAGTCGGACATGACTTAGCCACTGAACAGCAACTCTTGTTTCTGAGCACAGGCTCCAGAGTGCTAGGGCTTCAGCATCAGTAATTGTGACTCCTGGGCTCTAAGGACAGGCTCAGTAGCTGTGGTACACAGGCTGAGTTGCTTCACGGCATGTAGGATCTTCCCAGATCTAGGATCGAACCCATGATTCCTGCGTTGGCAGATGGATTCTTTACGATTGAGCCACCAGGGAAGCACTGGTATTGTTTTAATGGCACTTGCCGTAACCACACCCTCCCCCCAAATAGAAACATCTCAGGGTCTTATATGTGGAAAGTACTTAATTCTTAAACTTTATGACTGAAATAGATCTAAAGTCTCTAGGTATAGTATACAGAGTCTCTTTAACAGTCATGTTATGACATTCAGTGAAACACATCTCAGGTTGTCTATCCTGACATCCTGTTCAGGGATGCTAATTCAAAATACTTATCTTAAATACGATATAAATGAACATACCAAAAGGTTTTAGCTGTATGCCATTTTATTCTCTAACTGAATTGTATGTTGGGTAACTGCTTACACATGATAAAGTGAAGTGAAGTCACTCAGTCGTGTCCGACTCTTTGTGACCCCATGGACTATAGCCCACCAGGCTCCTCCATGCATGCAATTTTCTAGGCAAGAACACTGGAGTGGGTTGCTATTTCCTTCTCCAGGGGATCTTCCCGACCCAGGGATCGAACCCGGGTCTCCCACGTTGCGGGCAGACGCTTTACCGTCTGAGCCACCAGGGAAGCCCTACACATGATAAATATAATACAAATATTTCATCAGATCATTCTGATACTTATCAGCCATTTGATTTGTTGGTACAATCCTTTGTCTGAGGTAGCTAAATGATGCCTCTGTTTGAGACCTAGTTTGACATAGGAATCATGTACACTTCTCACAGCGCTTGTATTAAATTGATAATCACTGAGGGTCTGGGGATCCTGTCAAGCTCTGAACAATTCTTCCCCCATCAGTCAGGATAGTACTGTTCAGGACCTGGTTACAAGCAAGAGCCAGTGCCCTGAGCATCCTAACCAGATTGGAGAAGAGGAGGGAAGCGGGGAGAGTAAAGGGGACATGAGGTGGGTTGGGGGTTGGTGGTACCTGGCACCCTTCTCTTTGTCTGCCTTGCTCTGTTGAGGTAGTAGCAGGTGGCTCCATTCCTTACTGGGGTTAGTAAGGCAGCAGCACCAGCTGGTACCAGCCATTGAGATGGTGGCTAGTTGAAGCCCACTCACTGGGCAGGGAAATAATAGAAGGAAAGAAATGAAGGTACATGAACAGTGGTCAGTGCTGAAGCTACACAGACTGAGTCAGCTCTCAGGAGCTCATGGTGGGGTGGAGAGTGTGTTGCAGTTTACACTATTAATTTCACTACTTAATTCAGCTACTGTTACGCTGCATACTAACAGTTATTGGAAGTATTTTAATATTTTAACAGATAGCATAGCTATATCATGGAGAAGGGCAACCCACTCCACTATTCTTGTCTGGAAAATCCCATGGACAGAGGGCTATGGTCCGTAGGGTTGCCGAGAGTCTGACACAACTGAAGCGACTTAGCATGCCCATACACATATCTGTATTAATGCATACCTGCTGATTAATCCTGCTGTGCCTATATTAACATGAATAATAAATATACATTTGACTTTTCAACTTTATTTTTTAACGTTTAAGGTATGTTTTGTTTTTTAAAAGAGCTTTTTTATTTTTTGCAAAAGAACTTTGTTCATAGGAATTTTGAACTACATCCTGTTCTGTTACAAACAACATGGGTATTGTTTACCAGATGTGAAGTTTGTTTTAACCAGGGAATGGCAGCTTTTCTTTTAATCAGTCTTCCATTCCTTTCATACTAAGTGTCTGTAGGGGGAGGACTCTTACAGGAATTAATTTCCTGTCACCCAAATGGGAGCCTGGCCACAACATTATGCATGATTATCTTTTAACCTAGGAGATTAGTTTTTTAATCATCTGGGATAGGCATTCCAACAGTAACCATGTTCTGAAATGTTACCAACCTTCCTAGCTATTTTCGATTTCTGTATTTAATCAGAGGATTCACTGACCCTGAGTATTCTAAAAAGATTGTTTTAATTCTTATGAAAGGTCATGTTGTTATCTAGATCAACACCCTTCAGGGGAAACTTAGCATTTTACAACCACTGATCCTTGAGACATTGGATGCTTTGGTGGATCCCAAACATTCTTCCATAGACAGAAGCAAACTGCACATCTTGCTACAAAATGGCAAAAGGTAAATATGGGTGATTTACCAAGTTGGGAATTAGACACAAATGTCTTAAACTTCTCTTTTAGTAGTCTTAAGAGTGAAATGTTTAAGGTAAATTCAGATCCAAAATTAGTGTAGTTATTAACTATCTTAAAAATACCAACTAGTCTTGCAAATGGTAATGACATTATTTACTTTGAAACTTACTCTCAATGCCTTCATTGCCATATCTGGTTTTCATTATTCTTAAAAATCTTTCATAACTTTAAAGTAGGAAAGTAGCCTAGGGTCACTTTGAACAGCTTTTTATAAAGAATTAGGGTTAGGGTTAGTAGCCCAGGTGGGAAATTGAGCTAAAGGGGGCACACAAACAAATGTTTATTGAAAGCTGTTTTCAATGAAATGCTGTATCAGTCTCTTTTATATGTGTGATCTCATCTCAACCTGTCATCAGTCCTGTTGACATGGTCCTCATTTTGAAGATAAGAAAATCGAGGTCTAAGTAACTTGTCTAAACTTTAATAGCTACTAAATGACAGATCTATATTCAAATCATATTTTTTTCCCTCCAAAGTTCATGAAGTTTTTGTTTGTTGATCATAATGCATTCCAGAATTTAATATATTAATTTGTATTACAGATTGAATGATCAGTCCCTCAGGATTTGTACCCCCTAAAATACTTTCAGGAGTTAACAGTTAAAATTCCTGAGTCATTTTTTTGTCGAAAAATATTAGGATGTTCTTATCAAATAAAAGTAAATGGTCTCTTCTTGTATTATCACTGCCATAATTAAGAATAAAAGTAAATTTCTGGCCCCAAAAGTTTACATCACAGTGATTGTATGTTTCTGAGATAAATAACATATGCTGAAAATTATATCGTCATTTAATTTTATCACTTAATATATTAACAGTCAGTCTTGTATTGGGAATTGATTCTCAAACTGCCTAGTAAATACCAAAAACTTTTTACAAGTCAGTGTTTATCATGAGTGTATAAGGGAGTCTGCTTGATAAGACATTAGAAAGGCACTACTCCTGTAGGAAAATTTTTTATAGGTTTATGTTATTGATCATTTCTATACAATTATTCTTACAGCCTGTCAGAGTTAGAAACAGATATTAAAATCTTCAAAGAGTCCATTTTAGAGATCTTGGATGAAGAAGAGCTGTTGGAAGAGCTCTGTCTGACAAAGTGGAGTGACCCACGAATCTTGTAAGTGAACAGTGATGCTTTGTTAGTTTTTCCCTTAGAATCAGTTGTCTTCTTCAGATAACTTTTTATAAGAAGAACATTTTTCTGGAATAGAGGGGTGCACTTTTCATGCCCAGTTTCATTATTTCCTTTTCCGTATTGCATCTAACTGAATTTAATGAGGACTTGTTAAGTGCTTGCTCTGTATACAACAACTATCAAGATAAACACACCATTGCCTTTATCTTCAAATCCCTGACCAACAGAGTGACATACACAGCTAACTTTGCTGGAGAGGTCAGCTGGAGAGGTGGGGCAAAGGGCGGATGGAGTGCAGGGAGGCGAATGAGACGCTGGCACAGATTCTGTAAGTCTCGTTAACATAAAAACACTCATCTTATAGACCTTTCATCTCTTAGGAACTTAAAAATCACGTATGCTTCTTCTGTATATGCAAGTTTAAATGCTGCCTTTTCAAATGTTTTTGTTCTTTGTAACTATCATTATCAGAGATTAATACAGACACCTTTGTAATGTTCATAGTTTCTGTAGTGTGTACAGATTTTTTAATTGAGAAATTAGTTATCTATATTTTAATAAGGAAACGAAAAGGGCTTTGTAACCCTTGATATTCTAACAGATAGATATAGTAGCAGAAACTCAAACACTTGAACTCTTGTTTGCTTTCCTTCTTAAGCCAGTCTGTCTCTAATATGCTTTTTAAGTGTCTTTTACAGAGTGCTTCATTCCTGCTTATCCTCTTTGGTAGGACTGGGGGTATAACTAAAGAGGGGGAAAAAACTAGTAACTTTTTTTTCTAACGGACGTATAATTGGTTTACAGTTCTATCCTAATTTGTGTTATACAACAGAGCGACTCAGTTACACACCTATGTATATTCCTTTTTTAGATTCTTTTCCGTTGTGGTTTATCCCAGGAGATCGGTTATAGTTCCCTGTTGTGTACAGTAGGACCTGGTTGTTAGCCATTCCATATGTAATCGTTTGCATCCACTACAGGCTCCCAGTCCATCCCTCTCTGTCGCCTCCTCCCCCTTGGTAATCACAAGTCTGTTCTTTATGTCTGTTTTGTAGATAGGTTCATTTACGCCACATTTTAGATTCCACGTATAAATGATACCATGTATTTGTTTTTCTAACTTCACTTAGTATGATAATCCCTAGTTGTATCCATGTTGCTGCAAAAACGGCATTAGTTCCTCCTTTTTATGGCTGAGTAGTATTCCGTTGTATACATGTACCACATCTTTATTCTTTCATCTGTCCACGGACGTTGAGGTTGTTGCAGTGTCTCAGCTGTTGTAAACAGTGCTGCTACACTGTGAATATGCTACGTTGGAGTCCATATATCTTTTTGAATTACAGCTTTGTCCAGGTATATGCCCTGGACTAGGATTGCTGGATTATACAATAATTTTATTTTATTTTTAGTTTTCTAAGGAATCTCCATACTGTTTTCCATAGTGGCCACACTAATTTATATTCCCGCTAACAGAATAGGATTCTCTTTTCTCCACACTTTGTCCAGCTTTTGTTATTTGTAGAGTTTTTGATGATGGCTATTCTGACCAGTGTGAAGTGGTACCTCATTGTAGTTTCGATTTGTATTTCTCTAATAATTAGTGATGTTGAGCATCTTTTCTTGTGCCTACTGGCCATTTCATGTCTTTGGAGAAATGTCTATTAAGGTCTTCGGCCCATTTTTCGATTGGGTTATGTGGTTTTGGGAGTTGTATGAGCTATTTGTATATTTTGGAAATTAAGCCCTTGTCAGTTGCATCATCTGCAGATATTTTCTTCCAGTCTGTAGGTTGTCTTTTTTTTTTTTTAATTGTTCCTTTGCTGTGCAAAACTTCTAAGTTTGATTAGGTACCACTTGTTCTTTTTTATCAATATTTCTGTTGCCTTGGGAGACTGACCTAAGAAAATACTGGTACGATTTACGTCAGGTTATGTTTTGCCTTTGCTCTCTTATAGTTTAATGATATCATGTCTTATGTTTGAAGTCTTTAAGCCATTTTGAGTTTATTTTTGTGTAGGGTGTGAGGGTGTATTCTAACTTCATTGACTTACATGCAGCCTTCCAAATTTCCCAGCACTGCTTACTGAAGAGACTGTCTTTTTCCAGTTGTATATTCTTGCCTCCTCTGTCAAAGATTAATTAACGATAGGTGTGTGGGTTTGTTTCTGGGTTCTCTATTCTGTTCCATTATCCCTAGTCTTGTTTTTGTACCAGTTACCACATTGTTGTACTGTAGCTTCCTAGTATTGTCTGAGGTCAGAGAGAGTTATGCCTCCTGTTTTGTTTCTGTTTCCTCAGGATTGCTTTGGCAGTTCTGGGCTTTTTATGGTTCCATATAAATTTTTGGATTATTTAATTCTGTGAAAATGTCGTGGGTAATTAGATAGGGATCTCTACTAAATTTGTAGATTACTTTGGGTGGTATTGCCATTTAAACAATATTCTTTCAATCCAAGAGCATGGGATATCTTTCCATGTCTTTGAATCTTCTTTAATTTTAATATTCCCTTTTCTGTATTTCATCATTAGTGTAAAACTGATTTACAAATGTTAATCTTATATTCTGCTACTTTGCTGAATTCATTTATAGATCTAGTAGATTTTTTTCCTGCAGTCCTTAAGGTTTTCTATGCATTTTCATGTCTTCTGCATATGATGACAATTTTATCTCTTCCTTTCCAATTTGAATACCTTTTCTTGTTTGTCTGCCGTGGTTAGGACTTCCATTATTACTACATTGAATAGCATTAGTAAGGGTGGGCCTCCTTGTTTTCTTATTCCAGATATAGTGGGAAGACTTTCAGCATTTCACTGTTGAATATTATATTGGCTTTGGGTTTGTCATAAGTGGCTTTTAGTGTGTTTTTGTTATGAATGGATTGAATTTTGTCAGATGCTTTTTCTGTATCTGTTGAGACGATCATATGGGTTTTGACTTATTTACATGGTGTATTACATTGGGGATTCCCAGGTGGCACTAGTGGTAAAGAACCCACCTGCCGATGCAGAAGATGTAAGAGACTCAAGTTCGATTCCTGGGTTGAGAAAATCCCTCGAAGGCTGTGACAACCCACTCCAGTATTCTTGCCTCGCAAATTCTCATGGACAGAGGAGCCTAGCAAGCTATAGTCCATGGGGTTGTAAAGAGTTGGACATGACTGAGCACTGATTGATTGATTTTGCATATGTTGAAGCATCCTTGTGTATTTGTGATAAATCCCTCTTGGTTTTGGTACATGATCTTTTTTATATGTTGTTGGATTCAGCTTGCTCATATTTTGTTGAGAATTTTTGTATCTATATTCATTGAAGGTATTTGCCCTGTGGTTTTCTGTTTTGGTGGTATTTGTTTAGTTTTGTTATCCGGTGGTTGATGGTGGCTTCATGGCAATCCACTCCAGTATTCTTGCCTGGAGAATTCCATGGACAGAGCATGGTGTCACAGAGGCAGTCACGAGTGACTAACACACTTTGCTATTACTAGAATGTCTTTGGGAGTGATCCCCCCTCTCCAGTGTTAGAATAGTTTAAGCAGTTTTTTGTATGTTTGGAAGAATTCACCTTTAAAGCCACCTGGACCTGTAGTTTTGTTTGTAGGGAGTTTTTGTTTGTTTTTTTAAATTACAGATTCTATTTCACTTCTAGTGATCAGTCTGTTCAGGTTATCTTGTCTCCTTGATTTAGTTTTGGTGGACTGTATCTTTCTAGAAAGTTGTCCATTTCTTCTAAGTTGTCGAATTTGTTGGCATATAATTGTTCATAGTATTCTCTGAAGGGTTTTTTGTATTTCTGCAGTATCAGTTGAAATTTCTCCTTTTTCATTTCCTAATTTATTTGGATTCTATCTTTTTTCTTCTTGGTGAGATTGGCCAGAGGTTTGTCAGTTTTGTTGATCCTTTCAAAGACCCAGTTCTTGGTGTTACTGATTTTTTATTTTATTTTATTTATTTTGGGCTGTGCTGGGTCTTCATTGTTGTGTGGATTTTCTCTGGTTCTGGCAAGTAAGTGGGGATTACTCTAGTCGCACTTCACAGGCTTCGGAGCATGGGCTCCCAGGCACTCAGGCCTTCAACAGTTCCAGCTCCTGGGCTCTAGAGCACAGCTGTGGCATGTGGGTTTAGTTGCTCTGCAGCATGTAGGATCTTCCCAAACCAAGGATCAGACCCATGCTGTGTCTCCTGCAGTGGGAGTCAGATTCTTTACCACTGAGCCATGAGGGAAGCCTGGTGTTGGTTTTTTTTTTCCCTATTTTTTTAAATCTCAACTTATTTCCTTCCTGATCTTTATTATTTTCCTCCTACTGACTTGAGGTTTTGTTTTTTGTTTTTTTCTTATTCTTTTAGGTCATATGTTAGGTTGTTAATTTGAGATATTTTTTTCTTGTTTTTTGAGGTAAGTGTGTAATTTCCCTTTTGATTTCCTCATTTATCTGTTGGGTAGTAACATATGGATTTCTTTTCCTTTTGTTGTTTTCTAGCTTCATGCTGTTGTGAGGAAAAATGCTTGAAATAATTTCTTTACTCTTATGGTTGTTGAGGTTAGTTTTGTGTCCTAGTATGTGGTCAGCCCTAGAGAATGCTCCATGTGCATTTGAGAAGAATGTGTATTCTGGTTTTTTTGGAAATAATGTCCTGAAAATACCAGTTAAGTCTTAACTGTTACATCTTTTAGGATCTCTGTTGCCTTAGTGATTTTTCTGTCTAGAGGATCTGCCCATTGATGTGAATGGGGTGATAAAGTCTCCTATTATATTCTCATCAGTTTCTTCTTTTTTAGCTGTTAGTATTTTATGTGTTTGGGGCCGTATATGTTGACAAGTGTAAAATCCTCTTCTTGTATTGATCCTTTTACCATTATATATTTTCCTTCTTTTCCTTTATGGCTTTTGTTTTATTGTCTATATGTCTGATAAGATTATTGTAACTCCTGTTTTCTTGTCATTTCCATTTGCATGAAATGCGTTTTTCCTTCCCCTCACTTTCAGTCTGTGTGTGTCCTTTGCCCTAAGGTGGCTGTCTTGTAGGCAGCATATCATAGGCTCTTATTTGTTTATCCAGTTTGCCATTCTGTTTGAATTTGAGTATTCAGTCCATTGACATTCAAGGTAGTTAGTGATGCTTACATATTTACTGCCAGTTTAAACTTTGTTTCCCAGTCTATTCTGTTTCCTTTTTGTTCCTTTGTCTTTTTCTGTTTCTTTTTGTGGTTTGATGATTTCCTTTTCTCTTACCCTTGTATTCTCTTTGGTTTGTTTTTTTTTTTCAACTATTATATGTTTTTGATTTGTGGTTGCCCCGTTTTTCAGGTATGTTAATAGTTTCCTATATCTGCTTGCTTTAGGCTGATAGCCATATAGGCTCAAACACATTCTAAAAAATAAGAATCAACATTTTCGTACTCTCCTTCCCCACGTTTTATGATTTTGATGTCCTTTTTTATATCACATCTTGTTTATCCTTTTACTGTTCCTTGTGTTTATCTTCCTTTTGTAAATAGGTTTTTTTCCTATTTGACTTCTATACTGGCTCACTTAAGTGATTTACTTTCCAACTGTGAGGTCCTCTTTACTGTATCTTTCTTTTCTGTTTAGAGAAGACCTTTCAATATTTCTTTAAAATAGGTTTTGTATTGCTGTATTCTTTATTTTTTGCTAATCTGAGAAATTCTTTATTTCCCCATCGTTAATGATATTCTTGCTGGGTAGAGGACTTCGTGTTGCAGATTTTTCCCTTTTTAAACTTTGAACATAGTTTGCCACTCCCTTCTGGCTTGCATCATTTCTGTAGAGCAATCAACTGATAGCCTTATGGCAGTTCCCTTGTAATTAACTCTGTTTTTCTCTTGCTACCTTTAGAATCCTCTCTAACTTATGCTGTTTTTATAATATGTCTTGGTGTGGATTTGTTTCTTGTTTGGGACCCTCTGTGCTTTCTGTATCTGGTCCTTCTTTAGGTTTGGATAGTTTTCAGCTATAATTTCATCAGATTTTTCCAGCTACAATTTCATCAAATACATATTTCATCCCCTTTTCTCTTCTTCTGGAATCATGTTTATGTGTAGATTGGCACACTTTATTCTGTTATCCCATTGGTCTCTTACATTGCTTTTTTTTTTTCCCCCAGTCTGGCTTTCTGTCTACTGCTTTGATTGGGTAATTTTCATGATGAAACCTGAGCCTCAGCACCCAGGCTCCACCTGTCCCATGAAGGAACATCTGAGGCTGGGGAGTGCCAGGCACCCATACCAACCAACTGTGCAGGTCTTTCCACTTTGCCCTCCACAAACCTGTTGCTGCGCTCTCCCCAGCTGCCTCCCCCCCCATCCCAGCTGATCTCCACCAGTGAGGTGCCTTCCCCAGTGATGAAAACCTTTTCTTTTTCACCATTCCCTCCCAGGAGCAGTCCCATCCCAGTTCCCTTCTCTTTTCCCCTTTTTCTTTTGTCCTACCCAGTTATGTGAAGGTTTTCTTACCATTTTGGAAGTCTGAGATCTGTGGTGTTCAGTAGATGTTCCGTGAGAATTGTCCCAAGTGGATGTATTTTGATGTATTTGTGGGAGAACATGAGAGCCACATACCGCTCCTCTGCTGTCTTGAGCTGTTTTGACTGTATTTACATTTTTCAGAACCAGTTTTCTTCTTATATGGAAGTGATAATATACATTTACCTTGGAAAGGAAATGCTCATTATGCTCATTTGTACTTTTTGGTTGTTTTACCTGATAGTGATTTGGACTTTCACTCATTTGTCAGCATTCACATGTCTGGATTTTCCTGTAAATGGTAGTGTGTGTATTCGCATGAGAGTCCCTGGGTTCAGGGATATGGAATACAGTAAAGCCTGTGCAAGGATAAACTCGTGTCCTTAACTTACCTGTGCCATGATTAAGATCAGTTAGCAAAGCCACTCAGACTGGTCTCAGTCACAATAATAGAAAAAGCAGAGGCTAATTTTTTTTGTGTGATACCTGAATTACTGTTGTTCACTCACCAAGTTGTGTCTGACTCTCATGTGACCCCATGAACTGCAGCATGCCAGGCTTCCCTGTCCTTCACTATCTCTCTGAGTTTGCTCAAACCCACGTCCATTGAGTCGGTGATGCCATCCAGCCATCCCATCCTCTGTCGCCCCTTCTCCTTTTGCCCTCAGTCTTTTCCAGCATCACGGTCTTTCCCAGTGAATCAGGTCTTCGGCATCAGGTGGCCAGAGGATTGGAGCTTCAGCTTCAGCATCAGTCCTTCAGTGAATATTCAGGGTTGATTTCCTTTACAATTGGTTTGATCTGCTTTCAGTCCAAGGGACTCTCAAGAGTCTTCTCCAACACCACATTTCAAAAGCGTCAGTTCTTCAGCACTCCGCCTTCTTTATGGTCCAACTCTCACATCCACACATGACTACTGGAGAAACTATAGCTTTGACTATTCAGAGTTTTGTCAGTAGAGTGATGTTTCTACTTTTTAATACATTGTCTAGGTTTGTCATAGCTTTTCCTCCAAGGAAACGTCTTTTAATTTCAGACTGCATTCACCATCCACAGTGATTGTGGAGCCCAAGAAAAGAAAATCTGTCGCTGTTTCCATTTTCTCCCCGTCTGTTTGCTATGAAGTGATGGGACTGGATGCCATGATCTTTGTTTTTTGAACATTGAGTTGTAAGCCAACTTTTTCACTCTCCTGTTTCACTTTCATCAAGAGACTCTTTAGTTCCTCTTCACTCTCTGCCTTTAAAGTGGTATCATCTGCATATCTGTGCTGGTTGGTATTTCTCCCAGCAATCTTGATTCCTGCTTGTGATTCATCCAGCCCTGCATTTCACATGATGTACTCTGCCTAAAAGTTAAATAAGCAGATGACAGTATACAGCCTTGATGTACTCCTTTTGCAATTTGGAACCAGTCTGTTGTTCCATGTCCATTTCTAACTTGCTTCTTGAGCTGCATACAGATTTCTCAGGAGGCAGGTAAGGTGATCTGACATTCCCTTCTTTTTAGGAATTTTCCACAGTTTGTTGTGATTCACACAGTCAAAGGCTTTGGCGTAGTCAATGAAGCAGAAGTATATGTTTTTCTGGAATTCTCTTTTTCTGTGATCCAACGGATGTCGACAATTTGATCTCTGGTTCTTCACCTTTTCTAAATCTATATGAAAGTTCTTGGTTTACATACTGTTGAAGGGTAGCTTGGAGGATTTTGAACATATTCTTGCTATCATGTGAAATGAGTGCAGTTGTATAGTAATTTGAACATTCTTTGGCACTGAAATGAAAACTGACCTTTTCCAGTTCTGTGGCCACCGCTGAGTTTTCCAGATTTGCTGGCATACTGAGTGCAGCACTTTAATAGCATCATCTTTTAGGATTTGAGCGAGTTCACTTGGAATTCCATCACCTCCAGTAGCTTTGTAGTAATGCTTCCTAAGGCCTACTTGACTTCATAGTCCAGCATGTTTGGCTCAGGTGAGTGACCACACCATCGTGGTTATCTGGGTTGTAAGATCTTTTTTGTATGGTTCTTCTGTGGTTTGTTGCTATCTCTTCTTAATCTGTGCTGCTTCTTTTGGGTCCTTTCCATTTCTGTGCTTTATTGTGCCCATCTTTGCATGAAATGTTCCCTGGTATCTCTAATTTTCTTGAAGAGATCTCTAGTCTTTCCCATTCTTTTTTTTCCCTCTGTTTCTTTGCACTGTTCACTTAAGAAGGCTTTCTATCTCTCGATATTCTCTGGAACTCTGCATTCAGTTGGCTAAATCTTTCCGTTTTCTCCTTTTCCTTTTGCTTCTTTTCTTTTCTCAGCTATTTGTAATGCCTTCTCAGAAACCACTATGCCTTCTTGCATTTTTCTTTGGGATGGTTTTGGTCTCTAGGTCCTGTATAGATTCATGAACCTTTCTTTGTCCATAATTCTTCAGGCACTCTGTCTACCAGATCTAATCCCTTGAATCTATTCGTCACTTCCACTGTATAATCATAAGGGATTTGATTTAGGTCATACCTGAAAGGCCTAGTGGTTTTCCCTACTTCAGTTTGAGCCTGAATTAGTTGATTATCTGAGCCACAGTCAATTCCAGGTCTTGTTGTTGCTGACTGTATAGTTTCTTTATCTTTGGCTGCAAAGAATAAATCAGTCTGATTTCAGTATTGACCATCTGGTGATGTCCATGTGTTGAGTTGTCTTTTGTGTTGTTGGAGGGGGGTGTTTGCTATGACCAGTTCATTCTCTTGGCAAAGCTGTTAGCCTTTGCCCAGCTTCATTTTGTAATCTAGGACCATCTGAATTAAATTTACCCTTTCCTGTCCATTTTAGTCCAGTGATTGCTAAAATGTTGTTGTTCACTTTTGCCATCTCCTGTTTGGCCATATCCAATTTACCATGCTTCATGAACCTAACATTCCAGGTTCCTATGCAATATTGTTTTTTATAGCTTCAGACATTTACACCACCAGACACAACTGGGCATCATTTCTGCTTTGGTTCAGCCTCTTCATTCTTTCTGGAGCTAAGTCTCTGCTCTTCCCCAGTGGCATATTAGACACCTACTGCCCAGGGGGGGCTCATCTTTCAATGTCCTATCTTTTTGCCTTTTTATACTGTTCATGGGATTCTCACTGCATGCATACTAAAGTAGTGTGCCGTTCCCTCCTCCAGTGGACCATGTTTTGTCAGGCCCTAACCTGGTGACTGAAGTGACTTAGCAGCAACTAGCAAGGACGTGCCCTCCATCTGTTCCACATAGCCTGGCGCCCTGGTTGTCCCACTGCTGGTCCTCTTGAGTGTGTAAACCTTCACTGGCTGCTGGGTGTTGGTCAGCATACCACCTGGGGACCTGCGCAAAGGCCCTGCTGGAGTTGCTGGGAAGGGGTCCAGGGAAGCCTGGAGCTGATCGATATTGGAGGATGCCCAGGAGCAGAGGGCTCCCTGGCCTCTCTGCTGCCACTGGCCACCCTGGGGCCAATCCTCCACCCAGGAGCCACAGGAGCGGAGGATAACTGAATATTGTATACTAATTCAGGAAGCTTTGTGGTACTAAATGTATAACACATGTATCGGGGGCATGTTAGTTATGTGAACTCTTTTAATTAAAGTGAAAAGAGCAGCGCTGGGATTGACCATGCAGAGGAGATGGAGTTGCTGTTGGAAAACTACTACCGATTAGCTGAGGATCTTTCCAACGCAGCTCGGGAACTCAGGGCACTGATCGATGATTCACAGAGTATCATATTCATCAATCTGGACAGGTAAGACGGTGTCGTAGAAAACTATCCATATTTTTTAATAAAGTATTTATTGCACAGTAATGAAGTGTTTAAGGCTAGCTTTGTTCTTCCATTTTGGAAAGAATTATCCCATCATTATCATTTATAACTACTACATGGGAGTGTCTTTAAGGTGTATGTTTAGCCCATGTGACCTTTAGTAGTGAATTTGCTGTGCTCGGTTGGTGGGCCCTTCTGATCTAAGCAGTTGTTCTCCTCCCCAGCCACCGTAATGTGATGATGAGGTTGAACCTACAGTTGACCATGGGAACCTTCTCCCTTTCACTCTTTGGACTAATGGGAGTTGCTTTCGGAATGAATTTGGAATCTTCCCTTGAGGAGGTGAGAATGTATTATTTCAATAATCTAGGGATGGTTTTTAATGTTTTGAAGATCATTTCTTTTTCATGGATTTTATTTTGGTTTCATTGTTTACTTCACTCAGTCGGTTTTTAGCTGTGGCACTCGAAATCTTCAGTTTTGTCATGCTGGATCTTCCGTCGTAGTGCAGGGACTCTCTAGTTGTGACTTGGAGGCTCCAGAGTGCATCAACTCAGTAACTGAGACACACAGGCTTAGTTGCTCCAAGTCATGTGGGATCTTAGTTCCTGGACCAGGGATTGAACCCACGTCTCCTGCATTGCACAGTGGATTCTTAACCCCTGGACTACTTTAATGGATTTTAAAAAGAAAGTTCTAACCTGTATAGTTGCTTATTGGAATAAAATATGTACTGTAAATCATTTGAAATTCAGACAATATTGTTAGACCCTGTAATGTAGAATGGCCTAGGTTTGAACAGACCAGAGCCTGTGCTGGGATTCAGCAAACTGTCACATAGGGCAGGTTGGGACTACCTTATGTTTCCTAACAGATGACTACACGTGGGAGAGATGTGACAACAGTATTACACTGAGGCAGTGTTACTGAGGGATTGTTTTTTTACTTATGTGTCAGGCAATGTGCCATGCAGTTGCATGCTTTGATTCAGTCATCAGAAGTCTGAAAACGAATGTATTTTCCCTGCTGTTTTTTATAGTTAGAAAAACAGGCTCAGAAAATATAATTTGCCCAAGAGCACAGAGCTAGGAAACAACAAAACTAGGTTTTAGACTCCAAGACTTGCATCTTTCACTTTGCTCCATATTTAACACTGACTGGCAGAGTTTTCATGTCCTTGTAGCCTTGTACTTTGAGAAGATGTCCTACCGTGAGATTTTTTTTTTTTTTTTAATTGAAGGATAATTGCTTTACAGAATTTTGTTGTTTTCTGTCAAACCTCAACATGAATCAGCCATGAGTATACATATATTCCCTCCTTTTTGAACCTCCCTCCCCATCCCACCCCTCTAGTTTGATACAGAATCCCTGTTTGAGTTTCCTGAGAGATACAGCTAATTCCCATTGGCTATCTATTTCACATATGGTAATGTAAGTTTCCATGTTACTCTCTCCATACATCTCACCCTCTCCTCCCCTCTCCCCATGTCCATCAGTCTATTCCTAATGTCTGTTTCTCTGTTGTTCCCCTGTAAATAAATTCTTCAGTAATATTTGTCTGGATTCCATACATATGCTTTAGAATACGGTATTTATCTTTCTGACTTACTTCACTCTGTATAATAGGTTCTAGATTCATCCACCTCATCAGAACTGACTCAAATGCATTCCTTTTTATGGCTGAGTAATGTTCCGTTGTGTATATGTACTATAACTTCTTTATCCATTCATCTGTCAGTGGACATCTAGGTTGCTTTCATGTTCTAGCTATTGTAAATAGTGCTGCAGTGAACATTGGGGTACGTGTGTCTTGTTCAGTTTTGGTTTCCTCAGGGTATATGCCTAGGAGTGGGATTGCTGGGTCATATGGTGGTTTTATTCTAGGTTTGTAAGGAATCTCCGTGTCGTCTTCCATAGTGGCTGTGTCAGTTTACGTTCCCCCCGAACAGTGCAAGAGTGTTCCCTTTTCTGCACACCCTCTCCAGCATTTATTGTTTGTGGACTTTTTGATGATGGCCATTCTGGCCAGTGTGAGGTGATATCTCACTGTAGTTGTGATTTGCATTTCTCTAACAGTGAGCAATGTTGAGCATCTTTTCATGTGTTTGTTAGCCATCTGTATGTTATCTGGAGAAATGTCTGTTTAGGTCTTTTTCCCACTTTTTTATTGGTTTGTTTTTCTGATATTGAGTTGTATGAGCTGCTTGTATATTTTGAAAATTAATCCTTTGTCAGTTGTTTCATTTGCTATTATTTTCTCCCATTCTGAGGGTTGTCTTTTCACCTTGCTTATAGCTTCCTTTGCTGTGGAAAAGCTTTTAAGTTTCATCAGGTCCCACTTGTTTACTTTTGTTTTTATTTCCATTACTCTAGGAGGTAGGTCACAGAGGATCTTGCTTTGATTTATGCCATAGAATGTTCTGCCTATGTTTTCCTCTAAGAGTTTTATAGTTTCTGGTCTTTACTCCATTTTGAGTTTATCTTTGTGTATGGTGTTAAGAAGTGTTCTGATTTCATTCTTTTCCATTTAGCTGTCCAGTTTTCCCAGCACCATTTATTAAAGAGGCTATCTTTGGCCCATTGTGTATTCTTGCCTCCTCTGTCAGAAATAAGGTACCCATAGGTGCATGGGTTTATTTCTGGGCTTTCTATCTTGTTCCATTGGTCTATATTTCTGTTTTAGAAAAATATGGAATGCTTCACGAAGCTGCATGTTATCCTTGCACAGGGGCCATGCTAATCTCTCTATTGTTCCAGTTTTAGTGTATGTGGTGAGCACCTACTGTGAGATTTCTTTAGAAATGAATTTGCATTTGCGTTCAGTAGGCACACTCTGGTGCTGAATTCTGTGTCCTGATTAACAGGTGTGTTCTCTATGTCTGTTTTAAAGCGGTCCCTTTTAAAAAGTGGTCTTTAAAAGAAGCAGTTCTAATGGTCACTCTTCTGTGTAAAACTGTTCGGGTGCGGGGGGCGTGGTATTGATGGCCCTTAAGATAGAAACTCCCTGGCCTGTAAGGCTTTCCTGGCCTGCTGTGCCCACATCCCCATCTTGTCTGCAGCCATCTTGTCCTCACTGTCCGTTGATCCATCAGTATTTTCACACTGCTTCCACACATCTCTTCTTACCTCCCACCTGTTTTTGCCTGGTCTGGTCTGTAGTTGCTAAGTCATGTTCGACTTTTTTGCAACCCCATGGATTGTAGCCTACCAGGCTCCTCTGTCCATGGAATTTCGCAGACAAGAATACTGGTGTGGATTGCCATTTCCTTCTCCAGGGGATCTTCCTGACCCAGGGACTGAACTTGCATCTTCCACATTGGCAGGAGGATTCTTTACCACTGAGCCACCAGGGAAGCCCCTCTTTTTTTTTTTGCCTAGTTAATGTCTATTTCTCTCCCAGATTTCAACTGTTGTGTTATTTCCAAGGAGACTCTTCACTGACTGCACCCCCAACCCACCTGAGTAAAATTACTCTTCTAGTTATTTATGCCAAAATAATCCTACACTTCCCTTTGCCATGATCCTCAGACTTGGAATTGCTTGTCTGCAAAAGATCATAGGTGGCTCAACTGGTAAAGAATCTGCCTGCAGTGCAGGAGACCTGGGTTTGATCCCTGGGTTGGGAAGATCCCCTGGAGAAGGGAACGGCTACCAACTTCAGTATTCTGGCCTTGAGAATTCCATGGACTCTACTGAACAACTTTCACTCACACACACCTGAAAAAGATCATAAGCTCCCTGCAGCAGTGTTTGTCACCTCCTTATAAGATGTGAAAGGAAAGTCAGTTCAGTACATTGATTCATTCATCTTACAGATACAATGTTTGGTGCCTGTTACACACTAAACACTGCTTTTAGCTGTGGGGGTATAGCAGTGAATCCCTGCGCTTATGGAGTCTGTTTCAGTTGGGGAGAGAGAAGAAACAGATCCGTGGTAGGTTAGGCGATAAGTACCATAAAGAAAATTTTCTAAAGGAAATCAGTCCTGAATATTCATTGGAAGGACTGGTGCTTTGGCCAATACTTTGGCCATCTGATGCAAAGAACTGACTCTTTGGAAAAGACGCTGATGCTAGAAAAGAGTGAAGGCAGGAGGAGAAGGGGACAACAGGATGAGATGGTTGGATGACATCACCAACTCAATGGACATGAGTTTGAGCAAGTTCCAGGAGTTGGTGATGGACAGGGAGGCCTGGCGTGCTACAGTCCACGAGGTCACAAAGAGTCAAACATGACTGAGTGACTGAACTGAACTGAAGCATAAAGAAAATTAAAGCTAGGTAGAGGGAGAGAGACTGTTAGCAGGAGGAGAGACAAGGGGCATTGTAGAGAGAGCGTGGTTGTGAAGGTGACCTTGGAGCAGAGCCTGAATAAAAAGAGAACGTGGAATGACCTGGGAGAAAGGGTGGTCTAAGCAGAGGGAACCACACATGTGAAGACTGAGGCAAGGGTGCACCGAGCTTGTTGAAGGGGCAGCAGGAAGGCCAGAGTGGTCAGAGAAGGGGTGTCAAGTGGAAGGAAAATGGTGGTGAGAGGTCAGAAGGACAGAAGAGGGAGAGCATGTTGATTTGGAGCTTGGTAAGGGTTCAGGCTTATTCTAAGTGTGATGGGAATCTCTTAGAGGCTTTTAAGCCCAAATCTAACAAAAAGTCCATAGTTACCAAACTATCTTGTGCGACATAAACCAGCCCTGGACATCCTCAGAAGGTCCTTCCGAAGACCTTGCCAGTTTCCCAGCTCGTGACTGTGTAACTCTGTACAAGTTCCTGTCTTTCTCCCAGATCATTTCGTTTATGTACATGCTCTTTCTGCAGGCTATCTCCATATTATACTCACTCTAATATTTTTTTCTAAATGCCTGTTGTTGTTGTTGTTGTTAATTTTTTAAAAGAATTTTTAGAAATTCCTTTCTGATAGTTTCTTTTTTAAGATAATATCAAACTATTTCAAGCATAGTAAAAGAATTCCCATACAGCCTTTACCCAGATTCTTCAAACAGCAACATTTTGTCATATTTATCATTCTGTCAGTATATATATATATACTTTTTCCTAAATCATTTGAGAATAAACAACAAATATGAAACTCCCGATGTCTAGATATTTCAGTATATAGTTTCTAAAAACACTGACATTCTCTTATATAACCACAGCTCACTTGTGAAAATCAGAAAAGAGCACTGAAACAACACTGTTTTTCTGATCTGTGGACCCTGGTCAGGTTTCACCGCTTAGCACAGTAGAGCCCTTTACCTCATAGAAAATCTTAAATCGTGTGTTGCGTGTATTAATAGTTATTGTGTCTCCTTAGGTTCCTTTAATCTAGGCCAGTTTTTCAAACTTTGTCTTCATGGCCTTGATGCTTACAAAGAATGTAGGTCAGTTGTTTGGCTCTTGGTTACTCTTCATTACTAGATTCTGATTGTGACACATTTTTGTCAGTGTTCTTCACATTGAATCCCATCAGGAGACCCTTGATGTCAGTTTGTCTCATTACTGGTGATACTAGCTCTGATCATTTGGTTAAGGTGGTGTCTGCTAATTTTCCGTCCTATGAAGTTACTTTCTCTGTGGAATTAAGTATCTTCTAAGAACGCTGCCGTTCATCAAATTTGCACCCTCTAGGTTTTTTTTTTATTACTATTAAATATAGTTGATTGTGTTAATTTCTGCTCTGTAGCAAAGTGATTCAGTTATCCATATAATACATTTTTTAATATTCTTTTCCATTGTGGTTTGTAATAGGCTATTGAATGCAGTTTTCTGTGCTGTACAGTGGACCCTCGTTATACGTTCTGTATATAATAGTTTACATCTGCTAGCCCGAAACTCCCACTGCCTCTCTCCCCCAAGCCCCCTGGCAACCGCAAGCCTGTTCTCCGTGTTTTGTAGACAGGCTCATTTGTGTCATAGTTCAGAGTCCACACGTCAGTGACATTGTGTCTTTTTCTTTCTGACTTAGTGTGGTAATCTCTGGGTCCATCTGTGTTGCTGCAGGTGGCGTTATTTCACTCTTTTTGTGGTTGAGGAGTACTCCACTGTATGTAGGCGCCACGTCTTTGTCCAGTCACGGGTGCGTGGACACTCGGCCTGTTTTCGTGTCTTGTGGCTGTCATGAGTAGCGCTGCAGTGGACGCTGGGGTGCATGTGTCTTTCTGGATCATGGTTTTCTCTGGCTGTCTGCCACAGAGTGGGATTTCTGCATCATACGGCAGTTCTGCTTTCAGTTTTTAAGAAACTGCCCTCCTGATTTCCGTAGAGGCTGCACCAGCTTACACTCCTCCAGCAGTGTAGGAGGGTTCCCTTTTCTCCACACCCTGTCCAGCATTTGTTAATTGTACAGTTTTTAATGTGGCCATTCTGACCAGTGCAGGATGGCACCTAATTATAGTTTTGTGCATTTCTTTAATATTTGCACCCTCTATTTTTAGTATCTGCTGTTGATCCAAAAAATGCTTCATCCCTGAATCAGGTAATACAGGGATGATTATCACATGGTCATTGCTAATTCCATCATTCTTCCTACTTTTGTTCTTTGTCAGAGCCTTCCTTCTCTCCCAATTATTTATTCATTTGTGTCAGTATGGACTCATGGGATCTTATTTAATCAGTGAGTTACAATCTGTCACACTGCCCTCATTATTTATCTTGATATTCAAATTGTTCCTTTCATGCCATCTTCTAAGTACTTTTGACATGTCCCCATCAGTTTAGGGCTTTTTTAGTAGCCTTTGGCATACCAGGATGCTGTAGGTGTCTTATTTCTAAGGAGTAGATAGGCTAGACGGTGGAGATGAAGAGCTCAAAACATAGGTACTTAAGCGTGCCATAATACTATAGGGAATACCCAAAGCAATGGGGTGGGGGGACATTGAAAATCCAACTTTCAGACACATTCCCCTCCCTTAATTTCCTAGAGGTCTCACACTCTGCTCTGTGTATGTTTTAATGACACATGGAATTTTTAACTTGCTTACCTCTCAAGTTCATCATATTTTAGCAATCCCAGACTTCATTTATAGAGCATTACAGAACAAGTCTACAGGAAAGAACAGTAATCTGGGTATGCTAAATCTTATTTGAACATAATTTTTATTTAATAAATTAGGGTCTTTTTTAGAATAACTGGAAATGTATTCATCCAGGCAGTTAACTGACATGAGCACTTGTCTTCTTGATAAATGATGTCTAACATCTAATTTCATGTTAAAAGGAAGCAGATTTCTGCATCATATATGGCTTGAATTTCCATCAGTGGTTATTGGTCATTTATGCAATGGCTATCTTGGAGGAAACTGGGCTCCCAATCATTGGAGACCAAGCCATTGTTGATAATAAATAATGGCATTTCTATAGCTGAGGCTCCTAACATGTGGGAGATTAAATTCTGTGATTCTGTATATTCACACATGAACTTGAAAGCACAGCACTGCAAAAAATACAATTTTGAAAATGACATGGGAATTTCTTGGCAGTCCAGTGGTTATGACTCTGAGCTTCCACTGCCCAGGACCCGGTTCAAGATCTGGGCAGAGAAACTAAGATCCTACAGGCCATGTTGCATGGCCACAAAGAAAGAAAATGACAGGGAAAATGTTTACTATAACTTTGAGGTTTCCAAACTTTCTTGGTTCATGATGCTTTTAGTGTTTGGGGCTTCCCTGGTGGCTCAGTGGTAAAAAATCCGCCTGCCAACGTGGGAGACGCAGGTTTGATCCGTGGGTTGGAAGATTCCCTGGAGAAGGAAATGGCAACCCACTCCAGTATTGTTGCCTGGGAAATCCTATGGACAGAGGAGCCTGGTGGGCTACAGTCCATGGGGTTGCAAAGAGTTGGACATGACTGAACAGCAACAACTGTTGTTTCACAGTATCCAAGACCAAAAGTTTCTTTTATTATATGAGAGTTTCTGTTATGAAAAACGGTTTAAGAGTAGCAGTTGTCATCGTGTTGCACAGATGACACTTGTGTTTTCCTTGAAAATTTAAAATACTCTGAGGTGCTGTAAGGCCAGGATACCTCACAGTTCAGCAAGGGTGGCCATAAGCAAAAATTTTAAGTTGTATGTCCTAGATATTAAAATCTGTGTGAATGTAAACAAAGACTGGAAGGAAACACAGAGTGAAAGCAGTTATACTGGTTCATTGATGATCATAAAATACTCTCTTAAATCGTGTTTTCCTTCCAGTTTATGTTTGACTCTTGGTCTCGGAGTGCTGTTAGGGCACTTGTTCTTAGTTCCGATAGGAAAGAGCCGCACAGAGTTTGAAAATTCCTTTTAAATTCTTGGGCAATGACAAGTTCAGGAAATTTTATCACAAAGGAACCTAGCCTTTGTGGTTGAAATTGACTGTGTTCTCTTCTAGGACCATAGAGTGTTCTGGCTGATCACAGGAATTATGTTTATGGGAAGCGGCCTCATCTGGAGGCGCTTGCTGTCATTCCTCGGACGACAGCTGGAAGCACCCCTACCTCCTCTGGTATGAAGGGTCAGACTCGGCGCAGTACCGCAGAGGGGCTGCAGTCCCCAACCTGAAGTCCTGCGGCCTGGGCTTAAGCTGTCACAGGCTTTGAGACACTGAGCAGGTTTTTTAATTTCTTTAAGCCTCACCCAGCTTTCCCACTTAAGTCAGTGCCGCCTGCTTCATGTAGTTAAAAGGAGAATTAGATGTTATGTGGAAAGCAGTGGCAGAGTAAGTTAGAAGTTTATTTTGGTGGGATGCTGTGACAGGCATTGTACATTTAGACAGCTGTTAGTAATTTTGGTGCAGGTTTTGTCATAACCAAAATTGAAATGTAGACAACACTTATCCTGTTAGGAAGTTTATCTCTTTTTCATAGCCTTCTACTTGTAGTTTATACTCCTGGAGCAAGTACTCAGGACATTGATACATGGCTGGCAGTCCTTCCCTCATTTAGTGGTTAATGTATCGTTTTTACTGGTGGTTTTTTTTTTAAACCCACACAACTAAAATTGTGAATTTTTTCTGCTTTCATTTAGATGGCCTCTTTACCTAAGAAGACACTGCAGGCCAACAGAAGGCTAGAAATGAAACACAGCTTCAGGCCGGATGGACTTGGATCAAGCAGGGGTATCCTAACAAATCGTTAGGAATAACCTGATGGAAACTGAACTATTTTTTTATGGTAGTCACAGGGAAATTCTAGTATCTTTTTTATTATTTTATGGAGTCAGAGACTTGAAAGAAAATCACTGACACTTAAATTATAATGTCTGATGATAAAAATATTATGGCAGTCATAGTACTAGAACTTAATTGTATTTTTGTGCTTGCTTTGTAAAAGGCCAAAATTCTATTTCCTACAGACTTAAAAGGCTGTTTTTATAGATGTAAGAAAGACATGGAGAGATTAACTTAATCCAGGATTAGATTGTGGTATTGATTTTATTTAATTTATACATGTTAACAAAACTGCAACCTCATGCCAAATGAAGCCGGGAAACTTGCCAAACCCGTAGTTGTGAGATTAGGTAACCACAGTTCTTACTGTAAGGAATCATGTTCTTGTGAATTTCCTGACTCTCAGGTGACTAAAAAGCTAGCATAATATATATTAACCTTAAAACAAACTTTAAATCAGTCTTTGACATAACTGTTATTTTCTTATATTTGTGTCCCACCCCTGCCTTTTTTTTCTTCTTTCACTTTTTGGCTGTATGCAGGCTTTTAGTTCCCTGACCAGGGGAACCAGTTCCTGTGGGAACATAGTTCCCATGCCCCCTGCAGTGAAAGTGTGGTATTTCAAGCTCTTCACTGCCAAGGAAGTCCCTGCCCCTGTTTTTACATAAGGAATACAAAAAGGAAATGAGATGTTAATATTAGCTTTGTATAGATTCCAATTATTCAGAATTTTACTTCCTCAGCCTGTGAAACTATCTTTCTTTGCTTGACTGTAATTAAAGCTTTTGGAAATAGTTGAAAGTATTTCCATTCTGTTACTGTTTTATAGCTGTTTTGACCATTCCTTGGTTTTTAGGACAGACATGTCACACCAAAAAGGAAAATGTGTAGCAAGATTAACTAGGCTGCACATTTTTCATCTGTTTGGCTCCACCCAAGCTGACTGGTGGGCTTCCTAAAACAAGAGGGTAGATAAATTTTTTTTTTTTTTGGTAGATAAATTTTTAAATTGTGTTACCTTTTTGTTTTCACAGAGTTGAGTTTAAAACAAATGGCTAATATTTCTAGGTCTCAAGCACCTATGCTACCTGATATCTTCTATGTTTTTTATATTTTCTGGGGTTAAAAAGTTACATAGTAGAACATTACAGTTATATTTATCTCCAAAAGTAACATAGACAATTCTAGAGTCTGAAGCAGCTCTTGCACTACAAAATTAGTAAATAGCATCCATTTACCAGGTGGGTAAAAATGAATTAAAATGCTTTTTCCAGTTGCTGATCTGAAGGAGAACAAATGAAGTTTCCCATTTCCATGTGTGGTTATGAAAGGACATTAGAGCATGAAACATGCTGGGCTTGTCTTGGAGCATGCCTTATGGTGTGGCTGTGGAATGTGAATACCATCATACATCTGTTTGATTTCTAAGATAAAGTATCTTTGACAATATTTATATTTCACAGGGCACTCTTCTTTGGTATACCTCAGAGCACTATGTTGTTTTTGATCTTCAGGTTACCACTGTAAAATAGGTAATATTAATAAATATTACTTAACTGTGATGAAAACTTGGAAGTCCAAGAGGCAAAATGACATTTTGTTTAAGGTCAGGTACGGGATAGAATTTTGGTCTTTTCTTTCTGATGTTACTTAGCTAAGTAACATCATTTGAGGGCTTGGCTAAAATAATTTTGAGTCAGTGTCTCATCAGTAAAAGGGGAATAAATGCAGCTACCTCATAAGTGTGATGTAGAGAGGGCACTAATAGTTTATATAGTTATGAACATGGTTCAGTCAAGTTAATTTCTAAATGTCGGCTGCCTCTGCTTTGGCGATAGCTCTTTAAGCAGCAGCCTGCTATCTATCAAATAATAAAACAGCCTATGCCAAAAGGAAAAAAGTTCAGTTTTAAATATTGAATTTAAATAGAGTATATAAATTATTTGTAAATAAGGTGAAAGAATACCAAATATTCAGTTATGAGTAAGCAGGCAATCATCCTCTTTAACATGTACAGAGAATGATATTCTTAACCTGTTGTCATTGTAAGACCTCTAAGAAAGTGTAGCAAAAATAGGTGTCATTTTAAGATACTATTAATATTTGCTTTACTCTTGATAGACTGATAACCACTAAATAATCATTAAAAAGCCATATATTTTGGTGAGTTATTCCATGATTTGTACACAGCTTTATGTTTTGGAAAATTAATATTAAATATTAAACTCACTTTAAATTCAAGATTTACTGTCATTACTTTAGTAATAGTTATGTAGTTGGAGCATGGAATAGGGAATTCAGAGACCTGAGTTTATTCCCAAACTCACTTCAAATCTCTCTAGGTCTGTGATACAAAGGCATAAATCAATTCCAGTCTGGAAGCCTGTAAGACAGCCTTCGCATATACAGGTAATAGACAAAAATTGCAAATATGTAAATGTGTTCTGATATCATAAAGGTAATTTTGAATTTAATTGTTGCATAAGTTCAGATTTGTGTTCCTGAGAGATTTAAACCCTATAAAGTTAATTAAGTATGTCAGAATCAATCCAAAAGCGTCACTTGATGCTTTTGAACTGTGGTGTTGGAGAAGACTCTTGAGAGTCCCTTGGACTGCAAGGAGATCAAACCAGTCCATCCTAAAGGAGATCAATCCTGGGTGTTCGTTGGAAGCACTGATGCTGAAGCTGAAACTCCAATACTTTGGCCACCTGATGCAAAGAGCTGACTCATTTGAAAAGATCCTGATGCTGGGAGAGATTGAGGGCAGGAGGAGAAGGGGATGACAGAGGACGAGATGGTTGGATGGCATCACTGACACAATGGACATGAGTTTGAGTAAACTCCAGAAGTTGGTGATAGACAGGGAGGCCTGGTGTGCTGCAGTCCATGGGGTCACAATGAGTTGGAACTGAGCAACTGAACTGAAGTCAGAACCAGTGCTTAGAATTACAGTTAATTTAGTGTAGAATGGAAACTTAATCCACTTGTTAAGATAATACATTAGTCTGTTGGATATTAGATTTTTTTTTCTGTATGCCAGGTTTTTACATATTTTCCATATATGCAGTAGGATACAATTTATATAACTTCTTGATACGGGTTAGCATGGTTAAATATCTTATATGAAGATCTGCTTCTAACTTAGTAAATTGTAACCGTCTCCTCTTGCTGGTTGCTATTATGTTTAGGCATTAAGAAAAATATAACTCCTCGGGTAAAGAATAATCATGTTTAAACACTGGCCCAATCATTTAGTAAAGCATAACACTTTGTTTAGCAGCAGCCTGATGAAGGTAGGCATCCTTCTAAATGAAGAGACACAGTACGAGAGCATGCCTTTACTGAACATCAGTTTGGTCTTCACTCAGAATAAGGGAATATGAGTAATGCGTTTCTGGTCCCCTAAAAATAAACTTTAATAAAAACAATTCTTCAAATAGGTTGAGCAGCCAGTAGTTGTTAACCAAAAAGCAAATGGTGTTTGTGTGTGCTTTGTGCTGTGCCATAGGGAACCATGCAACTAGTATACCTCTTTCAGAAAGATGAGACGTCCTGGGAGTGAGCCAGAGGTCCTGTCTAGGTATGAGTCTGGTTATGCTGCTGTTCTCTTATATACACACTCACTATATCCTCACAGTTGTAATTCTACTGGTTTTTCCTTTGATTTTGGATTCAACTTTACTCTTCAGCCGAAACCCTGTGTCCTTTGACCAGTCTCTTTACTGCCCCAAGAGAAGCTAAGTTAAGAAGGGCTCTGGTCATTTTAATTTTTTCCTGGTTTTAGTATCATTTCATTAGTGTCAGGAGAGAATCAACTAGTTCCAGTTTACGGATAACAGTGCCTGCAGATTTTTAGTGAAGCTGAAATCCTGTGGTCCATTCCTTTCCCCTAAACAGGCCACCCTCCAGGCCTGGCAGATGAGGCCTGCTCCACTGAGACCAGCCCAGGAAGCAGGGAGGCCAAGCCTGCCTCACTCCTCTTGGTCCTGCACGGTCACCTTCAGCTCAAGACAAAGCTCTCTCCTTCCTGTTCTGGTTCTGTTCGTGAGGCTTGTGGCTGCCTCCCGCTGCCTGAGGCTTCCTGAGATGACTTCAGATTAGCAGAAGATCACTGGGTGCATTGGCTGTTAGCACAGTCATTTCTCCAAAAGCATCTGAGGGCACAGTCAGGTGACATTCTACTTTTCATATATGTCCTTCTCTGTATGAAACTGAAAATACAGCAGTCCTTGTAAGAAAGGACCACATCATTTACAACATGATTTTGGAGTTGTGAGGTCATGCCTCACCGCCCATACTTTTCTCCTCGTTCTCTTTCTCATGCTTTTTTTCCTGTGTGCTGTGCTTTCTGTTTCACTCTGGAATGGGTCACCAGTTTTAAGAGGACATTTTTAGCAAGAATTGTGCTACAGAGCTTTTCCTAAGATAACTAGAGACAGGCCTTTCAAGGCATCAGAAAGTCACAGGTGCTCAAATGGAAGAGGAAACGGGTTGTGCAGCAGGTCTGAGCACAGGAAGCCAGTTAGGAATTAAGTTCAGGTGCACAGGAAACAAGCTTTGCAAAGGGACACACAACCAGAGCATCCACTCTCACATCCTTCGGATGCTGTCAACACTTAACTGCGGCCTGCAGGCAGCCAGCCTGTGTGTGTGTCTCCACCCCCAGGAGCCCCCACCTGTTGTAAGGTCTACCAGGGCTCCTCTGGATACACCAGTTTGTCCCCCAGAACGCTCACCCGGAAGATGACTCAGCATGAGAGAGGGGGACAGGTGAGGAAAATGGAGTGAAACCTTTAATCTTGGCCAAGGCTATAGATGTGAAGCACCCCAGAGAGTCGGGCTCCCAGAGAACTCCTTCCAGCTGCAATGACGACTTGATTCTGTAGGAGACACAAAACAGGATTCATTCACAAGCTGTGTCGCGTTCCTGCTGTAGTTCAGGCATCATGTTATGCTCTGAGCTAGAATAAAGCTAGACATTGGCCAGACACAAGGGCTTGAGCTTAAATGCCTCTTTCCCTGGGTTTAAATACCCTCTTTCTCAGCTCTGTAGGTTCAGAAAACCACAGCTGAGGAGGAAGTTCCCGCTAGTTCCTTCTCAGGTACACAAGGGAAAAGTGCATCTGTGTGCTTCTGTTCAGCATCCTAGCTGTGGTGCAGCGTAGACGGCGGATCTGGAGTCATCTGGCCTTGTCAGTGTGTTCACACCACCTCCTCTGCCCCTGCTGCTTTCAAAGTTGCCTTCAAAGCTTATACAAGTTTTTAAACATTTTTGGAGGAGGATTTTAGTTTTGAAACTACCAAGAGTGTTTGTGGACCATGGCTGATGAGGTGAGGTGTGGCTGATCAGACTGATGGGTAGAGCAGAGTGTGACCATACAGTAACCAAACCTGTGAAGTTTTTCACTGAGTTAATTTTGAAACCTCCCAATGGAATCCAGACGTGTCGGGCACTGTGCATAACCCTTTGCGTGTATCTTTTTAAATACCACAGTGTCGATTAAGAGGAGAAGGAAAAAGCTGTAAACTCTTGTGGAATTGCTCATTTACTAGATCTGTAGTTTGGCCGTAAGCTGCCTCCTGTTTCCCTGGTTAAACCCATCTTCATTCCTAAAATCAAGTCTTCCCCTGCTCTTGCCCTCTCTGCCCAGTCAGCCTACTCTGATTTCCAGATCCACTCAGGCCCCAGGGGTGCTGCAAGGCCTTCCCCGACTCCCCCAGCCGATCCCCACTGATCGCTGACTGCCGTTGGATTTGGGTCATCATAAATGGGCCTGGGTGGTCTCATGGGCATGTTTCATTTTCCCACTTAGATTCTAAGCACCTGGGGGGCAGGGTCCATGTCTCAGGTTTCTTTGTCGACAACACTGTTCCACCAGGGCTGGCAGGCTGGCTGAAGGCAGCCCCACTGGAGGTTTCAGAAACACACTGGCAATACTACAGAGGTAAGTGGTCCTCCTAATTCTAGTTGGTTACTTAATGCTCACCCAGAGAAAGAGAGAAGTCTTCAAAATCATAACTTTTACTCATGTCTTGGTAAGAGGCCACCCACTCATCATCCTCAGATTGTGTCCATTTTTTAAAACAACCTTTGATTTATCTTCACACTCAAAAGTTCTTCAGGGCCCCCAGCCTCACGTATGTGTTGGGAAAGTGAAGTTGATTTTAATATTGACTCGTGGACTATAATTAGGAAGGTGAATTTGCAGTGTTAAACAGGAATCAAATTTCTTTTAGATGATCTACACTACCCCCTTCAGTTGGTATAAACAATGGTTCATTATTTGCATACGGTTCATGGGTTCTTAGTAACGTCTGATTCTTGGAAAGTGAATAAAATTTAAAATGCAAACATATCTTTTGAGAAGCCCCCTATAAGTTTATAATCCATCTCTTGTTTTTTTTGTTGTGGTTAAGCTTGCCTATAAATGAGTTAAAGGGCTACTTGAACTGTTGGCCAGTAGAGGGCAGTTTCACCACAGTGCTGACAAGTCTAAGCCACAGCACCTGCCAAGCCCTGCAGACCCGGTTCTATACTCAAAAATTTATGACGGTTCTCTAGCCTTTTGTACAACAGTTCACACTTCCAGTTAGCATTTATTACTATACTTGTTTGCCTTTTAACTTCCCACGTGTTAAATAAAATCTTAATTTTCCTCAAGAGCAGACACATGGTCTCTCTCTCGTAGCCTAGCACAGATCTGTACAATGTCATGTCCTTAAATAAATGAGTGAAATCAGTGGTTCAGCTGTGAGTTTTAAGATAAAATCCTTTAAATGTGTCGTGGCTATTAAAATTCAAAATGCGCATACCCTTTGACCTAGTAGTCTTCCAGGAATCTAGCCAGCAGAGATATTTGCACAATTATTCTAAAGTCATACAAAAAGAAACAATTATATAACAAATATATTGTTAGTATGTATTTGGTTCATTCCTAAAGAACCAAAATATATTAACAATGCTTAGCCAATATGGCAAGGGTTGGCAGAATTTTACAGTGAAGGACCAAGATAACATTTTAGGCTTTGTGGGACATCAGTCAGCTGCAATTGTGGTAGAGCAGCAGAGGTAACTGCAGTCCATGGGGTCGCAAAGAGTTGGACACGACTGAGCAACTCAACAAGCAGCAGCAGAGGAAGAGAAAAGAATGAACGTGGCTATCTATATTCCAGTAAAGCTTGTTAGAGACACTGAAGTTTGAATTCTTATAAATATCTTGTGTCACAAAATATTTTTTCCAATCATTTAAACATGTCCATCATTTTTAGTTTGTGGATTACACAAAAACAGGCAGCCAGCTAGAGTTGGCCAGCAGGTTGTAATTTGCCAACCCCTGTTGGAGAGGATGAAATTGGAGGGGTAGTGAGGAGAACCTTTCACCAAAAACTGATGGGATTGTGTGTTTTCTTTTTTGTGAGTCCCTATTTTTCAAATAAAATCTAAATACATGCAAAATGAGATCACTCCCAAATCCCAGCCTTAGAACAAACTCGAACACCAAAGCTGTACAGTCTTGGCACTTACCTTTTCCTTTGACCTCACAGTGATCACAGAGCTCCCAAACCTTGAGCCTGCCTGTGAAACACACTGTTAATGGCCTTGGAAAACATACCATATGATTTTATCAACTTAAAATAAGGGAAAGGGCTTTTTTTTTTTTTTAGAAGATACTTACTTCAGGAGAAATTAGTACATATTGGGCCTGAAAGAGTGATAAGAAAGGGAGACTGTTAATGTTACTGCTGTTCATGGATTTTTTCTTTAACCAATTTTAATTATACTCAAATTTCTACATCTTAGAGAAGCCCTTTGGCACCAGAAATTCTGCTTACAGGAATTTAGCTCAGAAAAATAAGAGGTATAAATATGTTTATGTGAATATTTATCTTACTATAGTAGCAAAAATTTGAGACTAACAGTAGTCACTTAAACGGTTTTTCTACAGATAAACTGCTAGGTATCTGGTAGATATATTGTATAAGAATATAGAAAGCATGGAAAACTTAGTACATTGATAGGTAAAACGAGATAAAGTTATAAAATTGTATACAAAATCATGTACAATAGGATCACAGCCATTAATATATACACACAGACACACTGTAATGGTTTAAGGGTGTGCTTCAGAACCAGCTCTTGGTTCAAGTCCCTGTTCTACCATTTCCTAGCAGTGTGACCTGTAACAACTTCCTTCTCTGATCTTCAGTTTCTTTATAATGAACAGAATAGCAAGTTAATAACTTTGATGTGAATTATATTTTATGTTTATATAAAGTGCTAGGCACAAAGTACGTATGCTAAGTCGCTTCAGTCCTGTCCAATCCTTTGCCACTTTCAGTCCTGTCCAATTCTTGGACTGCAGCCTGCCAGTCCATGGGATTCTCCAGGCAAGAATACTGGAGTGGGTTGCCACGTCCTCCCCCAGGGGG
Source organism: Oryx dammah (assembly GCF_014754425.2). NCBI lineage: Eukaryota > Metazoa > Chordata > Mammalia > Artiodactyla > Bovidae > Oryx > Oryx dammah. The sequence goes on from NW_024070195.1 coordinate 18,881,133, forward strand.
ATCTTTCTGATCCAGGGATCAAACCCACGTCTCCTGCAGGCAAATTCTTTACCACTACCGCCACCTGGGAAGCTCAGGCAGAGAGTAAATGCACAATAAATGGTAGTAAATCAACCCTGGGATTTCTTTGGAAGGAATGATGCTAAAGCTGAAACTCCAGTACTTTGGCCACCTCATGTGAAGAGTTGACTCATTGGAAAAGACTCTGATGCTGGGAGGGATTGTGGGCAGGAGGAGAAGGGGACGACAGAGGATGAGATGGCTGGATGGCATCACTGACTCAATGGACATGAGTCTGAGTGAGCTCCGGGAGATGGTGATCTAATAGTTTTACAATAAACTTTCTTTTTTCCAATTTGAAAATTAAATTTTAAGTTTAAAATAACAGCCAAGTGTTTTAGATCCAGGGACTTAAGCAATGAAAGATGAAATAAAAAGAGCTGGAGTCTTCATGAAACTGCAATGGCAATGGCCTGTTTTCTGCTGTGGGCTCCTAACCAGGAGCCGGCATGACACCACATCCAGCTGAACTCCAGCTATGCGGGCAAACACTGCAGAACTGCAGGAAAGCAGGCCGCTTTCAAGCAAGTGATTGTGTTCTGACCTAAGGTATGGGTCAGGTCATCTGAGTCCAAGAAGAAACTGAAGAGTTCTAGAGTGGACATAGTTTACCAAGGCATCTGCAAGGAGCCGTCCTTTCCCAGTTTGGTGTGGAAGTGCGTACAACACTTACCTTTTCTTCTGGACATGGAGTTACCCATGATTTGCATTTGCCTGTCACGTCACCCACGGCGATCTGTTTGCCATTATACACATAAACACGGCCATCCTCTCCCCCCATCAGTCCCGCAGTTGCATCTGTGATCCTCAGCGGGGCTCCTATGATGATTTCATCTGTGAACAATGAAAACCAGCAGAAGGAAGTGTCTTACTCCTTGCTGTCATCCTTTCCATTGTTCCGCTGCTGGATCCTCCCCCAGCCTCCCACTAATGATAATGCATCCTTCACTGGTCTACACTGATTTCTTTCCAGCGCAGTCAGAGGCTTTTGTTTCCTGTTTCATTATTGATGTGGGCGGCTCTCAGGTCACCATGTTCCAGAAGCACAACTCACTCTTGTACACCCGGTTCTGGTCTTGATTCATTATGAGGCTAGAACAGGGGTCATCCTATCAGGGGGACCCATCTTCTTGGCCAGAGCCACCGTTCCTTTCCTACCTAAGCCATCGTTATCCAAGTCACTCAAGTGCAGAACGCCACCAAATCGGGAGAAGCGGCGGTTTCCACTGAAGGTGCTGAGCAGAGAAGGCTGCGAGTCAGGTGTCAGTTCATACATCTGAGTGCTCCCACCTTGGTGCAGGGTCATGGTCAGGAATGATACCTTAGACACGACATCTGAAATACACCACGAACAGGAGCTGCCACCATCACAAGAACGAAGCGAGGACACAGGCTTGCAGGGACACAGGCGAAACTATGTCAGATTTGTGAATGCCAAGACTTTATAGATGATCATTGCAAAAGGTGTGGAAAACACCCAAAAAGAGTATGAAGAAGAAAATGTATATAATGCATATATTTGTTTCTGGAGAGTGATATATACGTACATATACATACATACATTTCCTTGGAGAAGGAAATGGCAACCCACTCCAGTGTTCTTGCCTGGAGAATCCCAGGGACGGGGGAGCCTGGTGGGCTGCCGTCTATGGGGTGGCACAGAGTCGGACACGACTGAAGTGACTTAGCAACAGCATACATACATACACATTTTAATGGGGTTTTTTGCAGATTACAAAACTCCTTTTACAACATTTTGATTTTATAATTAATACTATGATAAATAATATTTATGAATTACTATGATCCTTCCCCCTTTATTAAAATTTAATTTTCTGAGAACAGATTTTTTAGAAGGGATCCATCTAGCATTGGATTTTTAAGGCTCTTGCCGTTTTGCCTAACCTCTTACTAGAAAAAGTACATCAGTTTACATTTCACCAGCAATGTGTGAGTTCCCAGTCTCACCTTCACCTTGCCATCGAGTATTCTTTTTCATACCACAAATACTTTGTAGCTTTTAATGAGTACTGTAAAATCTCCACTGAATATTTAAACGGCTGTGTGTTGTGGCCACGGTCGGACCCAGAGATCCTGCTGAGCCAGAGGCTGAGGAGAGAGAGTGAGGTGGATAGGCCTAACTCTAATTATTCGTTTACTTGAACTCGCCCTGCAAGTAGGTCGGATTTTTCACGTTTCACTCAAATCTGTCCATAGAGCTGTGATTCCCCAACTCTACACTGAAACATTTCGGTGAACTCATGGGTATACCGGAGAAGGCAATGGCACCCCAGCACTCTTGCCTGGAAAATCCCATGGACGGAGGAGCCTAGAAGGCTGCAGTCCACAGGGTCACTAACAGTCGGACACGACTGAGTGACTTCACTTTCATACATTGGAGAGGGAAATGGCAACCCACTCCAGTGTTCTTGCCTGGAGAATCCCAGGGATGGGGGAGCCTGGTGGGCTGCCATCTATGGGGTCGCACAGAGTCGGACACGACTGAAGTGACTTAGCAGCAGCAGCAGCAGCAGCAGCATAGGTATACTGCAATTGCCTTTAATTTTTGCCGGTAAGACAGTGACATCTGTCTGATGCCACATGACCCACCTGCTGGGGGAGGTCACAGTTTCAACACCAGATCCCTACAGTCCTTTCAATGATGTCATATCTTTGCAAAATTGGAGTTTTATCGTAACAGGGGTTGTTATGATAAAATGCAGGCACCACTGGAAAAGCAGTGCGGGTCAAAAGGAGGATGATCCGATGCCAGGGTTTGGGAAGTGGCACAGTGCCCCAAAGGAGCCGTTAGGACAGAAACACACAGTGTGCAACCTGTTCAGTCACACAGGGCCCCGTGCTGAGAAAGGCCCTGTGCGTGGCTTTAGGCTCTGTTCAGTTCAGTTCAGTTGCTCAGTGATGTCCGACTCTGCGACCCCATGACTGACCTGCAATTCTGGATAATTTAACAGGTTTTTATTTTCCCTGGACCCCTCAAATTACATGGCAAAATACAAGTAAAAAGAGTAACATCTGAACAAGGTTTGTGGATTATATCTATATTGATAACACGGTTGTGACACTGGGTATGGTTTGCAAGATGCCATTGGGGAAAACTGGATAAAATGTAACGTGACCTATTATTTTTTACAGCTGCAGGTGAATTTATATAACTGTCTCAAAAAGCATCATTTATATATCACATATATCATGATATATATAATTAACCTCTCTGTTTTACGTTTTATACAGTATTTTATAACAGAGAAAATTACTAAGGCAGTAAAGGGGCCAAGACTAAGAAAATTTGGGATGCTCTAATTCACAGCACTCTGACACCAACAATGGTGAGACAAAATTAGTAATGTGTGTTGCAGGAGTTTAACTAGACTCTGTAACCAAGAGTTACACTACCTAGACTCTGTAACCAAAAAAAAAAACAAAAAACAAAAAAATATTGTAGAGTTAGGACACAGCTTTATAACAAGTTGCTGACTTAACTTGTGCATTGAAGCATTTAACCATTCCTTTGCCCAATTCACTTCTGCTTATTATTCAAATACATTGTATGAAACAAAAATCTTTCTGAAAAATCATTTGATAATATGTATTAAAAGCCTTAAGACTGGGCCATCTGACAGTAAACACTGGCATGCACATATGCAAAAAAAAAAGTGATAGTTATCAAAAATCATGTTTGTAGAATACTTAATATAAGAAAATGCTCAAGACATAATATTAGGTGTGAAAATATATTTCCTTATATTTTCACAAATTTCTACAATAAGCATAATCCACTTTTATACTCTTGGAGAGAATCATTTTTTTGCTAGTTTGTTTTGTTTTTAACTTTCCCATAAAGTAAACAAAATAGTTTTATTAACATAAACTCTCAAAGTGGACCTGTTCCCAGTGAACTGGTTTATAAAATTTGCTATGTCTCCAAGCTCAGTGGGATAGGAGTTTTAAAAACACACCAAGTTACTTTCATGTGTGATTTTCAACAGATCTCTGAATGTGGATACTGTAAGCTGTATTTTGCGTTCAGGGAATTTAAAAGTAACGTCCCCCAAGGTAACCCAGGTTGCTATTAATGAGAAAAATAAATATTCAAACTCAGGTCTGTCTGCCTCCAGGTCTCATAACTTTCCCTCCATATGACACGGTCAAGGAGTGACACAGCTATTCATGAAACAGTGAAGTTTCATGGCGGGTGACCTACCTTGAGTTGGGGCCCCCACCAGCAGCACTTGGGTCCGGGTCCCGTTCAGCATCACGTGGCCACTAGACAGGGAGGTACCCAGTTTCCCCATTGCCTGTGAAACGCAGTAAGTCACTACAGTACAGCTGAGAAACTTTCTCTGTGGTGTCCACTTCCCTGGGGAGGGACGGGGCCACCATACCTCGTCTCCAGAAATGGTAAACCAGCTTTGACAGTTTGGCGGGAAATAGCCGTCCACCCGTCCAGGGCTCTGTTTCTCATCGCGAGTGCGGAACAAGTGGCCCTGACTGGAAGCAAGCACACTGGGCTTAGGTCCTGGGACACAGGGTACCGCGCTGGGCAGGTGCTCAGGTCCAAGGAAAGATGACCCACATCTTCCCACTCACAGCGCCCCCCTCCACCCCATGCTGCTGGTCCTTGTCATCGGTGTGGCGGAGCTTTCAGAATGAACCCCAATATCAAGGCTCTCCGGGTTAAGAGGTTCACATTCTACTTCCCAACTGACAAAATGAGGGGTACCTCCTCTTATGGGCTGGATTGTGTCCCCCAAAATTCGTATGTTCAAATCCTAACCACCAGTACCTCAGAATGTGATAGCATTTGGAGACAGGGTCTTTAAAGAGATAATTAATTACGCTAAATGAGGTCATCGTGGTGGGGCCCCGATCCAATATGACTAGCATCCTCATAAGAAGAGGGAGACACACCAGGGATCAATGCACAGCACAGAAAAGAGGCTGCATGAGACGCAGGGAGAAGGTGGTTGTAAGTGACAGAGAGGCACCCTGGAAGATAGCAACCCGCTGACACCTTGATCTCAGATCTCTAACCTCCAAAACTGTGAGATCATCGATTCCTGCTGCTTAAGCCACCCAGACAACCCTAGCAAACTAATACAGCTCGCTCTCTCTCAAACTTCTAAAAAGGAACATTTGCAACTTGACCCAGAGTCTTTGCTTTTCCTTGAAGGGTAGGAATTTCAGAGCCACTTCCTGTGAACCCCACATTCAGTGGGCTCCCCAGGCTTCAGGCACCCAGCCCTTGTGTCACTGGTCCCTGCACCCCACATCAGGGCTCACCTACTGGTGTTCTTCCAGGTCGGGCTTCCAGCCAGGAGCAAAGTCCTGTTGTTGATACTGACACCGTGAAGGGAGTACCCCAACCAAGCAAAGTCCTCCTCGCCTCTCACCATCCAGTTGGCAGCCTCCACATTCAGCTTTTCTGCACAAGACAAGCAGTGCCTTCTACTTTACATGGAAAGACTGCAGGAATGGCAAGAGTGGCCCTTTGTGTAGGATAATGAGAAATGGGTTCATTGGGCTGTTTTGGCCACAACTCTTATGTCAGCGCCCCAGCATCAGAAATGGGACTCATGCTTCATACAAAAAAATACATTAAAATACATTTCTAGAGCTAGCCTCTGTGGAGTGAAGGGTGCTGTTTAAAAGGAGGACCTGTTGGGAATTTTCTTGGCAGTCCAGTGGTCAGGATGCTGTGTTCTCACTGCCAAGCATCTGGGTTCAATCCCTGGCTGAGGATTCCACAAACTGCGTGCACCCCACCCCCCAAAAAAAGGCCTGTTGGACAGCTGGAGCATCACTGGGATGCTTGAGTGTTTTCACTCTTCCATTGAGACACTATGAGGGTAACTACTGGCCACCCTCCTCCCCCAACTTTGGATCCAGGTCGACACACTGGATCCTTCTGTATAGTCAGTAAATCTGTCCACATCACTTGCTGGAACATCTGGAAGAGTAAGAATGTTAGAGAATTCAGGTGAAACCACACCCAACAAGGAAAATAGGACCAAAACCCCTATGCAAGAGAAGGCACCACAGACTAGAGCAGTGGGGGTCTCCACCCACCGCACCCCACCCCCCACCCCAGCAAGCACTACCTTGGTTACTGTAACTGGAGCCAGAGTAAAATGCAGCCACAATTCCCTTCTGTTTCCCTCCACCTGGAGCAAAAGGGGAGCCAATCACCAGGTCCGGTTCACTATCTGCATTCACATCTGCCGCCAGGAGGGTCCAGCCCAAGTTACAGTAGGTATCCTGAAGAGAAAACGGGAACCCAACCACCTTTAACTCAGCCTTGAGGCAATTAGGATGTGGTGAGCTCTCATTTTCTGTACCTGGTGAAGGTGGTCAACATACCTGGCAAGAGATGGTGACGTTGGGGGAAGAAGATAGTTGTCCTTGTTTGGACCCGAAGTAGACGTACACTGCACCCTAGACAAGCACAAACCACAGCACGATCGTGAGACTCGCGATCGTGAGACCTGGGAATCTTAAATAAGAGCAAGATAAAGATGACTGATGATGAAATAAATCACCAGCAGAACCCTGTAGGGTCAGGAGCTCGGTTACTGACTGAAGTCAGCGTCCAGTCCATTGCATCAGCCTCTTCCATCAGATTGTTAAGAGTCACCCCAAAGCAGAAACTGTCATTTTCATCACGGTCTCCCCCGCATCTTGCTCTGGGTCTGCCATCCATAATTGTTCAACATATTTGCAGAATGAGCTACTCAACTGCCCACGACCCTTTCAAAGCCCGGCTCAGTTTCTGGCTCTTCCACGAATCCCCACCACCCCAACCCAGCCCATTACTTCTCTCAACACCAGTGCACCTTATCAGTACCACTCACTTGCCCTGGGACACAGGCCGTGCTGTTACTGTGTGATGAACCTGTTCCCATCTTACAACTTGCCTCTCTCCATCCCTCCTCCTTCTAGAATCACTTCCTTTCCACGGTGAGCTGAGGACTGAGTACACAGTGATGGAGAAGACCAACCTCTACCCTCCCCGAAAGCTGGCCAAGGGGCAACTGTGATACTGCAGAGAGAGGAGCTACAAAGGGGCAGTGAGCACAGGACGACAGAGCCCCCTGAAGCAAGGTTTAGACCACACTCCCTCCAAGAAGTGATGCGCTACCCGCTACAGGGAAAAAAACATGGAAAAGGGGTTTTCCAGGTAGAAGGAACTGGATGAGCGTGGGTCCTAACACGAGGGCGCCCGATGGGTCTGGGTGACAAATTGTTCCCAAGACTCAAGAGTTGACGAGAGAGGGGAAGAGGTGAACCCGGCGGGAGAGGGTGATGAAGGGCCTCTGACTCCACAGCCACTCACGATGCTCGGCTACGGTGCGGACTGTGGGGAGGAGAGCCCTGTGGGCCAGGACCCAGGAGCACTGCTCTCAGGGAGAAAGAGAGGGAATGTGCTGGGTTCCGTGCCTGGGGGGGAAGGATCCAGGGACTCACTTCCCTGCCCCATGACAGGAAGCTGTGGATTAGCTGGAATTTCTGCCTCCCCTCACCATCTCTCAACATCCCCGGGGGAGGAAAGGAGGGAAGGAGAATGCAGGACTTGGCGGAATTGGGAAATCCCACCCGTGAAGCCAAACCGAGGCCAGGGAGGCAGGAGCAGGATCTGCCAGGTAACCTGAGGTCACAACAAGGATCTGAATGGAGGGCCGGGATCATCTCCCCACAAACACTGCCTGGCACCCCTTCTGCCTGCTTCTCTCTGGAGGCTCCATGGGCACCAGCCTCCACCCCCACTACCCCCACCCCCACCAGCCTCCTTACTGTGTAGGTGAGCTTCTCGGAGCCCACCGAGGGGGCTCCCACCGCCAGGTCAGGCACGCCGTCCACGTTAAAGTCCAGCACAGCCACAGCCGAGCCAAACCGACCTGAGGGCTGAGGAGACACCAGTTACTCCCCCTGGGCCGAGCCACTCCCTGGGGACCCCATCGAGCACCCAGGACTGAGGAACCAGACTGCAGCCCGCTCGTAACACATCCATGACCCTCCAGATGGCTAGCTCCCCCTAAGGATGTTTCTGGCACATCTGTCTGCCTCAAGGGGAAGATAAGGTGCTGGAGAGAGGAATGTAGGTCCAAAAGAGACACAGATGTAAAGAACAGACTGTTGGACTCTGTGGGAGAAGGCGAGGGTAGGATGATTTGAGAGAATAGCATTGAAACATGTATATTAACGTATATGAAATAGATCGCCAGTCCAGGTTCAAGGCATGAGGCAGGGTGCTCAGGGCTGGTGCACTGGGATGACCCTGAGAGATGATGGGGAACACATGTACACCCATGGCTGATTCATATGAACATATGGCAAAACCACCACAATATTGTAAAGTGATTAGCCTCCAATTAAAATTTTTTAAAAAAGAATGTAGGTCCTTAAAAGCTCTAGGTTTTCAGAAAATGGTCTTGTGTATCCTTATTAAGGACTAGACTCCTCTTGGAAAGTACCCAAGACAATTATCACTTAACAGCAGCTAATGTCTGTCTAATATTCAAGATGTTCTAGAGCTGTACTGACCAGTGCAATAGTCACTAGATAAATGTGGCTATAACATTTAAATTACTTAAGTCAATTTTTCAGTTTCACTGGCCACATTCAAATGTTCAGAAACCAAAACACTTAGTAGCTCCTATACTGAGCAGCACAGCTTTAAAGCATCTCCATCATTACCGAAGGGTCTATTGATTCTGCTGTAGACACTGTTCAAGCATTTTACATGGATTATTAGCTCCTAATTTCATGGTTTACAGATGGAAAACTCAGCCCATTCAGGTATCATTTTCTTCCAAGGTGGGTTTTATAGATCTTCCATCTCCTTCTGTCTGGAATCAGCCTAGACCTAAAGGTAACTCATGAGGTTCTCCTATCCTTTCACAACTTATCTAACAATGAAAAGTCTTGCACAAATGATGCTTGCTACATCACACACACACCCCAGAACCCACATCTCTTATTTGTTGGTTAATCTCAGATGTGCAATGGCATCTGAGAACACAGCCCCTTTCTACTGGGTCGGGGGAGGTGGGGTGGGTACTTGATAAACAAGAAAAGATTGCCTGGAGATACAAGCAAGCCGGGGCAGGTTGGAGACCCATAAGTAGGGGCCTCTGCCAACTGAAAACAGGTTCATTTCATCAACACCACCTCTACTAGCAAGCCCCCCTGCAGGGTAACTCATTCCAAGAAAAAGCATAGCATTCTAAAATAGGCAGATGCTTGATGGAATTACAGCTGAGCTATTTCAAGTTCTAAAAGATGATGCTATTAAAGTGCTGCACTCAATATGCCAGCAAATTTGGAAAACTCAGCGCAGGCCACAGGACTGGAAGAGGCCAGTTTTCATTCCAATCCCAAAGAAAGGCAATGCCAAAGAATGTTCAAACTACCACACAATTGCACTCATCTCACACACTAGCAAAGTAATGCTCAAATTCTCCAAGCAAAGCTTCAATAGTATATGAACTGTGAACTTCCAGATGTTCAAGCTGGGTTTAGCAAAGGCAGAGGAACCACAGATCAAATTGCCAACATCCATTGGATCATAGAAAAAGCAAGACAGTTCCAGAAAAACATTTACTTCTGCTTTATTGACTATGCCAAAGCCTTTGACTGTGTGGATCACAACAAACCGGAAAATTCTTAAAAAGATGGGAATACCAGACCACCTTACGTGCCTCCTGAGAAATCTGTATGCAGGTCAAAATGCAACAGTTAGAACTGGATATGTAAAAATGGACTGGTTCCAAATTGGGAAAGGAGTATGTCAAGGCTGTATATTGTTACCCTGCTTATTTAACTTACATGCAGAGTACATACATAATGCGAAATGCTGGGCTGGATGAAGCACAAGCTGGAATCAAGATTGCCAGGAGAAATATCAATAACCTCAGATATGCAGATGACACCACCCATATGGCAGAAAGCAAAGAACTAAAGAGCCTCTTGATGAAAGAGAAGAGTGAAAAAGTTGGCTTAAAACTCAACATTCAAACAACTAAGCTCATGGCATCTGGTCCCATCACTTTCTGCAAATAGATGGGGAAAAAGATGGAAACAATGACAGACTTTATTTTCTTGGGCTCCAAAATTACTGCAGATGGTGACTGCAGCCATGAAATTAAAAGACTCTTGCTCCTTGGAAGAAAAGCTACAACCAACCTAGACAGCATATTAATAAGCAGAGACATTGCTTTGCTGACAAAGGTCCATTTAGTCAAAGCTATGGTTTTTCCAGTAGTCATGTATGGATGTGAGAGCTGGACCATAAAGAAAGCTGAGTGCCAAAAAACTGATGCTTTTAACTGTGGTGTTGGGGAAGATGCTTGAAAGTTTCTTGGATTGCAAGGTGATCAAACCAGTCAATCCTAAAGGAAATCAACCCTGAATATTCATTGGAAGGACTGATGCTGAAATTGAAACTCCAATACTTTGGCCACCTGATGCAAAAAACAGACTCATTGGGGAAGGCCCTGATGCTGGGAAAGATTGAAGGCAGGAGGAGAAGGGGACAATAGAGGAAGAAATTTGTTGGATGGCATCACCAACTCAATGGACATGAGTTGGAGCAAGCTCCAGGAGTTGGTGATGGACAGGGAGGCCTGGTGTGCTGTAGTCCACTGGGTCGCAGAGTCGGATATGACTGAGCAACTGAACTGAATTTGAGATGTCTATCCTAATCTTCCATTTTATAGATAAGGACCAGAAAGGTTAACTTCAGACCAAGAATGATGGCTACAAGATTTCCATCTCTAGTGCACGCCGTAATGTGGCATCTTCCCCATTACTTAAGGACACTGGGAGACAAAGGCATGAAGTTACCTCCTTCCTCACCCTAAGGATCCTGGATGGGGTTTCCCATCCACAGGAAGCTGCTGCCTCTCTTACTCCTTGTCTACAGGAGCCTAAAGGATACACTGTTTATACACCGTGGTGTATAAACTTTACACCACAGTCTGACAGGGCAATGGCTTGGTGAAGAAGAAAGAAGTAACAGGAATAGGTTAATTTATTTTGGAACTTTTCCATGTGGTGTCAGAAGGGCCCAGAAAATGCTGTCCCTGTCCCTCTGGGACTGTGTGATCACGTACTCTGCCATCAACTTAGTAACACCTCTTGGACTCAGGGGCTCCTTCCGTCAGAGCTTAAAGCCAAAGTGAAGTCCCTCAGTCCTGTCCAACTCTTTGCAACCCCATGGACTGTAGCCTGCCAGGCTCTTCCATGCATGGGATTTTCCAAGCAAGAATACTGGAGTGGGTTGCTGTTTTCTTCTCCAGGGGATCCTCTCAAGCCAGGGATCGAACCTGGGTCTCCTACACTGCAGGCAGACTCTTTACCATCTGAGCCACCAGGGAAGACCTATCAGAGCTTAAACTAGATTATAAACCACTGGATTTCTCATTATTTAAACTATGTTCAGGAACACCATCTTATTTTTTCACAGCATTAACTCCACGATGAAAGGTTTAGTGGGGTGTCTGGGACAAGTAAAAGTCTGAGCCCCAGCTCCCCTGATGCTTGATATTTGGAGTTTGCCACCAAAGCCCCCACACTCATCTGTGGTGGGTAACAGGGCTCAATCAGCCCCTCCTTACTTATCCCTCACGTAAGGATGAATACCAATGACATCCAGGAGGAAAATCCTCCAGGTCTCTAGTGCTCCCAAGAGGAACTCGAGCTGCCTTCATATGGAACATCTGTACAGTTGCTGTGGGATTTTTCTGGTAATGAATAACCACTTAAAACAGAGGAATAAAATCCGACCAAAGTCTGGAGTTAATAGTAATTTACCAGAGTTGGTCTCTTCATTTGGACAAGAATGCCATAATTATGTAAGATGTTAACACAAGGGAAACTGGGTCAAGGGTGCATGGGAACTCTCTGGACTGTCTTTACAACTTCTCTGTGGATCTAAAATTCTTCCCAGAGGACGTCCCTGGTGGTCCAGTGGTTAAGAATCCACCTGCCAATACAGGAGACATGGGTTCAATTTCTGCTCCCAGAAGATTCCACATGCCGTGAAGCAACTAAGCCCGAGTGCTACGACTACTGAAGCTTGTGCCCCCTAGAGCCCGTGCTCTTCAACAAGAGATGCATGCATGTGTCTGACTTTTTGCAACCGCATGGATTATAGCCCATAAGACTCCTCTGTCTATGGAATTTTCCAGGCAAGAATACTGGAGTGGGTTGCCACTTCCTCCTTCAGGGGATCTTCCCAACCCAGGGATCAAGCCCACGTCTCCTGCAATGGCAGGCAGATTCTTTACCACTGAGCTGCCTGGGAAGCCCCACAATAAGAAGTCCACACACCTCAACTAGAGAGTAGACCCTGCTCACTGCAACTAGAGAAAGCCCATCCACAGCAATGAAGCTCCAGCACAGCCAAAAATAATTTTTTTTAATTTTTTAAATAAAATTCTTACAAGATAAAAAATATTTATATTAAAAAAAAACACCCTGTTGGGGGCCAGCGTGAGGAACTCCGCCCATGGCAAAGGTCGTGAGGAAGGAGGCTTGGCATACGCAAAGGCGTGATCAAGCCTCAGGAAACCCCCTGTTCCCGAGCATCTAACCCCAAAACCAGAGTCTGTTTTATGCTCTCACCTACGCCTTTGACTTTACGGGGGGCTCTCCCCCATAACCATTTCTCTCGGAGAAGGAGTAAACGTGCAGCTCCAAGGCAATAAAAATTCCTGGGCGTGACAAGAGTGTTTCAGCTTACGGACTCCTCTGAAGGTTATCTAGCCCACCTGTATAGGTTCATCTGGCCACATGTGATTGTTTACAGCCTCCCAATCTGAGAGGCACGAGATGTTTTAGACTTACTAAAGGCAAATTCTTTTGGGGAGTTAGAAATTATTAGTATAGTGGGTTGGTTAGGAATTATATTGGTGAAGGGTTTTTCATTTGTTGTGTCAATAATTGCTGCTAATTCCCTGCTCTGGGTGGGACAAGGATGTCTCAGGTCAAACCTCTCTGCTGACAGACTAGCTTGTGTGACAGGATTATCCATACTCCTGCCACATGATTGTTTACTACCTCTCAACCATAAATAGCACAGAGAGTTTTGGAGTATTTTGAGAGTCTTAATTAGCATAGGGCTTTTCTCATTGTTGAGTCAATGATTGCCGCCAGGCCTCCATATCCTTAGGCACCTGGGAATATATTAATCAATGTATTTGGAATATAGAAAAGGAAATATAGTAGTTTTTGATGTTAGCAATACTAGACTTTTTGAGTTAATGGATTTTCTCTTTTGTAATAGATCACTGTGCTTTGTTATAAATCACTGTGTCCTTGTTATGTAAAAATGTAACTTTATCACTATCTTAAGACTAAATAGATCTTAACGGGAGCATTGGTAAAAGGATTTTCATTTGTTGGGCTGATGTTTGCTGCTAAATCTCCATATTCCCTGCCTGTATAATGAATATAACTAACATATAGGAAATAAGTATTAACCTTTAAGCATATAGGAGAAATAAGTATTAACTTTTAAGATTAATCCTGTTAACCTTGGGTTAAATAAATTCCTTTCTTGAATGTAACTCACTACACCCTCACCCTATAGGAATGCAACTTTATCTGGAGGGTGGTGCCTGGTTTAAGAAAAAACACCCTTGGAAGAAATAAGGTTTTTGGTTATCAGAAAGAAAGGATCATAGAATGTCTGCAGGTCTCACTCATGGCCAGAAGATGATGTAATATCCCTAAGACCCCCTATGTATTCATCCCTATGTGTAACAAAAGGTATATAAGCAAACCCAAAAATAAAGAAATCGGATCAGTTTCCAGAAAGACTGATTCCACCATGTCGCTTCTTTCTTGCTCCCGTTTCTCTGGCTGAATTCAGGCTCTTTTCTCCACTAATTCTCCTACTACACTATCCGTTTCTAATCTCTCTCTATATCTGTAATTAAATATGTATTTTTCCAAAGAAGCTGACGCCCACCTTTAAATTCCCTGGATCCACCTGGCAACACCCCAACAAAACAAAACAAGGTTTTGTATTATCATATTATCAAGACATCACATCCTGATTGGTTATTCAAAGGCACTCAATAGTATGGGTGTTTCGGAAGGTGTGGGGCAAACCACTAAAAGATAAAGAGACAATGAGATTATGCTTTTCAAAATAAATGTCACTCCACAGATGCAGGCCCCTGGCTGTTTGTTACTATCATCATTTTCGCCATTGGACATTTATCCTGGAGAGTGTCCCGGGAAAGGCAGGCAGTGACTTATCAACTTTGAAAGGGAAAATGTGAGATGCAGCCTCACCTGGAAACCCTCCAGGATCCCGTGGGCCTCCTTGTCCAGGTCCAGGTCGACAGGGGGCAAGCCCAGGTCATTGCCATAGATGAGGTACACACGCCCCACGTGAATGCGGCCTGGGTGGCTGTAGCCAGGGGCGCCCACCACCAGGTCACCGTATCCATCCTGGTTGAGATCAGCCGAAGTCATCGCCCTGTAAGAAGAAGACGGAACCCACTGCAGTGTCTACTGAGAGCTCTGGGCAGAACTGTCTCTTGTTCCACTCTAGATTTTAGAATTTAACTTCCTCTCGTTGGTTTTTCCATCTAAAAATATTCAGAGGTTATATTCACCTCTGAGGTTATATTGTTTGTGGGATTCAGTCTTGTTCTCCGGAGGGAAAAAACAAAACTGAAATTAAACAAATCAAGGCCTCTGAGCATTTCTGGACCACAGAACCTGAACACACAAAAAGCACCCTCACAAAGCTTCTTGTTCTACATGCAAAACCCAGAGCAGACAAAGCACAATTCCGGGCTCCACCTGAGAACAGAGAGGAAATCCTCCTTGAGCCAATGCTACAGATTGTTTTACAATTGGCTCGATTCATCTCAGTTTGTCACCTGATCAAAGACAAGCCTGTGGTAAGTAGACCATTTTATTTCTACCATAGCTACACAGAGTGCCTTATATTGGAAAAAATTAGAGACTTAGTGGATGTTTCTAAGTAAGAGTCTATGACCTGCGGGTTAAAGAGAGGGATAAACTGAGTCAATTGTTCAAATGTCTCATTTGGGGCTGGAATGACCAAGTCATTTATTTATTTTGGCTCTGATGGCCACAGAAAGAGTAAATAGCAGGGACTGCGCTGGTGATTCAGTGTTTAGGACTCCACCTGCCAATGCAGGGGACATGAGTTCGATCCCTGGTCCCAGAAGATTCCATATGCCGCAGGGCAACTAAGCCAGTGCGCCACAAATACTAAGCCTGCGTGCTGCAAGTACTGAAGCTCCCATGCCTAGAGCCCCTGCTCTGCAACAAGAGAAGCACCGTAATGAGAAGCCCGCACACCACAACAAAGAGCAGCCCCCACTTGCCGCAACTAGAGAAAGCCTATGAAGACCTAGCACAGGCAAAAATAATTTAAAAAAAAAAGAAGAAGAAGAAGAAACAGCAGAACAGAGGAAAAACAGAAGAGCAGTTTCTAATGGGTATGACACCTGGTGGATGGGGTCAGACACACACCATGGAGACACTGCTGGTCTGTATTCCCAAGGTGGGACCCTGGCCAGTAATGGCCCCCACGAAGGAGCTCTGTGCTGCACCCCTCTCCATGTGGCAAGGAGCCCAGCAGAAGGCCCTCATTTAGATTTTCAGGAAGGCGGCCAAGAAGAGCCATTCATTATTCACAAATGAACAGCCAGTAAAAACAGCACTCACCCCCCATTCTTTGTGCTGGAGCTGAGTACATTAGCAGCCTGAACAGGAAGAGCTGTTGATTTATTGTTCCAAGGAAATTGCAATGTTATTTGTATTTTAAAAGTGTGATTTTTAAAAAGACATTTTATAAAAACCTCCCCAAAAAATAGTCACTTTTACATCCTTGGGCTATTTGATTGTGAAACAGAATCCCCCTAAAACAAAGCTCCCTTATCAAGTTTATGATTAATCTCTCTATCCAAACCTTTATTCCCTTTCTTGTGCCCTCTGACCTCAGTCCTGTGCTGCTGCTGCTGCTGCTGCTGCTGCTAAGTCGCTTCAGTTGTGTCCGACTCTGTGCGACCCCATAGACAGCAGCCCACCAGGCTCCCCCATCCCTGGGATTCTCTAGGCAAGAACACTGGAGTGGGTTGCCATTTCCTACTCCAATGCATGAAAGTGAAAAGTGAAAGTGAAGTCACTCAGTCGTGTCCAACTCTTAGCGACCCCATGGACTGCAGCCTACCAGGCTCTCCTGTCCATGGGATTTTCCAGGCAAGAGGACTGGAGTGGGTTGCCATTGCCTCCTGTGCTAACTGAGCACTAATCAACCGGAGTAAGATGACTGAAACTACTATTGTCCATAACACTGTTAATGTATTGTAATTGGTATTGTAGATGTCATCATTAACCTACAAACACAGCTTGTTTCTTCAGGGCAGGATAAGCTAACAGATCCCCAAACCATGGACCACCTGGCCGGAGAATTGCAAACCAGAAACATCCTAACCCTTGAAATTATGATTAAGAAATGTCACAGGACATTGATCCCAGCTTCCTTGGTCTTCCCCTTTAAAACACTCTAACTCAAAGACCAAATTGGAGTGGACCTGAGGCATATCCCCATCTTCCTTGCTTGGTGCCCTGCAATAAACACTGTGCTTTCCTTCACCACAACCTGCTGTTAGTACACTGACTTTGCTGTGCAGCAGGTGATGGAAACCTGAGTTGAGTCTGGTAACAGTTGTTCTTTAAAAATCAGAGGAATCCCTAAAATTATTTTTATTATTGTGGTGTCCCAGGCTTTTGCCTTATGAAGTTATAATAGTCCTGTATAATAGTATAAGGGCCACCTACTTTTATCCTAATGTCATTAGATGCCCCAAAATGTGTAATAATCTATCTCCAAAAAACACTGAAATTTTAAAAATATTCTATAAAGTAATAGTTTCTTGCTGTGTTTATTTAATAAAGTCAAACTTCCTTATATTTAAACATATTTTTTGGTCAGAATGGCAATCATCAAAAAGTCTACAAACAGTAAAGGCTGGAGAGGGTGTGGAGAAAAGGGAACCCTCTTACACTGTTGCTGGGAATGTAAATTGATACAGCCGCTAGGAAGACGGTATGGAGATTCCTTTAAAAACTAGAAATAAAACCATCATATGACCCAGTAATCCCACTCTTAGGCATATACCCTGAGGAAACCAACACTGAAAAAAGACACATGTACCCCAATGTTCACTGCAGCACTATTTAATAGCTAGAACATGAAAGCAACCTAGATGTCCACAGACAGATGAAAGGATGAAGAAGTTGTGGTACCTATGCACAATGGAATATTACTCAGCCATAAAAAGGATGCATTTGAGTCAGTTCAAATGAGGTGGATGAACCTATTATATATTAGATAGAATGAGCCTATTATACAGAGTAAAGTAAGTCAGAAAGAGAAAGATAGATATCGTATAGTAACACATATATACGGACTCTAGAAAGATGGTGCTGAAGAATTTATTTGCAGAGCAGCAATGGAGAAACAGACATAGAGAACAGACCTATGAACACAGGGAGAGAGGAGGAGAGAGAGTACAGAGAGAGTAACATGGAAACTTACATTACATATATAAAATAGATAGCCAATGGGAATTTGCTATATGTCTCAGGGAACTCAAACAGGGGCTGTGTATCAACCTAGAGGGGTGGGATGGGGAGGGAGATGGGAGGGAGGTTCAAGAAGGAGGGGACATATGTATACCTAAGGCTGATTCATATTGAGGTTTGACAGAAAACAACAAAATTCTGTAAAGCAATTATCCTCAATTGAAAAATAATATTTTTTTTAAATCAAGGCTTAACAAAAAAAAACATTTTTGACCAATTTTAAGGAGATAGTTTTATCTTTACCATAAATTAAGCAATAAATTCATGTTTTTGTCGATGAATTGATTGGAAAATGAAGTGTTAACAGGTACCATTTGTGAATGACTGCTTGAAATCAATACTGATGAAAATATTCAGGAATTAGATATACTCATACCTACCAACCAAGCCTTGTGTAGGGAAATGACAAGTAGTAAGATGCTGAGGGGCTAGAAACATGCGTCAGTGGCTGAGAGCTGCCAATAAACATCTCACGTATGCTCCTCTCCAAAGACTTGTACATGAAGGATAAGGAATCCTGAAATTAAATAATTACAGACAGAAAAAGACACAGCATAATCAACAAAGTTACCGCTTCGTGTCAAAGGCATTAGACTTTAAGAAATAACTTTGAGTTTTTGTTAGATATCTATTTACTTCGCTGCACTTGGGGCACGCAGGATCTTCAGTCTTCATTGCAGCACGTGGGTCTTTTAGTTGCATCATCTGAACTCTTAGTTGTGGTATGTGGGACCCAGCCCCCTGACTAGGGATCAAACCCAGGCCCCTGGGAGCACAGAGTCCCAGCCACTGGATCACCAGGGAAGTCCTAAGAAACAAGTTTTCACAAGTGCTGAAAAATAACTTATTGACTCCTATCAACCTGAAAGGAGACTTAAGACTGGAAATTTGGAGAGTGAAATCACACCCGTAATATATGCTCAGGGATGGGAGTTATAGCCTAAAGATCAGGACCATCACGAGAAGAAAGAGTCAGTTTAACCTGAGATTAACCTGAACCAACCAAGTTAGTATAGTCTATTAATGTGCAGAATGTAACTGAACAAAACAATTGTTAAAAAATAAAAAGTTTTTAGAAGGTAAGTCCACTCAAATCTAGAACTATAAATATATTTGTGTATATATATCTGCCTTTTCTCCCTGCAAACAAATGAACTGGAATGCCACCACGATGCCAGAAATCCTCCCAACCATATTCAGATTGAGAGGCTGCTGGATTTGCTTCAAGTCCCAAGAAGCTGGGAAGGCATGAGGGGTCACGTGTGGAGGGCTGGAAGCTGTGTGCCAGAGAAATGGGGGGACAGCAAGCCCCCCAGCTTAGGTGCTGAATTGTTCTTAGTGTGGTTACTGCGGACACACAAACACAGACCAGAGTGGCCCCAAGCAAACTGGTCAGGCACTAGATCCATCCAAGTTCAGGGAACACAACTCGAAATCCACCCCAGGTGACATAAGATCAAATGAGAACTGTCGGCTGCCCCAGAGCAGGTTCAGCTCAGAGCCGTGGGGCAGCCCTGGACGCCCAGGCTCCAGAGAAACACAGCTTAGAAGGGCCCTGAAGGAAGGGACTCAGCCTTCTGTTTTTCCAGTCTAACCTCTCTGGCAGGTCGCCCCCGGATTGCTCACCTGAAGCCCACTTCTGGCTTCCTCTTTCATTCAGAAATCACCACGCCAGGCATCATGCCAGGCCTTGGGAATGTAAAGTCCTTCTCTTAAGAAGGAGACAGATACAAATAACTGCAGCACGCATGATGTGTGTTTGGACAGAGCTTCCTGGTCTAAGTCTCGGTACATCATTTGCAGAACTCATTGCAAAATGAAAATGCAGAGCTGCTTGTTCAAAGTTATTAAGAATTTGACCTTCCTCCATTGCTGGTGAGAATGAAAATTGATACAACCACTATGGAGACGAGTATGGCGTTTCCTCAGAAAAGTAAAAATGGATTTATTATATGATCCAGTAATCCCACTCCTAGGCAAATATCCAGAAAAAACCATGGATTCAGAAAAATACATGCACACTAATGTTCATTGCAGCACTATTTACAATAGCCGAGATATGGAAGTAACCTAAATGTCCATCGACAGAAGAACACACAAAGAAGATGTGGTGTGTGTGTACATATATATTTGCACACACACACACACACACACACACAATACTACTCAGCCATGAAAAAGAACGATATAATGTCATCTGCAGCCAGATGGATGGACCTAGAGGTTATCATACAAAGTGAAATAAATCAGAGAAAAACAAATATCATATGATATCATAAGTGGAATCTTCAAAAAATGATACAGGGAACTTATTTACAAAACAGAAACGGACTAACAGACTTTCTATACAGGAAAAGAATTTTAAAAAGAAGGGCTATATATATATATATATATATATGCATAACTAAATCACTTAGCCATACACCTGAAAGTAACACCACATTGTAAATCAACTATACTTCAATATAAAATAAAATTTAAATTTAAAAAAGGTAAGCATCTTAAGGGAATAACAGCAGAACATTAAACCAAATATGGGGAGGGGCTTCCGTGGTAGTCCAGTAGCTAAGACTCCATGATCCCAGTGCAGGGGGCATCAGTTCAATCCCTGGTCAGGGAACTAGATCCCACATGCTGCAATGAAGATCGAGTGCAGCCAAATAAACAAATATTTAAAAACTTTAAAATGAATAAATAAACCAAGTAGGGGGCCCTTCTAAGCATGACGAAGGGGACCTTCTGCCTGACTGCACAGGCTGCACACCGTGAAGCAGGCTCTACTGGGACCCTCACCCACGTCACAAAATCGTTTAAACCCTTCTCTACAATCTGACGCCGACTTCCCTTCCCGACTCTCGCAAGTACTTTGATTTCTTGTCTTGTGTTCCAGGCAAATAAGACCGCTCAAATTTCCAAACATCCTGAAACTTTCCTAACCCATTACCAGAAATACTTGCTCAGTGACGAAAAACTATTAGTTGGTTACTATTCAAGACCTAACTCAGATTCCAGCTTCTGCATGAAACATACTATTCAAGGCCTAACTCAGATTCCAGCTTTTGCATGAAACCTCTGATGGCAGCTACATAATTTTTTTTAATATGATAGGCTATGTCTCTCCTCCCAACAACCATGGTATTAGCTGCATCTTCCTTAGAAATGGTTAGTTTTGTATTTATAACCCCATTAGACTAAAATTTTCTAAACATCAGAGACTATTTCCGTTTCATCTTCTATCCCCCCAAGCAGAATGGCTGACACTTAAGATGATCTCATGGAGGAACTTGATAGGCAGTGGTATTCCCTTGGTGTGGGGCTTAGCACTATGACCCTGCAATACTGCTGACACATTTTGCACTAAGGAGAGAGCAGGAGTGACCCAAGGGCCACCTTGAGCTCCACTGGGCTTTCCAAAGGCCACTGAGGTTCAGACCTTCGTCATAGGATGTCTCCAGAACAAACCAGACTTGAAGACCAAGAATACTTGTAAGCCTGGCGCATGCCCAGGTGACTTTCAATGAACAATCAAACAGCCAGTGATCCTATAAAACACAGTATCACAGGAAGCACAATGCGCCTCTCCATTAAAAGCAGAAAATTCTTACCATGGTCCAGGAATCCACACTAAAGAAGACTCCTCTTTTGGTATAGTTTATATGCTTTCCAATAGTTTTAGTTAGCGCTGCAGTCACATTTTTATGAAAACCATTCTTCTGTACTTTTGAGCTGCTAGAAAGAGAGAGGAATGAAATAGTTAAGACTGAGGAAATAGCAACTCACCCGGAATAACTGAATTGAAGATGTAATCAAGTTAACCCCAGGTTAAAAGTTCATAAAATTTTAACATCTGCAAGTTTAAGGAACAGCAACACAAAAAGGAAATTTTTAGAAAAACTTCTATAGGATATTCCACAACACCTTTTAATAGACCCATTTCCAAGGTTGAAAAAGCCAGTCTTTACAAAAATATTTTCATTAGCCTCAAAGTTCTATAAGTGTATGAGTTTGGATTCTTTCCAGATTACTAAAAAAAAAAATCAGAAGTTAAATCAACATATTCACATTAATGGCCCAGAAATGGTCATAGCTATTCAGGAAACTGGTATGCAAGTGGACTGATTTTGCTTTAAAGACATGGGAGAATTAATTATACAATAAAAATACATTTTTAAATCATATGTTTTAACAAGTCTACATATCAGATGCCTACAAAGGTAGGCAGGTTTCAGAAATGCTTACAGATGGGCCACAGATGAACAAAGAGAACCTAAGATATCAGCCAGTGTAGGGACCCCAACAATCTAGAGTTCTTAAACCCAACCTAAAGACATTCAGTTATATTAAAATGAAACTTACCTAATTCAAATAATTTAAACAGTGTGGGCTTACCTGAACTCTTTTTTGCACATTTTCAATTCTCTTGAAGCTCTGAACTCTTTCCTTAGCATCTTTTATTGCAATGATTTTCTTTTTGAGTATCTAACACTTGCTCACCCTTAAATATCTTGACTGAAGCATCAACTCTTCACAGGAAGTCTCCTGTGGCTGAGTTAGGACACTCTGTGGTACATTGCATATCCATACTCCCAGAGTTGTGGTATGTGCATGAATGAATAGAAAGCAATTACCACCTGAGCGCCCAGTGCTTGCCCTTCCTAACACTCAAGGGTACTGACAAGTTCTCGTTCAGTGACCCTCTGGCCACCTGCCAGGCCATCCATCCTCTGAGAGCAGAAGCTGTTTCTGTCTCGTTCACGCCTAAACTAGTTCCTGGTGATGAGGAAATATTATAATTTGTTCTATCTTATTAGTAATATAATATTTATAGGATTAATATAGTTATTACATACATGAATAAATGGTTGGTACCCAACTCCAGCAGGGAATACCACCTCTTAGAGTACAAATCAGACCCTCCGGCTCTTTTCCTCAGAAACTAACTGAAAGGGCTTCTCCCCACCAGTATCATTGATGATTACTTTTTCAGGGAAGAATACGGTCAGAGTTTATGAGTAATGGCAATAATGGTGATGATAATAATATGATTAGCTATCATTTACTAGTTAGTGAGCAACTTAGTAATGTGGTTTGCTGTTTTGTTTAGTCACTAAGTTGTGTCCAACTCTTTTGCAACCCCATGGATTGTAGTCCATCAGCCTCTTCTGTCCGTGGGATTTCCCAGGCAAAAGTACTGGCGTGGGTTGCCATTTCCTTCTCCAAGGGATCTTCCTGATCCAGGGCTGAAACCCACGTCTCCTGCACCTCCCGCCCTGGCATGCAGGTTCTTCACCACTGGCACCACCTCGGAAGCCCGACTAAGGTGGCAATTGCTTTCTATCCATTCACGCACATACCACAACTCTGGGAGTATGGATATGTAATTTTTCCAGTTTGCCAGAAGAAGCTGCAGCTCAAAAAATAATTAGGCAACTTGTTTAAAAATCACACAATGGCAGCCCCGGAGCTGGAACCTCTGTCTACAAAGCCCATGCTTTCAGAGTCTACTGAGCACCCCTCTGAGTGAGATGCTCTTTTTCTGTGAGTCATTTGGGGACCCACTTACCCCTGAGTGTTGTTTTGTTGACCGCCACATGTGATGAACAGAGGGTTCTCAGGGAGGTCGCAGTTACTAGGGAAATAGCCAAATGAGTTAGGTGTTTTTCTACCTTCTTTTCAAGCATGAATTTTTCTGAGAATCAGTGTCACATTTCAAGCCATCTCCCCAGTTTTAGTGTAGAGGTGTTTATGACTTAGCCAGACAGGACTGGTGAAGGGCCTGAGTCCTACTTGATCAGGGTGGATAAGCAGGTGGTAGGTAGCATGGTAACACAGGCCACCCCAAACCCCTGGTCACCCCCAGACTCAGCTTCCCCCTTCCCTCCCAATTCCATCTGCTGAGTTCTCCCTGCTGACAGGAACCATCTCAGAGTTAGAGACTGAAAGAAAATCACTCCCAACTGTGTCACCTTCTGCCCATCGATGTTTGGTGTTATAATTTCTCAGTCTCATTCCTTTCAAAGCTAAAATTTAAAATTGCCTGGTGGGGATTTCCCTGGCTAAGACTTCACACTCCCTGTGCAGAGGGCCTGAGTTCGATCCCTGGTTGGGGAACTAGATCCCACATGCTGCAACTATGATCAAAGATCCTGAGTGCCACAACTAAGACCAGTGCAGCCAAATAACTTTGTTTTTTAATTTTAAAAATAAAATTCCCTGGTATTCCAGTGACTAGGACTCTGCACTTTCATTGCTGTGGGCCCAGGTTCCATCTCTGGTTGGGGAACTAAGATACCATAAGCCACTGGGCACAGCCAAAAAAACAAATAAAAATAGCTGTAGCACCTCTAACCTTTGCTTTAATAAAAATTAAAAACAAAAATTTATAAGTTCAATAATTAAGTAGGTAACTAAGTCTCCCTTTTTACAAGTAAAAGGGCTCTGATAGAATGTAAGACGTGAACTTTCTCCCTAACACTGAACAGACGCACTAAGAGAGTGGGGATTACATAAGAGTTTATTCCAGGATGAAGACTATCCGGAGGGAGAGGAAGACTGGAAAATCCCATGGACAGAGGAGCTGCCACAGACCCTCTTTCCCCTTTTCCCCCACTGGCTGATACTTAAGCTGACCTTTCCCTGTAGGAGGTCTGCCTCCAGTGGTCCCTATCCAGACCCAGCCCTACCCTGCCCAGTTCAGCAGCATGGGAGGGGCTCCATCCTGAGTGGTGTGGTTGGAAATGGGTTTTGAGAGAACCTTGGCTCCCTCAGACCATGAACAGATCCTGTGAGAGCCGCAATGTCTAATGGTGCAGTTGGAACTGGGGACAAGACCAGTCTACCTGGTCTGCATCTGAGTCTCTGGTTGACATTTATCCTGGGTGTGCTGGGGCAGAGCAGAAAAGGAGCTGGAGGTTGAGAGGCTCTCCCATCGGGGCTGCATGTCAGATTCCAACAGAAGGCTGTGCCTTACAAATGCCTTCATTTCCGCCTTTTTTTTGGAGTATGGGACTTAAGTGAAATGCCCTCTGAAATCCTGGAGCCTTGAGAGCTCAATCAGGGTGGAGAGGAAAAGATGGCTGTATCGACTGGTGGAGCTTGGGGAGGTGGGCACCCCAGCCCACAGCACAGGGTCTCCCAAAAGAAACAGATGTTGCACAGCTGGTGAAGTGGATTCCTTCCCACCTGAGCCATTTCTCCCAGGTCATGAACTTGGCAAAATGTACCTCTCCATCCCTAAGACAGGAGAGACACCAGCAAACCCAACCAGATGGGAGCGAGTTGGAGTTTTGAAGTGACAGTTTCCATTCTTTCCCTGCTTCCTTAGGGCATGACGGCACTTCCTGAGACGTTGTCCTCATTTGATTAACTGAAAAACCTGAGAGTTATGATGGGGATGGAATAGCAACTCAGGGAGTGACTGGCAGGAGAGAGAGTAAGAATTCACCTGGTCCCGTTCTTTAACATGTAACTTGTCAGATGGTAAATATTGGTGGACCAAAACGCCATATCTTCCAGCCCTCCTAGGAAGTATTCTTGAAATTGCTCCACCAAAAATGGGGATTTTCCAGAATAAGTGGGATAAAGCTATGGCAAAGAGAAAGAAAAATAATCTAATAAATAACTGAATCAAGTGCTTCTCATGGTATCTATAACACTTTCAATTCAGATTTTGAAGAATAAATGCCTTTACCTTGGAAATAGCTAACATCTCCGCATACCTGCAACATAAGCAATAATTTAGACTGTGAGTTGTGATTTCCACGAAGAAATGAAACAAATGAATGAAGAAAAAGTTCCAGCAACAGGTATCCACTATCATGCAACTGACTTTGAACAAGCAAAATCCATAAATCCAATACCTACACTCGGGCAGCTAAAGCATCAGAAAGTGTGTTAAGGAAGTCACAATAAAATCACTTGCAAATATTCCTCCAGTTATACTTACATTTCCAAGAACTGAAGGTATGAACAGTCAACAATGGCTCTTTTGGTGATGACTGCTTGGCCGTAGAGTTCTTTATAAATTCCCAGGAGATCTTCAACAGGCACATACCTGAGAAAAGCAATAGAATCAAATAAGGGCTGCTTTGATTCTGAAGTTGAAGATAACAGCAGCAGTTATGGCAGCTACCAGTGATTCCAGGATTAATAGGTGTCAGACACCATGCAGAGGACTTTACATGCATTATTCATTTAATCTTACCAACAACCCTGGGTGGTTGATACTATTCCAGTCCTACTTCACATGCAGGAAACTAAGGCACAGAAAAGTTCAATAATTTGCCCAAGGCTTCAGAGCAAATGACTGGTACCCTAATCAAATATTTATACAAAGATAAGAAACTATGAGTAGCTCTCAGAGTCAACAAAAGGGTCTGAAATGTGGTACTTGAGTGCAACCTCAAAAATGACAGAATGATCTCAGTTCATCTTCAAGGCAAATCATTCAACATCACAGTAATCCAAGTCTATGCTCCAAACACTAATGCCAAAGAAGCTGAAGTTGAACAGTTCTATGAAGACCTATAAGAACTTTCAGAACTAACACCAAAAAAAAAAGATGTCCTTTTCATCATAGGGGACTGGAATGCAAAAGTAGGAAGTCAAGAGATACCTGGAGTAACAGGCAAGTTTGACTTTGGAGTACAGAATGAAGCAGAATAAAGACTAACAGTTTTGTCAAGAGAACACAATGGTCATAGCAAAGACCCTTTTCCAGAAATACAAGAAAAGACTCTATACATGGACATCACCAGATGGTCAATACTGAAATCAGATTGATTATATCTTTGCAGCTGAAGATGGAGAAGCTCTATATAGTCAGCAAAAATAAGAGTAGGAGCTGATTGTGGCTCAGATCATGAGCTCTTTATTGCAAAATTCATGCTGAAATTGAAGAAAGTAGGGAAAATCATTAGACCATACAGGTATAACCTAAAGTAAATCCCTCATGAATATACAGTGGAAGTGATGAATAGTTTCAAAGGATTAGATCTGGTAGACAGAGTGCCTGAAGTACTATGAATGGAGGTTTGTAACACTGTACAAGAGGCAGTGACTAAAACCATCCCAAAGAAAAAGAAATACAAGAAGGCAAAGCGGTTGTCTGAGAAGGCTTTACAAATAGCCAAGGAAAGAAGAGAAGCAGGAGAAATATCAACAACCTCAGATATGCAGATGATGCCACCCTAATGGCAGAAAGTCAAGAGGAACTAAAGAGCCTCTTGATGCGGGTGAAAGAGGAGAGTAAAAAAGTCATCTTAAAACTCAGCATCAAAAAAAGCTAAGATCATGGCATCTGGTCCCATCACTTCATGGCAAACAGAAGTGAGGAAAGTGGAAGTAGTAACAGATTTTATTTTCTTGGGCTCAAAAAATCACTGCAGATGGTGACTGCAGCCATGAAATTAAAAGATGTTTGCTCCTTTCCTCCTTTAAGGAAAGCTGTGACAAACCTAGACAGCATATCAATAAGCAGAGATATCACTTTGCTGACAAAGATGCATATAGTCAAACCTGTGGTTTTTCTATTAGTCATGTACAGATGTGAGAGGTGGATCACAAAGAAGGCTGAGTGCTAAAGAATTGATGTTTTTGAGTTGTGGTGTTGGAGAAGACTCTTGAGAGTCCCTTGGACTGCAAGGAGATCCAACCAGTCAATCCTAAAGGAAATCAACCCTGAATATTCATTGGAAGGACTGATGCTGAAACTGAAGCTCCAATACTTTGGCCACATGATGCAAAGAGCTGACTCACTGGAAAATACCCTGATGTTGGGAAAGACTGAAGGCAAAAGGAGAGGCGGGTGGCAGAAGATGAGATGTTTAGATAGCATCACCGACTCAATGGCCATGAATTTGAGCAAACTCCAGGAGACAGTGAAGGTCAGGGGAGCCTAGCATGCTGCAGTCCACGGGGTCACCAAGAGTCAGACAGGACTTAGCGACTGAACAACAACGTATACAAGGAATGTTTAGTTTTGTGAATTCAAAGAGCAATAGAAGATATTTTTATTCTTTTGAGTTGCATCATTCTCAGGAATCATTTTTTAAAAACACTCCAAAATAACTCCTCATCCCAACATCCTACTTTCAGAATACACAGTGGTAAGTAGTAAAAGAGAAGTCTAAGTCAAGTTTTTGATTCAGAGGTATTAGTTATTTCAGTTGGAGGAAGAGCCACATTTAAAAAATTAAGTTTATACTGTTATCTTTTATCTTTAAGAAACCTTAGATTATACCAGACATATATATAAATACAAACAAAACCTAATTTAGTGTATCTATAAGAAGCAATCTATTGAGATGTCCATTTTTTACTTTACAAGCACACCAGAATGATCTTCTCCATAAATATAGCTTAAAAGTCTAGCAAAAAGCCTAACAAAAATATTTTTTGAGATGAATCACCAAGTTAGCAAGAAAGTGAAATTTTCCAATGGCCCAAAATAAGTTGGAGCTGGAAACTTTGGCAGGTAAGTGAGTGGGAAAGCCAGTTTTTGCCCTGAGAAAAACCTGGGAACCTAGGTTTTGCTAAACCTGGGAACCTAGGAGGTTTTTTTTTTTTATTGGATAGTTGTATGGCATACAAGAGACGAGAGCTAAAGTATAGGAATCACCCAAAGTAGGCCATTTCTCACAGGAAACTCCTCATTAAAGGCTATACCTTCTGCATGAACATTAGCCAGAAATAAATCCAACATACTAACAAAGACAGCAAAGAAACCTCTGTCTTCATCTTGGAAATGGATAGAGAGAGGGAAAGCTATCTTGCCCCTAGAATCAGTTACCACTACCCAGCCCTACAAATGTTTGGTCTTGCATTCGTGCTATCTGCGTCGTAAGAAAAACTTCTAGGGTTGAATATCATTTAAATGTGGTCCCAGTTAATGGTGCCTTGAGGTAGCCTGCAGAATGCAAGACAAGCCTTCGCTGGAGAAACGCAACTGTAATTTAAGCCTTGAGGAATTCAAGCGCCACTGAATAAAACCGAAAGAAGACCAGATCCTGGGTGATGCGCAACGTGAAATGGGCATCTCATCCAGTGCAGAGCACCCTGTGTGGAGAGTCGGTGGGGAACCTCAGGTCCCTGCTGCCGCCACCTCTTCCTGGGGCATCCAAAGGCCAGTGGTCCTCAACTGCCTTGAGAGTGACCTGTTGGTTCTGGGTCTCCCTTAGTTCTGAGGCAGCTGGACCAGGGATGGGAATGGGCAACTTGCCAGGCCCCCAGCTCTAGTTCTTTTTTGTTCTGTAAGCATTCTTCCCTGCTTCCAGCTCTCCATACTCAGAGACTAAGACTGAGGGACAGAGTCATGTCACCTCCCATCTGCTGAGTAAACATGTGAAGAAACAACAACAAGAACAGTAATATCTGATAAATCGGACTGGAAGGCAGCAAGTATTGTAAAATATAAAGACAGCCACCAGATAGAAAGTTCGATTCATCAGAAAGACATGAGATTTGAAAATGTGAATATACTTAACAACATATGTTCAAGTACATGTATAGCAAACTTTGACCTAACTACACGGAGAAATTGAAAAATTTCATCATCATAGAAGGAGATTTTTAAATGAATTTCTCAGTAATTGTGAGACTGTCCAGATAAAAGTAGTAAGATTATATTATTTAAAACTTATGAATCTTCTGATTTGAGCAGTACATTTAAAAAGCTTGAGCTAATACACATATATATATAGTGTTAAACCACAAATTGGAGAATTAACATTCTTTTCAAGTACAGATGAAAAATTAATAATAGATAATTAAATAAATGCTAATAGATAAAAATTAATCATTTGATAGACCTTAAAGTCAAGACTCAAATTTCACAGGAACCAAAGAAGAGTAGAAGGAAAAAAATAAATATAAGAAAAAGTAATGAAAGAGAAAAAGAACATATAGTATTAATAGAAAGGATCAATAAAGCCAAAAGTTTTTTTCAGTAATAAAACTGAAAAATATTAGCCATGATTAATTGTTTGAAAAAATAAGAGAAGGCACAATAAATAACAATTATATATACCAAATGAACAGAAGTACAAGAGAAATGAGGGGGGAAAAATGAGGATATTATGAACTCCCTTATGCCAAAATGTATGTAACTCATGTACCCCCGGGGAGGATTCATGTCAATGTATGGCAAAACCAATACAGTATTGTAAAGTAAAATAAAGTTAAAAAGTAAATAAATAAATAAAAAGAAAAGTCCTAGAAAAATAATAAAACTCTTTAAGAAGAAACTGAAAACCAGTACAGTCCTAAAACCAAAAGTCACTACTTTTTAAAACATCTGGCTTTATAGATGAGTTCTACCAAACATTCAAGAAATCAAAGTTATAATCTTGCACAAACTTCCAGAAAACAGCAAAGGAAGGTATACTCCTCACCTGATTTCATGAATCAAGTGAGGAGTTTACCTTTGTAGAAAGGTACATTCCTTCAAGGTACATTTGAAGAAAAAGGACAGGTTGGGAAATCAGCCCAGATAGATGTCAAAATGCATTAAAGCTGTCTTAGTTTTAAAACTCAGTGTTGCTCAGGAATAGTCAATTAGACCAATAGAACATGATAGAAAGCCCAGAAACTGACCCACATACACTTGGAATTTTATGTCAGAGAGAACATTACAGATCAGTGAAGAAAATAGGAAGGACTATTGATAAATGGTTCTGGGACAATCAGTTATCTCTGTAGGAAAAAATAAAATTTCTATCACAGAATATACAAAAAATTAACTCCAGGTAAACTAAAGATATAAAGTTAAGAAACGAAACTATACTGTGACAACCTAGAAGGGTGGGAATGGATGGGAGGGAGATTCAAGAGGGAGGGGATATATGTACACCTATGACTGATTCATACTGATATATGGTAGCAACCAACAATACTGTAAAGCAATTATCCTACAATTTAAAAAATAAATTAGAAAAAAGAAAGAAAATGAAACTATAAAATATTTAGAAGGCTATGTAGGAGAATAACCTCATGCCCTCAACGTAGGAAAGGATTTCTTAAATAAGATGTTAAAAGTACAAATTACAAAGGAATAGACTGATACATTCAACTACATTAAATTCTATTTATCAAGATATACCATAAGTAAAACTGAAGTGACTTAGCAGCAGCAGCACCATAAGTAAAAAGACACGCCACAAACTATTAAAAGATATTTATAACAAATAATTGATAAACTGACAAAAGATTAGAACCCAGAATATACTAAGAATACTCAGATATAAAAAGGAAAACCCAACAGAAAAATAGGCTAAAAACCAAACAAGTTTCTCACTTAAAATGAAACACAATTGATAAAATATGAAAGAATGTTCAACCCTATTATAACAGTAACCTGGGAAATGCAAATTAAAACTTTAAGGAGATACCATTTTATACCAAATAGGTTAGAAAAATTTTAAAGCTGGACAATATCAAGTATTAGAGAACACAGAACAGGGAGAACAAAGCTGATGGGAGGACAAGTTGGGAAGACCATTCTAAATGACAGCCAGGGATTACTTATTTAGGTTAAATGTGCCTAAGTCCTATCACCCAACAGTTCCACTTCTGGTGCCATTTACTTGAAAGAGATTCCCCTCTAGTGCAAAAATGCATGTACAAAAATGCACATAGCAACATGACGTATAAAGCAAGAACACTTAACACTACTCACACATCCATCAACACTAGAATCAAGTCCTTCTGGTAGATTTACACAAGGGAGGATCACACAGTGCTGAAAATCAATGAACTATCGTCGAACATATCAATATGATTAAATGTCAGGGAAATAATTTTAAACAAGAACCATTTTTAAATTAAATTCTAATTTAAAATTTAATTTTAAGCCAAATGCATGCTGTAGAATTCTATTTAAAGTAAAAACCCATATAATATTTTGCATACAGATATGACTCTGCTTATGTGCTCAGTTGTATCTGACTCTTTGCGACCACAGGGACAGCCACCCACCTCTGTTATTGGAATTTCCCAGGCAAGAATGCTGGAGGTTGCCATTTCCTACTCCAGGGGATCTTCCTGACCCAAGGATCGAACCCATGTCTCTTATGTCTCCTGCATTGACAGGCGGGTTCTTTACCACTGGTACCACTTGGGGAGCCCATAGATAGGGCTACATGTAGTAAAACTCTAAGGGAAAAGCGACTAAGTGATTAAGCGAACCTAAGGTTGTTATGCCTAGTGGGAGAAAAGGTGATATGACAGAAGGAAAGGCAGGGAGCCTCTATATTCCAGCAATGGTCTACTTCTTAACGGAGCTGGCAGCCATGCAGTGTGGATCATCTTATTTTTTATTTATAAAAAATACATTATTTTATATGTTTGGCATAATTCACAGATTTTTAAAAGAATCTACTTAGATTAGTCTAATCTTTAGTTATACTCTCCAACATGTCCAAATGTAGAAGGCTCCTTATTAAATTGTAAGTTTTATTTTCTAAGGGAAAAAAGAGTCAAGCTCCTAACTGCCACTTGGGTATCACATGTTTAAATGTACATTGCTCTTACCAGTGCCGTGAGAGGTAATTAAATTTAAACTCGAACTGGCTCAACACGTCTCCTCCTATGATATGAGAAAAATATTTGCTTTTGGAGAATTAATGACAATACATAGCAAGCTTCTTTGAACATAAATTTGCACAATCCAGTTTATTAGTTCTTCACACTGTTATAGGTTTCTGTTCATTATTTTAGTTGCATAAGCACATCTTTAAGAAAAATGATCTTTTAAAATCTTAGTGAAACACACAAATTAAGAAAGAGAATTAATTCAGAGAATAAAGAAACTCATATAAATAAAGAACCTCACCAAAAGATTTTTTACTTTAAGATGGACCATAAAGATTCTTCTATTTAAATAAACTCTACTCACTGATACTGTGCATATTTAAAGGTAATTAAATATAGAAAAAGATGGAGTTTATCCATTTAAAGCTAAAGTATTAGGAGACACTAGGAAATTAATTTAAATCTGATTTTAAAAGTAATGCTTTTCTAAAATAGTGGCACAAGTCAATGATAAAATATAATGGTGTTTTTTTGGTTGCTTTGTTCTTTTTTTGGCTCCACCTTAAGGCAAGTGGATTTCCCTGACCAGGGATTGAACGTAAGCCCCCTGCAGTGGAAGCGCAGAGACTTCTTAACCACTGAACCACCAGGGAAATCCCCATTTTTTTGTTTGGTTTTTACAAAATACATATATAATATTATATATTATATACATATACACATATGTACATATATAATGCATATATATACATGTATAATACATATATATATTTATAATCTTTGCAGGTGTGCATCTCTATATTAAATGAGGAATTCCTGTACTCTAAACAATTGCAATGTTAAAATGGAAAACTAGTGGCAAGAAACTAAAAGCATACATACATAGGGTACAATAGTGACTACACGTGAAATATAGCTACCACGAAAGAAACTCTGGCAAATGTAAATAGTACCGAAATCACCAGCCGGATGTGCCTCGGAATAGGAGTTGTGAAAATCAATCTGAAGGAAAAAAGAGAACCATCTAGTATATAGCACAAATTGAAGCCCACACTCCTACCCCGCAATGAAGCGAGGCGTGGGGAGATGATAGCCTAACCCAATGACTGCTGAGGACGCATAGTAGTGACTGGACTCACTTTTCAAAGAAACATTTAATTTTATTATTTGTTTTAAAAAAAATTATACTGGCAGCTGAGTTGTATGCTTCATGTCTTAACAGATAAAGCTGCTGCAAACATTTGTCTCTAACAGGACACATGAACAATCTCCAAGTGCAAGTTTAAATTTTTTACAGGATAGTATCAACATCAGTGAATAACCAGAGGGGACTTTCATCAGGCAAGGTCACAATTTCCAGTGGGAATATGGCATCTTCATATAGAAAAGAAAAAAGGAAAAAAACACAAAAGCATGCTAACTTACTTTTAAATAGAACCAGATAGTAGGGGTTTATACATCTACTGTTAAGATGCACAGCTTGAATAAAACATAAAATGTCTCAAATATTGTTGTGACTAAACAGAACATGACATCTATGGCTGTTTTCAGGGCACATTAGTCAATCTGCCCACGTGGATGAATTTACCCGGGGTAGCAAATGTGTAAGAGCAATGAACAAGAAGAGATGGAAATCTAATGAATACTGCATTGGGCAGAGTCTTATTTCCATATGAATCTGAATAACCTAAGTTTTTCTTTTCCTAAAATAAGTTTTTTTAATAAATTTTTAAAATTTTTTTAGCACTGAAAACATTTTGTATTGGGGTATAGCTGATTAACAATGTTGTGGGAGTTTCAGGTGAACAGTGAAGGGACTCAGGCATACATAGACATGTATGCATTCTCCCCCAAACCCCTCTCCCATCCAGACTGGCACATAACATTGTTGATTATCCATTTTAAATATAGCAGTGTGTACATACCCTTTCCAAAGTCCCTAACTATCCTAAAAGAGTCAGTTTTGAATCTCGGATAGGACAATATCATTCCCACAGAGTCATTAACCTGAAGCTATGTACTCACAGCAGCCATTGTCCTGAGGAATCCTTGTTCGATACCCAGGCTATGCCAGTTGACATCAGCCACCATGTGAGACGTAATTCCAAACAAGAAAGCTACCAATTTCTCTGTGTCCTGCCAAACAAGCAAATTAGAGTTGGGGGTTGGGGGAAGGTAGTTATTTTATAACAATCTTATTAAAAGGATTAACAAATATGAATTCATTTCCATTACTGAGACTTAACAAAACATCTGAGACAGGTATGTTGTAGTTACCCCCGAACCACAAAGGACTGTTTTGGAAATGTTTCTCAGTGCCTTGAAACTGCTTTCAGATTTATTTACTAGGGGAGCAAAATGACCACGTGACATGCCCCAAATTTTAACAACACTGTTTATTGAAAATAAAACTGAAGATTTGAAAAATCATTTGTTCAACTGTTAATTAGCTATCTACTATGTCCCATATGCTGTGTTTGGTATTGAGGCAGAAGGGTGAGTAGCCCTCAGAGTCTGGATTAAGGGTTGGGGTTAGAAATGGAGTTAATGCAGGTGCAACAATAGTACTTGGCAAGTCTGGAACGGAGTACTTTTAGGGTTACAGGCTGTGCCTACCTCATCCCAAGGAAGAGGATAGTTCTTCCGGATGTAATGAACGCTTGCGTTAAGAAATGGAGTCCAGTGAGTGCTCTCTGACACGTCATGGAATTGTCCTGACAAAACAGAGGCAACCGTCAGAGCTCCTTCTTGAAAGGTTGGAGATTCTCTTGTATATACACACCACATCTTTGTTCATCCATTCATCTGTGCACACTTAGGTTTTTTCCATGTCTTTGCTAATGCAAATAGTGCTTCAACAAACCCTGGGGTACTTGTGTCTATTTGAACAATGGAATATTACTCAGTCATAAAAAGGAATGAAAGTGGGTCATTAGTAGAGATGTGGATGAACCTAAAGACTATCATACAAAGTCAGTCAGAGAAAAACGTTGTTTATTAATACATAAACATGCAATCTAGAAAAATGGTACAGATGAACCTGTTTGCAAGGCAGAAATAGAGACAGAGATGTAGGGAACAAACATATGGATACCAAGGGAATAAACTGTGAGATTGGGATTGACATACAGACACTAATATGCACAAAAGAGATAACTAATGAGAACCTGCTGTATAGCACAAGGAACTCTACTCAGTGTTTATGGTAACCTAAATGGGAAGGAAATACAAAAACCGGGATATATGTATACAAATAGCTGGTTCACGTCAACGTACAACAGAAACCAACACAACACTGTAAAGCAACTATACCCCAATTTTTTAAAAAAGTTGGAGATTCTCAATGAAATATTCTACCACCACCTGCTGTGTGGCTGCGTTCCTCTGCCTTCTCCAAGCCTCTTAGTTTTCTGAGTCAATATTCAAAGGAAGCCTCTAGGACAGAACTGCCAGCCAAAAGAAAAAGGAGCCTTAACTCCTCATAGCATCTAGAAATAGTTGAGCTGCAAGAGAAGCTGGAAGTGTTAAGTTCTGTACCCTAAAGCTAAAGAAATAAGCTGTTCCTGTTTTTTTTTTTTTTTAATTTGGGTGTTTATTTTTTAATCTTCTTTTCCATCACAGTCAGCCTCCCTAACAGCACAAAAGAAAAAAAGTAGATATTCCAACAGCTT
The DNA here is from genome assembly GCF_014754425.2 of Oryx dammah. Taxonomy (NCBI): domain Eukaryota; kingdom Metazoa; phylum Chordata; class Mammalia; order Artiodactyla; family Bovidae; genus Oryx; species Oryx dammah. Next base: position 18,917,045 of record NW_024070195.1, read on the forward strand.
TCAAGTATTTGAATTTATAATAATTTTAAATGGGGTGTGCTATATGCCCCTTTATTCCCACAGGAGGGGTGAGTGAAAAAACAGGAACGGACATCTATTCTAAGCCTTCAGGTTCCAGGAGTGTCACATGTCATAGAAGCAATCAAAAGCAAAATCCCGGAGTTCAGATCCCTCAAGTCAAATTTTTGAGATCATTATTAAACTAAAAATAGCCTAACCACTTTTGTTTAAAGTGTAACTGAAGCACATTTAACTTAATATTATCTTGGGTTTGCATAACACTTGACAACATACGTTAATGCCAACAGTAATTCAGTATAGCAGCCAGGCATGCATTAATTATTACTGTTAAATAGTAACTAATTTAGATATGACTATGTTGCAGACATGGAAACTGAGACTCAGTGTGGAAGGGGCTTTTTCAAGGTCACACACTAACAGATAACATTCAAGGAATAAACGTTCAAATGTTCAAAATGTTCTCTCTTCTGCCACGAAGCAGGAGAGTAATTCAGAGTGCTTAGAATAAAGCTTTCAGAATTTCTACCCTTAAGCAAGTAAGTTTCGGTTAAATGGAAAACACAACCGAACTAAGTCATTGATCAACAACAGTGGAAAATATACTGTGTTGTTTGATATTTGTTTGAGTCTGAGCTGTTCCTATCAACCAAGGAAAAGCAACATCATCTGGTCTGTAAGTCTTCATCTTACCTCTCTCACAGATGCTAGGGTAAAATGAGTCAGGAAACACGGATCCAGCCTGATATGCATCCTGGTGCCTAAGTAACAGCTGGGGAGCAGGAAAATACAGAGGTTAGAGGGCAAGAGTCAACAGTCTGGGAAAAGCAGGCCCAGGTGTGGGAAGTTAGAATGATGTGACGGTAGCAGAGAAGTGATGGAAAGAAGAAGTGAAGGCAGGCATAAATAAATAACTCTTGTATCAATATAATCCAAACACCCTACCAAATGTGGTTTCAGGTTCTTTCCTAACAAAAACAAACAAGCTGATCAAGTAGCAGTAAAAAAAAAAAAAAAAATCACCTATTTAAATTAAATCTTTTGCTTTTTTCTGTCCACCCAGAAGAATAAGATTTCTCCAAAACTATTTCACTGACCCAGAACTGGGGTGTGGTTAAGTTTTTTGATGACCTAGTGACAACCAGTAAACTGAGAAAAATACAGACATGTATACATGTATACATGTCCAGGACTTTGGCCACCTCATGCGAAGAGTTGACTCATTGGAAAAGACTCTGATGCTGGGAGGGATTGGGGGCAGGAGGAGAAGGGGACGACGGAGGATGCGATGGCTGGATGGCATCACGGACTCAATGGACGTGAGTCTGAGTGAACTCCGGGAGATGGTGATGGACAGGGAGGCCTGGCGTGCTGCCATTCATGGGGTCGCAAAGAGTCGGACACGACTGAGTGACTGAACGGAACTGAACTGATACATATATACTTATTGGGGCTTCCCAGGAGGCGCTAGTGGTAAAGAACCCACCTGCCAATGCGGGAGGCATAGGAGATGCAAGGAGATGCAGGTTCGATCCCTGGGTCAGGAAGACCCCCTAGAGAAGGAAATGGCAGCCCACTCTAGTATTGTTGCCTGGAGAATCCCATGGAGGGAGGAGCCTAGTGAGCTACAGTCCATGGGGTCACAGAGTCAGCCGTGACTGGGCGACTAACACCGCCCCCACCCCCGACACACACGTGTATATATATATACACACACATATACATATATCAGTTCATATCTATTTGTGTGTGTATGTTTACAGTTGCTACCTGTGCTTTAGAGTAAGATGATATCCTTTATAGATTAAAGGTTAAGATTATAACCTTTAAGAGGGGTACAAAAATACCCTTTCCCACTTCCAAAATGATGTATAAGTCGGTGGTAGAGGTTTTCTTCCCAGCGTTCTTCCTTGGTGGCGTGGCTCACTGCATCCCATTCCAACCCCCTTATGGCTACACCCAGATGAGTGCTAGGGCCTAGAAAATGAAGACTACATTCCCCAGCTGCTACTGAGGAGCCACTTCTCCCTTGTTTGTTCCCAGCCGGCATGGAAGTGTTTGGCCTTTTGGCAGCAGAAGTCAAGAGGGCAGCTTCTTACTTTCCAAACCACGTAGGAGACAGTTGGACATGGAACTCGTGAATGGAACAGTGTTCGTTTGACTGCTTAGTGGCTCTGGCAGGCCAGTTCTGTGTGTTGTTCTGGGAGTCCTTTCCGGATACTCAGCTTAGAGTCTGCTCCTCCATTTCTCACAGTTTCTCAGCACTGAATCCCCTAATACGTGGTCTTGTACCCCTCTCCGCATAAGAGGAGTTTCCTCTTATGGAAACCCAGAGGGGTTTGCACTATCTGCAAATGAACTCTGACCCAGTGGACAAGAGAAAAGTCTGGCAATCCAACTTTTTAAATTTTCAATAGGGACTTACTAATAACATAGGCTAGATGTAGAAGCAACAAAGAAGTATCTCAAAGAACTTGAAACAGAAGGAAATATAGTAGGACCTAGTTTTTGCTTTTGCTTTTTCAAGCAGTGTCTCATCCCCAGTCTTCTAAAGACAGAATCACTTCCATACTGAGCAGGTGAGGCAGACTGACCACTGGGGAACAAGGGCGGCATACCCATTCCCACTATAGTATTTGGCTCAGAGACGTTTGCTTGACAAAAGCTACTTCAGCTAGAACGTCCCCCAAGACTTCTCAGCTAGAGCTGTGGGGAGGAGAAAGAAGATGCTTTCTTCTCTTCAGGGTTTTTTTTAAGACATTCTTTTGTTTTAAGATGATGCTCTTTCTCCATCTTATTTTATTTATTTATTTTTGGCCACACCTTGCAGGTAACTGGGATCTTAGTTCCCCAAGGATCATTGAACCTGTGCCCCCTGCAATGACAGCGCAGATTCTTAACCACTGGACTGCCAGGGAAGTCTTCAACTCTCCAGGGATTTTAAACTTAGAAACTGAGTTCTGGATGGCCAGTGTCTTCCAGTGTCTAGGAGAGAGAGTACCACTTAGACCTCTTAGTCCAGCTCTGCCCCAGGCTTATCAGTTACATGAACCCTTACATGAAAAAAGTCTTTTTTCTAAAGACAGTTGGAGTTGGACTTTTGCCACTTAAAAGTAATAATTAACTTTGCTGAATATTTATCTTAGCAGCCACTGTAATGGTCACTTTATATGTATTAAGACTTGTTGAATCTGCATCTCCTGGTGAGATAGTGTTATTTAACAGGGAAAAAATAATGCTAAAGCAAATTTTAAATAATTCTAAAGCAAATTTTAAAAAGTAAAGGTGTCAGGTGGGAGGGAAGCTCAAGAGGAGAGGATACACGTATACATATAGCTGATTTATGCTGTTGTATAGCAGAAATGAACAACATTGTAAAGCAATTAAACTCCAGTTAAAAATAAATTTTAAGAAAAGGTGTCAGGAAAAAAATCAGGAAACTGCTAGGGGGAAAAGAGTACAGAAGGAGGATATGTCCTTCAGATATAAAAATGCACCAAAAGACACAGATCAATGAAACAGAATAAAGAGTAAAGAAATAGATTCAACCATAATAACTTAATGCGTGATAGAGATGAATAAAGGATGGAGTAATTGACAACTGTGTTGGCACAACCCCACTGCAATGAACACTCCATTCTTGCAGGAAATCCATACTTAACCTATGTGACACTGACTTGAAATTGACATTATCAGTAACAGGTCACTGAATCCCTATCATGCTTTATGCAAAAATTAAGTACAAGATGAGTTAGAGAGTTAAATGTCAAACACAGAGCCATGAAAATAACAAGATACGTTTGAAGTGAATAATTGTATAATCTCAGAATGGGAATGATATTTCTAAGCAAAACATACAGGCAGAAACCATGAAAGAAAAGATTGATGCACTTAACTACACAAAAATTTTAATGCTGTGCATGGTAAAAAGAAGCAGAAACAAATTTAAGAGAATAAATAACCACAAGAATCATTTGACATATAAGATGCTATCTTTAGTAAAACAAAAAGTCATTCTTCACATCAAGATTAATACCCTAATAGAAAAACTAGCAAAGACACAGGTAATTCATAGAAGAAGCAATAGAAACAGTCAATAAACACTTGAAAATATATTTAACCTCGTTGATAATAAATCAATTATTTGTCAGTATAACCTATAACAAAATACCATTTCCACATATTGGCAAAAATGAAAAAATAATGAAAACAGACTTCTAAAAGTGAATCTGTTTCCAAAGCTGAAGATAAAGAAATTTCAATGAACTAAGGGAACAGTTAAGGATATTAATCCGCTCTTGGTCCCGAATGTCTTCCCTGTTTTGTTTTCATTTTTCATTTGTTTCTGGGCCAAGGGGATTCAACTAGCAGTACCAGGGCTAAAGGGACTTGCTCCTTGGATTACCTACAAGGAGATCAAGCATGTCAGAACCAGAACTTGTATTAAGGGTAATGGAGGTCAGGTTTCTCACTGTTGCAGAAAGGAGTTACAGATCGGAACATGGAGAAGATTAGATTAGATTCTGTGCTGATGGATTGGAATTGGAGATGTTTTCATGTGAATTCAGGGTTTGAAACAGACACAAAAGCCAACTTGAAATGAATTCTGGGACAATTTGAGCATCAAGATAAATAATATTTGTAATGTGATATAGGGCTTCTCTGGTGGTTCAGATGGTGAAGAATCTGCCTGCCATGTGGGAGACCTGGGTTTGATCTCTGGGTTGGGAAGATCCCCTGGAGAAGGGCATGGCAACCCACTCCAGCATTCTTGCCTGGAGAATCCCATGGACAGAGGAGCCTGGCGGGCTATAGTCCTTGGGATCACAAAGAGTCAGACACGACTGGGTGACTAAGCACTGCACATAATGTGATATAAACCACTGATAAAATAGGAATCCATGAATATATAATATAAAGAGATAAATGGGGAAGACGAGGCTTTACCTTATAGCAGAACCCAAATTTATAAATGTACAAGGAATGACAGAATCAGATAAATATTTGGCAAACGTCAATGGATGTTGAGAATCAATGGATGCTAAAAAGTTTAATTAGAAACAGAATATTTGCATTACCTCAATATATCTCCATACAAAATATTTACTATTTTAAAAAGTAAAAAATATTTATTAACTTTCCAATGTAAAATGTGGCAGACACCATCTTAACCAAAATTATCATTAACAGCAATAGGACTTCTGCTTCTAGGAAGATAGAGTGGGTGTACTTATCCTTGTTCTTTTTGCTAAATACAGCTGAAACCCTGGACACTGTCTACGAAAAGAATATAACTATGACCCAAAGGTGGATAAAAGTACGCACATTGAATAGGAGCTGAAGAGTAACACTGTGGTGAGTTCTGTGGATTTTCTTTTTGCTTCATGTAGTCCAAACTGGATATTGGAAAAGCCAGCTGCCTAGAAACTCCAGTGGGTACAGACAAAACAAAAGCCTGCAACTCTCAGGCCACAAAACCAGGCATAGGACAGCCTAGCAAGACAGGACTTCTGCACAGTAACCTCTCTGCTCTAGACAAACAGCAAAGGAAAAAACACGGCCCCACACCTCCTCACCACTAGCTAGGGTCTCGTGGGGAGCCTCGGCTTGCCCCCTCCCCAGGCTGCAATGAGGTGCCCCGGGTCCTCCACTGCAGTGGTATCAGAGAGGGCTAAGGCGGGAGCCAGGACTTTCATCCCTGCCATCCTATCCCCTACCCTATAGTATCAGTGAGACCATGAGGAGAGTCTGGACATCCAATCCCAAATGGAACAAGGGATCTCTCCCCTTCCCTGCTGCGAGGAGGGGGTCAGTATAAGAAGAGGCCCAGGGGAGATCAGGACATCCACCTCCACCCAGGTAAGAGGCCACCTCTGCCTTCTGACATCAGTAAAGACCACGGTGAGGAGAAGCCATTAGGTACTCCTACCCATCTTGGCCAGGGAGGCATCAAGAGAGGCCCAGTGAGGAACCTTAAATTCTAACCCCCGTTGGCAGTTAGGAAGGAGTGTCCCCTGACCCCTTCTACTACCTGAGTGGTATCAGAAGAAGACAACTAGAACAGGAAGTTTAAAGAAGAGCCAGAGTCTCATAACCTAATACCTAAAATGTCCAGGCTACAATCAAAGATCACCCATCATACCAAGAACTAGAAAGATGTCAAAAGGAATGAAAAAAGAATCATCAGATGCCCACAAAGAGATGGCAGGAATTTCTGAATTATCTGCCAAATATTTTATAGCAACCCTCAGAAAAATGCTTCAGTGAACAATTGCAAACACATCTGAAACAAAAAAAAAAGAAGGAAGAGAAAAGTTCTCTCAAATAGAAGACATAAAGAACTGAATGAAAAATACAACAGCTGAAATAAAAGTTAACATTGTCAGAAATGGTTCAAGTTGACATTAAGGGCCTTTTGGTGAAACACAATGAGAAGAGTACAGCGTCACTTCAATGGTGACAGTTATTTCTGCCCAAAACTAACCTGCAGGAGAATCTAATCATGAGGAAACATCAAACAAAACCAAATGAAGGTGTGTTCTACAGGGTTACTGGGTTGTCCTTTCTCAAACTATTGAGGACAATAGAGAGAAGGCAGGCCTAAGGAACTGTTCCAGGTTGGAGAAGCTCAGAGGGAACTAACAACTAAACACAAGCTTCTGTATCAGTCCTGGAACCATGAAGTGTGTTGAGTCAACTGCTGAAATCTGTAAGAGCCTGGGATTGGGCGATAGTGTTATTTCTATGTTGATTTCCTGATTGTCATTATTATCATACTGTAGTTGTATAGATGTATATAGTAGTATGTGTATATGCACACACACACATATATATAGTCCTTGTTTTTAGGAAATATAGTTCCTCCTTAGCCATGGTTTTGCTTTCCTTGGTTTAGTTACCCAAGTTCAAAAATATTAAATGGGGCTTCTCTGGTGGTCTAGTGGTTAAGAATCTGCCTTGCAAAGCAGAGGACACCCCGTTTGATCCCTGGTCCAGGAAGATCCCACATGCCATGGAGCAACTAAGCCTGTGTGCCAGCTACTGAGCCTGTGTGCCAACTACTGGGCCAGCTCTCTGTGAGCCGCAGCTGCTGAGCCCACGTGCCACAACTACGGAAGCCCACCAGCTTAGAACCCATGTCCCACAACAAGGGAAGCCACTGCAGTGAGAAGCCTGTGTGCCCCAAGAGAGTAGCCCCTGTTCCTCACAGGTAGAGAAAGCCCATGTGCAGCAGTGAAGACTCAGCACAGCCAAAAATAGATATCTCAGATGGAAAATTCCAGAAATAAGCAATTCCTAATTTTTAAACGGGCCACCATTCTGAGTATGATGATGAAAGCTCTCACCATCCTGCTCTATCAAGCATCCCTTTGTCCACTATATCCTGCCTGTTAGTCTCCATCATCAGACCTGCGATCTAGGTAGTACAGTGCTTGTGTTCGAGTAGATCTTACCTTACTCAGTAATGGCCCCAAAGCACAGGAGGAGTGGTGCTGGCAATTTGGACATACCAAAGAGAAGCTGTAAAGGAATTTCTCTAAGTGAAAAGGTGAATGCTGTAGACTTCATAAGGAAAGAAATATTCTAGCTATGAAATTGTGAAGGAAAAGGAAATTTGTGCTAATATTGCTGCAGCACCTCAAACTGCAATTAAATGCTTAGATAAAATGGAAAAGACAATAAATTTGTTCAGTAAATTATTTTGATAGGAAGACCATAGTTACATAATATTACATATATTGTTATAATTGTCCTATTTTTAGTCACTATTGTTTCTTACTGTGCCTAATTCATAAGTTAAGCTTTATCATAAGTGTGTACATATGTGTAGGAAAATACAGTATATATGAGGTACTTTTCCAGTAGTCATGTATGGATGTGAGAGTTGGACTATAAAGAAAGCTGAGTGCCAAAGATTGATGCTTTTGAACTGTGGTGTTGAAGAAGACTCTTGAGAGTCCCTTGGACTTCAAGGAGATCCAACCAGTCCGTCTTAAAGGAGATCAGTCTTGAATATTCATTGGAAGGACTGATGCTGAAGCTAAAACTCCAATACTTTGGTCACCAGATGTGAAGAGCTGACTCATTCGAAAAGACCCTGATGCTGGGAAAGATTGAGGGCAGGAGGAAAAGGGGATGACAGAGGATGAGATAGTTGGATGGCATCACCGACTCAATGGACATGAGTTTGGGTAAACTCTGGGAGTTGGTGATGGACAGGGAGGCCTGGCGTGCTGTGATCCATGGGGTCACAAAAGAGTCAGACAGGACTGAGCGACCCAACTGAACTGAACTGTCCACAGTTGCAGGCATCCACGGAGGGTCTTGGGACATATCCCCTGAGAGTAAAGGGAATTACTGTACACAAGAGTGCACTGAAGGATGATGACAACCACTTCAGCAATTAACTCTCAAATGGCTCAGGGGAAAGTCATATGCATACATCGGCTCAGAAGGCAAATAGGATAAGTTATCAACAACTGGGGGAATTAGGTAAAAGTCATACAGAAAGTATTTGCCTAATTTTTTTCAACTTCTCTATCAGTTTTAAATTATTTCAAAATAAAAAGTTAACATAGGGAACTGGTTAAATAAATTATGGTACAGAGAATTACATAATTGTTAAAAATTATTCTAAAGACTTCTACTGATATGGACATGAACAAATATATGATCTCTCTGATATAGGAAATGATGAAAAGGCAAGTTTACAAAATAACGGAACTTTAAAATTTTTTTACTATCAGTTTCTATTAGTTCTATGATCAGAAACGACCAAACCTATTCTACGGGCAGTGAGGGAGGAGCAGAGCAAAGAAAAGACAGCAACCAACCAAACACCATTGTTCCGATTTCCTGGTTAATACACCATATTTATTTATTTATCTATTTATTCTTGTAGAAGGACTAAAATCAGGGCAATAATGACCACCAAACTCTGGGAGATTGTGAAGGACAGGGAAGCCCGCTGCAGTCCATGGGGTCATAAAGAGTCAGACATGACTTAGCGACTGACCAACAAAATTACCACCAATGTGAGATACGTTTGGTTCTTACAGTTCTTATACATTAGTAAACTGATTTTCTCAGCTTTATGCGTTAGTCTCTTAACTTGATTATGGTAAGTTAGAAGTGAAAGACGCTCAGTCATGTCCAACTCTTGGCAACCCCATGGACTATATAGTCCATGGAATTCTCCAGGCCTGGGTTGGGAAGATTCCCTGGAGATGGGAAAGGCTACCCACTCCAGTATTCTGGCCTGGAGAATTCCATGGACTATAGTTCATGGGGTGGCAATGAGTCGGACAAAATTGAGCAACTTTCACTTTCTTGATACTGGAGTGGGTAGCCTTTCCCTTCTCCAGGGGATTGTCCCAACCCAGGGATCGGACCCAGGTCTCCCTCATTGCGAGAGGATTCTTTATCAGCTGAGCCACAAGGGAAGCCCAAGAATACTGGAGTGGGTAGCCTATCCCTTCTCTAGGGGATCTTCCCAATGCAGAAATTGAACCACGGTCTCCTGCATTGCAGGTAGATTCTTTACCAACTGAGTTATCAGGGAAGCCATGGTAAGTTAAAGTCATTACAAATGCAGTCACCTCAGGATGGATCAGCAAAAGATAATCCCAGAACCAACAGAAACCAGACCCTAAATGTGCAGGGCTTGCTGAGCACCGCCAGCCAGTGAGGTCCATCTAGCATCCTTGGGGTAGCCTCCCTCTGGATCCTTTCACCAAACTGGACCAATGAGTCCGGCACTCACCAGAGAGCAAGTTTTAGTACAGAGAAAGAAAAACTCCAAAGACCCCACATACAAAGTTATAAAACAGATCCTCAATCTTTGAAAAGAGGTTTTCTGATAACGTGAGAAAAGCTAACATAACCCCTGTCTTCATGAGTTAAAAGGGGGAGGTGTGCGTTCTCAGGGCACTCAAGCCATTCCCAGTGACGACATCAGTGTACAGATTAGGACCAGTGCCGAGGGAAAGGATGTGTGTCCATTTAACATGTTTTAAGTTAGTGATGCAAGCTTGAATACCTCTACTAGAAAATCACCCTGGGCACACTCAGGATTGATTGTTCACACCATGAATCAGTCAGATTCTTGCTTTTCTTCTTTCCTACCAACTTTCTCTATAAGGGTCAATGAAGACGACAAATATAAACACTGTTTTTTCCCTAGAGGGCTTGTTAAATTGGTGAATAAGGAAGTTGAAACTAATGACTAAAAACAGTTTATGAACAATGCTAGATTTCAGTTATTGTATCATCCTGCTTTCCATACTGGATTACCAACACTCACTGGTAAATAATTTGATCCAATTCTGAAGTCATAGAGAATTTAACCACTCTTCTCAAAGGTAATATTTAAGAATCATCTTTGTCACACAGTTTTATTTAGCTATAGAATTAGAAAGAGTGTATAATGCCAGAATGGTTTCAACTAATTTGAAGATGGATAAAGGTGAAGTCATCAGCTAGTTGTACCAAGAATACAGTAGGCAGAAGAGTCTTAATCTCAAAGCATACTTCTCAATAAATACTTACTTCTTCCCATGATGATGCAATTTTCACATAACACAGAGATAAGAAGTGGGAAAAAGTGGCTTACATATAACTTTTCTTTACAAAAAGAAATAAGGTGTACCATTTTAAGAAATTCTCTCAAACACTGCTTTCAAATGTTTTTTAAACTATAATTTATATAAAATATTTCATTATTATATATATTCAAGTAGTGCTAAAGGAGATATATATTTTAACCCCCAATATTCATATTTTATAAAGACATAAAAAGGACTCATCTTTTTAATTGAAACTAGATATTTCAGTATCTGTTAGGACTTTTGTCACCTATGAGAGGAAGCTAATGCCCAAGGAATAAAAGAAAAAAATCAAACTTCTTACCTCTTTGTAGTTAATACTCCCATCCTGAAGGTGGAGAAACTCCAGAGCTCTGTGTCCTGAAAGAATGAGTATATAAATGAATTAAATCCAAGTATAACTGAAAACAGAACTGCCTGAAGATCATTTTAAAAGGAAAAGATATAATTTTGTGCAACTGTCAAGGAAGTGGGATGTGAAAATTTAGTTTGTACTAGTAATTTTCATTAGCCAATAGTTCGATTCAAACAATATTTATATTGTTATGATACAAATCAAAATTACAGTTTCTGCTTAAGTTACTAGCTCTTACGACCTTGGCTAAGTTACATTACCTCTCTAGGCTTCAGTTGCCCGCTACGTAAAATTAAGTAAATAACATCCACCTTATAGGTTTGGTGAGAGAATCACAAAAAAAAAGAAAAAGGCTAAGTGATGCGCTAATGATTGACACATGTCAAAAACTCAAACAGGAGTTATATTTTGCTTCAACAACCCACTGGGGTAGACAAACCAAGTTCATCTGTACAATACAGGGTGTAAACCATGGACGGAATCAATGACCCACAAATGTTTGCTCATCATTGGACTACTTTAGAAGGAGAAAAAAAGTCTCAAAAAGCCACGTGCTCCACCCACACACCCACACCCATAAGATATGCACACCCACACCCTCAATCTTCTCAGTATCAATAACAGGAACACTCCTTGTGAAGAAACAGTGACACCTTATTTCTATTGGAAGTCACATCCACAAAAATCTAGCCACTACCATATTATAAGCATTTATATCATAAAGAGAGAGTGTCGTTGCAGACAGAAATAACAGGTATATAGGATTATAGAGGTTTACAGACTAAAACCAATGAAGGAGGCCAATTCTAATTAACTCACACAAATGTCAATCCACACAGGCCTTATATAAGAAGTGAAAACAAGAACCAAGATATTTATGAAATCATATAAGTTACTGGCAAATAATTAAAGTTTTAATCTCTTTGTATAAGAATCCTCCCAATCTGCGCAGATTTGGAATTGCTTTCAATTATGTCCACATAAACATGTTATATTAACATATTAATTATTAGGACCCTTGTTTGGCACCTGCTGATGAAAGGCAAGCAATATCTGAATTTTTAAAATTTTGAAATTTCATCTGTCCTGCTAATTTTTTAACTCTAAAGATTAAAAAGTTGAATATCCTCACTTATATTTGTTCCTCTTTGGCCTACAGCTAGAGTTTTTAGCAATTTCAGTTTCACAGAACTTAGATGTGCAAGATAATTTAGAATTCATTAAGAAGTTCAGCCCCCTCATTTTGCAAAAGAGAAAGTGAGTTGCCCAGAAGTCACTGACGTAGTTTATAGCAGAGCTGGTATTAAAACCTACGCCTGATTCCCTTTTCCACTGCCTCCTGACTCTAACATCTAACATTTTAGATGTTAAATGACTCTAACATTTTACCATAAATGTTTCATGAAAGAACACTGGACCAACTGTTAGGATATGTAATTCTAGACTAGGTCACTAACAAGTTAGCTGTGAAAACTCTCTGTGATCAATTTCCTCTGTTGTAAAATAAAGGAACTGTACTCAGTGACCTCTAGTATTCCTTCAAATCATAATTCTGTGATCATATAGTTCCTGCCCAGCAGAGCTCAATATTCTGTTTTGCACTGATAAATTTTCATTTTTTTAAAAAATTGGGGGATAGTTGCTTTACAATGTTGTGTTAGTTTCTGCTGTACAACAACGTGGGTCAGTCATAAATATGCATATATCCCCTCCCTCTTAAGCCTCCCTGCCCCCTTTCCAAATTTTCATTCATAATCTTGTTCTGCTTTGAACCTTCTAGAGGCAGCATAACTAAAACATTGTTACTATTTTTATCTAAAGAGGGAAAAAACATTAGGAATACATTTCATCCAAGAACCAACCTTTTGTGCTACCATTTATCTTTATCCAGATCACTCAGCCTTTGCCTCGAGCTCATAGGCATCGGCTTATTATATCCCTGGGCTCCCCAAATCCTGCCATCATTCTGGGCATCTCTAATACCTGGGATTATTCAAATTCCCCCGCTTCCTTGCTCTCCCTGAACCCAACCATCTTTAAAGCCGTTTGACTCAGGGGACCCAGTCCAGTGGCTATATGTGGTCCTTCACGTATACTTGGAAATGTAAAAACAAAAATAGATTCCTCTACTCCTACCATACTACCCCCATTTTTCTCTTCTCCCATTCTATCAGTTCTTCTGCTTCATGGGACGCCCCCCACCCCCCACCCAAGTTTATCCAGTTCCTATTTCCCCATGCAGAGAAACAGCCCGAGACTAGTGATCAAAGCACCTTCCTGCTTCTCCATGGACTTCACTCCGATAGTCAGTCCCCAACTCTGGACGTCTCCAGCCTGGGCTTTCTCCCTTTCGCTGCCGCATGGTTCAGGGCAGCAGGGGAACCTGTTGTCAATATGTGGGATAGATTTTAAATCCCCTCCTTAACATTTCTGACAGATACACTGTCCTTCATACCGTGACAAGAGGCTGCCACTTACCTATTTCTATGTGTGTCGAAATGCCACATGGTGAACTTCTAGGGCAGAGGAAGCCCAGCAGCATCAGCGGTCCTGACCAGAATCTGAAAGCAGACATGCTCTCATTACTCCCTGCTCCTATGGTGACGAGCAATGCTCAGAGCTGCGGCAGCACGGAGTCTAGAAGCCTGGCCCAGACCAGCTGCTCTCCCTCTAACCAGGTCACTGACACGGGAAACCCTGCCTCATTTCAAAATAATATCATTTCCCAGTGAAGTCAACTGTTTAACTACTGTTTAACTTCACCAGGACAGCAAACAAACTCCACCTGGGAGAGGAAAGAAAAAAAAAAAAGGGGGGATAAACCGAAATCTCAATGCCTCCCGGTAGGAGCATTCCCATCATCTGACTCTGGTTTCTCCCGGATTTCTTTTTAATATGACATTTGGATGGAGATGCAAGCAAAGTTGTCTCCAAATATTCTTTGCTTTTTTTTTTAAAAAAAAAGATATCGATAACATTTATCTTTAAAAGATATTGATTGTATTGATAATCCATATATTGGACCACCTCACCTCACAAGAGTCGATTTCTCTTGCATCTTTCCACGCATACATCTGGTTGCCCTGCTTCCTCGGCCTCTGCAGCCACAAGTGCTGGGAAAGCTTTTATGATGATCAGTTGGAACCAGCTTCTCTTGCAGTATTTGGCAACAGATAATGACACTTGTACGGGATTACACAAGAACAACTACTCCTGGTCTCTTTCCCCCTGGCTGTTTTTATAGTGCTTATCCAGAACCTGCTGCCTGGTCAGATTCCTGCAAGCAAAGATGCTGATGACACTTCCAGCAGGGGAGAGGGGAGTGTGAGTGGGGAGAGACAGATTTTGGATCAAGAAAGAAGGATTCAGAAAATGAGAGGTTCAGAATACACCTGACATACAAGTTTGCAATCTATTGCACTTAATCCGTGGGAGAACTTAGGTGTAACTCTTTGTAGAAATGATGGTGATCTTAAAGCTCGAATGACGCATACCATTAGAAGCAGGAAAGTTGATTTTGAAAGAGGGGGAGGACACAGCATTGATTCTCAGGTTAGCCAAATGGAAGAGAAGAAGAGAAGACGGGATGGTCTGAGACCCTCAGGTGTCTGCCAAGTTTCCTTTGCTCCTGCAAAGCCCCAAGGAAAACAATGCTAACAGCTCTTCCCCAACCCCGACGGCATGAGGCCCTGCTGCTCCTGACTGTAGGTCAGAGGCCATAAACTGAGTGTTTTGTTTGGCAAATGGACTGTTTTATAAACTTAGGCCATTTTTTTTTTTACAGGAAAAATCTGCATAGAAATCTAGATTTCTGAGAATTCGCTGCTGGTCCACTGGCTAGGATTCTGTGCTTTCATTAGCTGAGAGCCCCAGGATCAATTCCTGGCATGGGAACTAAGATCCCCAAAGCTGTACAGCACAACCCCTAAAGCACAAACAAAAAAACCTGACTTCTAGCTGTTTTTAAAAAAACAAACAAAGACCTGGCTTCATGAACTGATTCCCCCATATGCGAGGACCATCAGCTGGAGCTCCATCCAGCTGGCAGGTCTCTATCCCCAGCCAAAGGTACCCGCCCCACGTTCCCCGTCCCCACCAGCCACATGACGCGTGCAGCCTGCCGGACCCTTCTGGCCACCAGAGGCCATGGAGTTTGCTCCCTTCACTGCAGCCTACCAGGCTCCTCCATCCATGGGATTTTCCAGGCAAGAGTACTGGAGTGGGGTGCCATTGCCTTCTGCGATATGAGAGGGTAGTGGCTCTGGTAAGCCCAGAAGAACTTTCCCTGGTGGCTCAAATGGTAAAGAGGCTGCCTGCTGTGCGGGAGACCCAGGTTCAACCCCTGGCTCAAGAAGACCCCCTGGAGAAAGAAATGGCAACCCACTCCAGGATTCTTGCCTGGAAAATCCCATGGACAGAGGAGCCTGGTGGGCTACAATCCATGGGGTCGAAAAGAGTTGGACATGACTGAGCAACTTCACTTCACAAGCCCAGAAGACTCAGGAGTATACAGTGACTGACAAAGTAAGAGGGCTGCAAAGGGTCAACAGGGAAGATGAAGCACTGCCTGAAAACGATATCTAATCAGATTTAATAAAAACAAATCCATCCACAAAGCTCCAGAGAAAGAAACAGGTTCAGGGATCTGTAACTAAGCAATGCTAATCCTGAGTTTCTCATTACATATAATTTTTGTGTTTACAGTTCAGAATGACTTAATTTTATGTATGCAACAGAATGAGAGGTAATTACTTGCTTAGACGGTCTAGTGTGACAGTTATGAGATAGGGCCTTTATAGGACAATACTGCTTGAGCTTTTGTGAAGTTTGTATTACCTTTGTAACCATGAAAACAAAGATACGATTTTTAAAGGAAAGTTAAAATACAGCTTGCAATATTAAGAAAACTATCTGACAAATGTGTATGGAATTATTTTTTTTTCCACCCCTCTGCCCTCTTTCCTAATACAGGTGGCTTTGTCATAAAATAAAGAGCATCAGTCTACCATTCAGATCTTTTCTATAAATAGAGATGCAAGCTGAGAAGTAAACAAGCAGGTCCATTAAGGAATGGGGGCAGGAAGTATAAGCTTGAGCTCAAGGCCTTGGGTTTCATTTGGGTCCTTGTTCTACTGCCTTCTATTGGGGTGACATTGGACAGTTACTAAAAGTTTATTTGTCTCAGTTTCCTTACTTATAAAATTATCCATAAAAAATGGGAGTAATAATATTGCCCACCACATAGGGTCGTCATGAAGATCAGATGATTACAGTAACATGCTTAGAATAGAGACTGGTACACAGTTTAAGTGTTTAATACACGTTGGCTTCCCCAGGGGCTCAGTGGTAAAGAATCCATCTGCCAATGCAGGAGATGCTGGTTCTATCCCTCAGTCAGGAAGATCCCCTGGAAAGGGACATGGCAACCCACTCCAGTAATTTTTGCCCGGGAAATCCCATGAGCAGAGGAGCCTGGCATGCTACAGCCCATGACATGGCAAAGAGTCGGAAATGAGTTAGCAACTCAACAACATTATCATCATTCAAAAGAATTTGAATTTTTCCTTTCTAAAAGATATACCTAAGACTTCTACTGAGGGAATTCCCTGGCGATCCAGTGGTTGGGACCCAGCGCTTTCACTGTTGGGGCCCAGCTCGATCTCTAGTCAGGAACTGAGATTCCACAAGCCCCTCTCTCCCCCAAAAGACTTCTACTGTGTAACTATATTCCTTATTGAATTCAAAAATAAGAAAAATAATTTTACACTCAAGATACACAGCAATACATTTTTAATAACAATATAGATTCGTGTATAAATCCAACACTGGGTAGGGCATTTAAAGTGAAGCTGGATCTCCTTATGTAGATAAATGAAATACAATTTTAAGGTCCAGAAACGTTTGGAATAAAGCAGACACTTTCAGCTCACGTCTACACATTCTAATATGCTGCTATCATCATAGTGTCCTTAGAGTGAAAGGGAGAGAGGATAGAGAAAGGTAAAAGCTAGGAGTTGGAGGTGCTCAGGACAGGGGAAAGCCAAGGGGAAAGGAAGAAATGTCCCTGTCACCAGATGGTCTTATCCTTTCAAGCCCTGGTGAACACACCTGGCCGGCTCTGGGAGGCGTCAGGGCAGCCTAGAAGCAAGATGGGAGTCAGGAGGTAATCATTTCTGCTCTGAATGGGAGTTTTCAAAGAACACAAAATAGTGGAGTCAGGCAAGGGACATGGTGAATTTCCTAGGCCCTCGGCACTTTTGCCTTGGTGGGGGCCTCCTCTTTCAGAAAAATAAACATTTTTCTATGGTAAAACCAATACAGTATTGTAAAGTAAAATAAAGTAAAATTTAAAAAAATAAATAAAAAATTGTCTTTAAAAAAAATCACATTTTACATCTGCATTGGTATCAAGGTTAATATCTTAATACTTAAAGTAAAATCTTATTTTTTAATTCTGACTTTATAAGAAGGGAAACATTTTTGTGTTCTCATAAAAATACTGTGGGCCCTAGGCAGACTGGGCACCGTTTTAAATAGAACCTTGGAAAAATAAGAGTAATTTCGGATCAAGAGAAGCAACACAGCCAACTTCATTATTCTGGACCTTAGTTTGCTCAACAAAACAGATTTCCCAAAACCTTAGAAATCAACCATCCATAGAGCTCCCTCTGCAGGCAGGAGATGGAAACACATCAGTTCCCCAGCCCAGTTCAGTTCAGCGGCTCGGTCATGTCCGACCCTTTGCAACTCCATGGACTGCAGCATGCCAGGCTTCCCTGTCCCAGCTCCCCATCACCAACTCCCGGAGCCTACTCAAACTCAGCACTGCCTCTCACCCACAATCCCTTGAATAGAATACATGAAAGATTAAACTGTGTTTGAAAGTGCAAGTAGCTCAGTTGTGCCCAACTCTTTGAAACCCCATGGACTGTAGCCCGCCAGGCTCCTCTGTCCATGAAATTCTCCAGGCCAGAATATTGGAGTGGATAGCTGTTCCCTTCTCTAGGGGATCTTCCCGACCCAGGGATTGAACCAAGGTCTTTCTCATTATAGGCGGATTTTTTAACCATCTGAGCCACCAGGGAACCCAATGCTATTCCCATTTCTGCTACAAATGTGACCGACTCAAGAATGAACAACAGTAACTCAGCAAAAACCAAAGTCAAAATATAAAGTACAACCTCAGCCTTTTGCAAAAAAAAAAATCTAGAAAAAGTTGAAGAGCCCACTGTTAGGGAAACTAAATAGTCTTGCTTAGGTTTCAGAGACAAAGCAGGGCAGGCTTCTGACCTTGCTTCTAACCTGCCTGGACACTACCTTGACTCTGAGTGCAAGATTTGATAGATAAGCCCCATACATAAGATAGGGGACCTAGCTTCCCTGGAGGGGATCAGGCCAACCAAGCCCCAGGCTTAAGAAAATTCCAAGTTTTACAAGACAAAACAAATAGCCTTAACATGAAATCAGAGCTGCAATTTGCTCACAGATTGATGATGATATCAGTTTATGTCCTGGGATTATAAGCAGGACCCCTGAACTGTAAAATTAAAAAGAAATTTAATGAAATTAAGACACTTGCTCCTTGGAAGAAAAGCTATAACAAACCTAGACAGTGTATTAAAAAGCAGAGGCAATGCCAACAAAGGTCTGAATAGTCAAAGATATGGTTTTTCCAGTAGTCATGTATGGATGTGAGAGTTGGACCATAAAGAAGGCTGAGCACTGAAGAACTGATGCCTTGGAACTGTGATGTTGAAAAATATTCGAGAGTCCCATGGACATCAAGGAGATCAAACCAGTCAATCCTAAAGAAAATCAGCCTTGAATATTCATTGGAAAGACTGATGCTAAAGCTCCAATATCTTGGCCACCTGATAGAAACAGTCAACTCATTGGAAAAGGCCCTAATGCTGGGAAAGATTGAAGGCAGGAGGAGAAGGAGACCACAGAGGATGAGATGCCTGGATAGCATCATCGACTTAATGGACATGAGTTTGAGCAAGTTCTAGGAGATGGTGAAGAACAGGGAAGACTGGCAGTTTGCAGGCCATGCGGTTGCAAAGAACCAGATATGACTAAGCAACTGAACAACTACTGAACTGTAATTTTTCACCCACAGAGCAGATTCACTTCCTGGGACATTTTCCCGATTGGGACTCCAGATGAGCTGTGTCATGGGACTTCCCAGTGCTAAGTCTGGATGTTGGTCAAAACCCAATTTCATGATGTATCCTCTGCTGTTTCTATTTCTTTAATGTTAGTATATTGAAAGTAAGCTGGATAATTCTCTGCCGCGGCCAGCACTGCAAGGTTTTTCCCCTACCTGGGAGACACGGGAAACGGAGCTCGATCGCTGAGGAAAGAAAGAGACTGAGACAGAAAGATGGGGTTGAGAGGATCAGACCA